>NC_041707.1:23972961-24572961 GCF_900700375.1 Denticeps clupeoides
TTACGTTTATGGAATTTGCCAGAGAAAAAGAAACTATTCGACCGGTGGTGTGTGTCAAGTAAGGTAACCACATGGGATCAGCTGCGGGAGTTGATGTTACTGGAGGAATTTAAGAATTGTATTCCTGAAGCAGTGGCAACCCATTTAAATGACCAGAAGGTTTCCACGTTAGCACAGGCTGCTGTGTGTGCAGACGAGTACTCTCTTACACATAAAATTGTGTTTTCACAATCACGGAAAAAGAACTGTGGAGAAGGTGTGCAGGACAGGTGTTGTCCCACCTTGGAATTAAGCATGCTGTTTCTAGTGCCTATCACCCTCAGTCCCAGGGGGGCGCTAGAGAGGTTTCACCAAACCCTGAAAACCATGCTTTGTACTTACTGCTTGGACACGGCTAAAGAGTGGGATGAGGTACTCCCTTTGCTTTTATTCGCTGTTCGTGAGTCCCTGGGATTTAGTCCTGTGGACTTAGTGTTTGGTCACACTGTGCGTGGTCATCTTAGACTTTTACGGGAGATGTGGGTGTCGGAGCAGCCTGCCACCAGCACTAATGTTTTAGATTACATCAGTTGAGTGAGACCGATTATGTCATCTGTACGTCGAACAGGAAACGTACCTGTTACTTATTCTCCTGCTGAGGATGGACTATATTTGCGTGATGTCCCTGTAGCTTCACCCCGGCTGTAGAATAGTGCAATTCTGCAGAATTTGGAAGCTTATTTGTCTCATTTACCTGTAGCAGACCGCAGACAAGTTAGTTGGTTAATTCAGTCACACGCTGCTTTGTTTTCTGACATCCCTGCAGGTACGTCTGTCATGCAACATGATGTTGACATTGGTGGTCATTCTCCCATCAGGCAGCACCCGTATTGGCTGAATCCAACTAAGCGAGCGGTGGTGATGCAGTCTGAAGTGAACTACTTGCTGGAGAACAAACTGGCTGTGCAGAGTTGCAGTGCATGGAGTAGTCCATGCCTACTGGTCCCTAAGCCGGACGGGATCTTTCAATTCTGTACTGACTACAGAAAGGTTAATGCGGTCACTAAACCGGATTCGTTTCCATTACCTCGGATGGAAGACTGTGTAGACAAGGTTGATGCTGCCAGAGTTGTCACAAAATTAGACCTGTTGCAGGTTATTAGCAGGTTCCGTTGACTCCTTGTGCTGCTGAGATCTCCACCTTTGTTAGACCTGATAACTTCCTGCAGTACTCAGTGATGCCATTTGGGTTATGCAATGCACCTGCTACCTCCCAGCGCTTAATATGTAAGGTGCTTGCTGGAGTCCCTTGCTGTGAAGCCGACCTAGACGATATTATAATCTACTCAGCCACCTGGACCCAGCACCTTGACACACTACAGTCTGTTTTTAAGTGCCTTCAACAAGCGTCACTAACCCTAAACCTCGCCAAATGTGAATTTGGGAAAGTTACTGTGACCTATTTAGGAAAAGAAGTAGGTCAGGGTCAAGTTCGGCCTGTGGAGGCTAAAGTTCAGGCGATCATGAATTTTCCTGTCCCCACTTCGAAACGGGAATTGCGGCGGCTTTTAGGGATGGCTGGATTTTTATCAGGGTTTTTGTAAGAACTTCTCTGACGTGGTCTGCCCGTTAACCGAGCTGCTTCGTGGCAGCACATCCTTTGTTTCGTCTGCAGACTGCCAAAGTGCATTAAAGGCTGTGAAGTCTCTTCTTGCAGTTCTCCAGTCCTCGCTGCCCCATATTTCCAGCGCCCCTTTAAGTTAGACGTGGATGCCAGTGCTGTTTTTAGCCGGTATGAAGAACTCAACCCAGCAGATTATGTGCTGGTCTTTGGTACTCCTGGATTTTAACCCAGAGATTAAGTAGAAGTGGGGAGGGGACACTGTTTTAGCGGACACCATGTCACAGGCCTTTTGAGTTTGAAAGTGGTATTAATCAACATGGAATGTTGATTCTTGGTGGTGGGGGTGTTACGTCCAGTGATCATGTGATGTGGGTCTGTATGTTCCGTCTTGTTCCACTGATTTGCGCTCCTGTCGGAGTGAGGCGGTTAAAGATGGAGGTGAGAGAAGGAAGAAGAGGAGAGAGATGGGAGGAAGGGGAGAATGGGAAAATATGCCGGACAGATGCCCTGTTCCCATTAGTCTACCCGGTGCTTTTCGTGGCCTGACTGTGTTTCAAGGCGTGACTTGTACTGTTTCGTTTATTAAAAATCACATCGTTCAAAAGTTTGTGGCGTTTCCTTCCCTCTTTCTAATTGTTCACGTTCCTGACCTAGACCAGGACGTAACACCTTAACAAAAAATGTTAAAGCAGCATTCATGCTTTTGTAATGAGTTAAAAGCATTCCTGTCTGGGATGTATAGTTCTCTCCTCCTCTGTATATGTTTGGGTGGCATGTGGATTGTAGAGTTGCTATATTCATGGTTCATGTGTGGCCCTCCCTTTCCTACAAACTTATTTGGTGCGGTTCTCTCCGACAGGCACTGAGCCAAAATGAGGAGATTCTATTCTCCCAAAGCTACCAAAGAGAAAAATGGTCAAGAGCATGGAGAGCTGTACAGAGTGGTGAGAAAGCTGGTTTTCATTAGTCCAAGTTGTCCAGAAGGCACAATTTGTGAAGGGGGAGGGGCCGGCATGGCACAAACTCCCAGACTGCTTCAGGAGTGAGGTCACCTTTTGACATACAGCTTTTGTCAGTGGAGCTTGATGGGGAGTGGGAGGTAGGAGAGGGAATTCAGATAAAACACTTTATATACTCCACTGCTCACTGTCATCACAACACAAGCCATATGTGTCATGAACTACTGTTGTTTTGGGATGTCTACAGGAATTAATGTGCACACACACACACACCACAGCTTTTCACAGCCCTAAGCATTAACACTGGCTCAGGGGTGCATACTAAGTCCTATAGTGTACACGCTGTACACATAACTGTGTCAGTACCCACCAAAATACTCAGTTGACACCACTGTGGTGGGGTCAATTTACAGTGTACAGAGAGGAGGTCCAGAGACTGGTGGGATGGTGTGTGGAAAACAACTTAAAAAACCAAGGAACTCATCCTTGAAAAAATGCCAAGCTGCAATCCATCTACATCAGAGGATGACAGTTTTAAGTTCCTGGGTGTGTATATGGATGCAGATCTGACTCAATTTTCTGAGGATCCTCAGGAAAGTTAACCTGAGGAGGGGGCTGCTGACAGGAGCTGTCTTCTACCGCTGCTCCATTGAGACTGTGCTGACATTGCATCTCTTTGTGGTACTTGAGCTACACTATGGCAGGCAAGAAGTCACTACAGAAGGTCATCAACACCGCAGGGACAATTATCAGCTTCCTTCCCTAAAGGACCTATGTCCCGCTGTCTCAAGAATGCCCGCAGCATCGCTAGAGGCTGCACACACCCGAGACATGGGGTGTTTCAGATGCTGCCCACTGGCAGGACATTCAGGGCACTGAGGTCAAGAACTAATAGAATGAAGGAGTGTTTTTACAACCAGGCAATATCACTCATCAAACACATAAACTGCAAACATACACACTGTATCTGCTATGCTGCAACATTACATTATACTACAATTTCACACTGGTACGCAACCTCACTCAATTGACTTGTTTGCCCACTCTGATATTTTGCACAAATACAAATATAATCTGAACCAGAGTGTGAAAAACAAGTGAAATGACAGCGGTAGCATGTTGTGTGAAATTGTAGTATAATGTAATGTATAGAACTGGGGGGTGTACTTATTGTGAAATGACAATAAAGTCTTTAAACGTCTCCACACACACCCAGCAAACCTTCAGGCAGGAATGTTGGAATGATGAGACATTTAAATACTTGGCTTCATGTTGTTTTTTTTCTCATTTTTCCACCAATACCTCATGCTTCCATATTTGGATGGGAATTGCTATCTCTCTCAAGATGTTCCAACCTACCTGTTCCAAGCTGACTCAGGCAAAACACCACAGCCAGTCTCATAAATCTAACAGATGCTCTTAAAAGCCAGTGTAGCACAATAGACCTGTAGTCTATTAAATAATGCAGACCATTATTTATGCCAATATGGAAGAGACTGGCAATGCTTTTGTACAGGGACAGGGTTGACCTCTATCTGTCTGAACATGTCCTCTGAATATCGGTTTCAATGTCTATTTAACCCATGTTAAAGTGTGAATGCCGAATTGTTTATACCACACATATTTATATGTTCAGGTCTGTGGAGTATCTATTCAACAGCTCCCAGTAGAGATGGGATCTTCCATAAAAGCAAGGTTACCGTGGACCTGCCATGGACCTGCCAAGTAGCTGTAATTCAAAGTCGGCACATAAGGTCATAGCAAACTCACAGCTGAGTAATAGCTGCATTGCCTACAAAGAAGGACTACAAAGAAATCTTCACATACAAAATTCTTATGCAGAAGAATAGAAGATTAAAACTGCTTTCTTCTTCTTAAACAGGACCCATCTATCACTTGTGGTGGAGGCACCACTCGGACTCAAATGAAAGGCCTACCAGGAGGTATGAAGTGAATGGGGTGTGCATTTTGTTATTTCATTCAAGCATGCTTGTTCTCATTCTGAGGGAACTCACGTCTGTGCTGATAGGAAAAACACATAGCGTAAACTGAAACAGTGGCCTTTACCTGGGAAGCTTCTCCAGCAGAGTCTTCAGTTCCTCACACAGCAGTTTGACCAGCCCACTCTTGATGTTAGTATAGGATACGTCAATCATGAAGATATATGCTGGTGGATTTGGAGGCTTGTTGTTCTGCAGGGAAAGACGTTTAATATGCACGTTTCCTGTTATTAAAATTCCTGATTTCATGACCTTACTACAAAGCCTATAGGTTTATTTAACCTGCAAAATCCAGAACAAAACAGAAAAGTGATATATGACCAAAAGCAGTGATATATGATCATCTTGTTATATGAATAAAGGACATATTCCACTGTACACAATCATTTTGACCATCAGTCTTTGAGATTGTCTTTGAGACTTTCTTTAACTTATTTAAGTACATTTTCAATGTTTATACTATGCTATTTCCATCTCCCAACATGCTCTACCATCTCTTCCTATCTCTTTTTGGTCATTCATAACGGTTGCTGTCTAGAAAAAAGAATGCATGTGACATCCAGCAAATAAAGGACAGAAGTACACACACACACACACACACACACACACACAAATCATGTTTTGTTCCCTAAGCAACAGCCTACGACAGACCTCACCTATGAGGCGTTTGTTTAAAACTAAACTCCAAACTGTAATAAACAGTGGAGATGGCAGCCAAGGAGCGGGAAAAATCAGATCCCTGCCCCCCAAGGCTCAGATCTGGGCCCACATTGAGAGAATCAAAAGAAAACACACACACACAGAAAGCACCCCCATACTTAACCTTAAACATTCATGGATTAACACATACTTGGACTTCTCTGCTGGAATCTGAACCCCCCCACCATTTCAAGCAGACTCGACACTGCTTTTGAAATCATCTCTGACTGCTGATATATATTCTTTACAGTCTGGGAAAACCTTCAAACATTAAAAATTCCCCACTAAGCTGGTTTTCTTATTTGGGCAAAACTTTGGTGAAAGCTTAACTAAGATAACTTTCTGCCAGTATTACAACTACAACTGTCAATACAATTACTTTCATCTGCATCAGTGTGTGAAGTTTAAAGTTTAAATCAAAGACGTCTATTCGAACAATATATTCAATGAAATTCAAAAGAAAAGTCAATAAAACAATGCTCTTGGACCTTTAATGTTAGCAATTTACTCTCAATTGCCACAGTCTAGGGCAGTAAAGAGTGGTGTTTTTTGTCAGAAACATGTCCCTACCCTACCTTGCAGTAATCCAGTGTGGCAATGAACTCGTAGGAGCCCAGAGAGAGCTCAGGTCTCTCGTACAGGTCCATTCTGCGTCCCATATGATCCAGATGTTGGAAATAAAACACTGGCACTGTAAACACAAAAAGTAAGCAAGTGCTTTCATGCACTCTGTTGAGTACAACCTGTAATGTTACATTAGCTTACAATATAACATTATATACCAGTTGCTTGGATCATTGTAAGCCATGTCATTGTGTCATTTTGAAAATACACTAGTAAAATGTACTACTTTAACAAATAAAAAAGTTGGGTGGGCACCTTCATTGATGCAGGAACAGAAGGCACATTGGAAGCGACGTCCTCCATCAATAAACTGCATAAAGGGACACATGTAGGCTTTGCAACGGTTGCAGCGAATGGGTCCCGTCTCACCATGGTTCACCACATAGAGAGGAGTCTTGGGTAAACAGAGCCAGCAAAATATTACTATTCTGTATATTTATACAGCAAGCATTTACCATCACTCTTCCCTACAGTTATCACTACATGTGTATTGAGTCAAAGCAAATGATGAATCATTTCCTTTAATTGAAGTTGTAGGTAGGTTTTAGTATAAAAATACTGTATTTGGAACTTCATGGAACTACCATACAAGTTTAGGGGTGGGGGTTTTGTACTTTTAATATCAGGTGTATTCAACATTCAAAAATGTTAAGAAAATAGTAAACAGAAAATATGTTAATCAAATATTTAAATCTAATGCACATCTGCCAACTGTGTACAAGTTGTAATATATCTGTGCTACATCACCAAGAAGACTGCACTGTAACTGATACCCCAGTAAACATACACGTGTTACAAGCGTAAACCTATTAAAAGTGTTCATTTTAGCATTTTATTGGGAGACCGTAATGAAAAAGTGCATCAGTTAAGGTTGTATTACAATTCCACAGACAACCAGTATTTAAGTCTGTCTATTATTAGTATATTCAGTCCAAGCGTACAGTATTTATTGAACAATTGGACAATGTTTTAACAAAGCTGCATTACAGAATGAAGTTCACAAAGACTGTTAACACAAATCACTTTCCTCCAGTAGGATGTTGCTTGCCTCATTACTTACACGGTTTAGTTCTCAAGTAAGACAAACTCTGTGTGCTGAGAGCCTTTTTGCAGACACTCATTTTCTCTCTTATGTACTCGGCGTTTTGAGCTCCGGCTAATTAGCCTTGTCTGTTACACGGTGAGAGAACACTAACATTGCCTAAAAAGGATGATTTCTCTGTGGAGCCCTGCTCTCCTTGTGGAGTCAAGGAGAGAATCGAAGGAGGGATTCTTGGATCACACAAGATGCAGAGACTAGCATGTGCAAAGCAGAGCTACATATAACTTCATGTATTAATTTAATTTCTACATGAAATTTATGTAGAAATAATCCGAAAGAGCAAGAAAAAATAATAACCTCATTTTTCGGAATAGTGGCAAAGGGTTTGATTACTGTTCCCAAGGGAACCTGGCACTGTTTTGCCAAGTCAGAGGTGCAGGGAAAAGTATAGGTTGTGCATCGCATGAACCTGGGACTGGCATTTCCTATAATAACAGGGAGAAACACAGAGATCACAAGTCATCTTTTGCAAGTCATGGATTTGGCTGTGCAATAATTTAAGTGCAGAGTTGTCAATAAATAATTTCTTGATGAGGAATTTCTTCTCAAGAGTAGAAGATACTACTTCACCAAAACCCTCTTACCATTCTTGACAAGGGGTGTCAATACAATAGTGGAAGGCACTGAACATTCTTTGCTGTGGTATATGCAATACCTTGGTCTTGGACTGTGAAGTTAGAGGTGACCAGTGGAGGAATCTGTCCTCTGAGATTTGTGGCATAGATCTGACCTCCTCGTTTAGCCTGGTCATCCTCAATTACTTGAGTCTTAACAAGAGAGATTCATTCCATTAATAACTTGGTAATGCTCCAATTCAATTAATCCTACTAACATTTACAGTTCTGCACTCACTGTGCTGGGAATGGAATCAGGGTCCAGTTTTTTCTGTGGTGGTCCGGCCATTTGTGCAGCTCCTCGGGGAAGCTGCCTGGGAAACCCGGTTGTGGTCCTGCCAACTGTCCTCCATAGGGGCCTGCGGCTAAAACAATAAACAAAATTCAGTCAATGTGGAACAACAGCAAAGTTAAAAATGATTCTATCCAATGGTGTTTCATGTGTACCTGGTGGTTGAGGATACCCTTGTGGTGTACCTTGACCCTGGAGCTGATGGAATGCAGGGCCTCCCATTGGTGCAGGCATCATGCCGCCCATAGGAGGAGGACCACCCAGTGGCAGTGGAGACCCCATAGATGGAGACTGGGGGCCTGGTGCTGTGGGTGTCTGAGCCATGAGATGTGGTGGGGCAGAATGGAAAGGCTGCTGAGGTGCAGACCTGCTTGGAGACTGAGGGGTTGGCATTGGGCCTTGACCTTCAGCATTAAACACATTAATAATATAATTAACATAAGACATATCTTATTAACATAAGACATATCTTTCCAAATGTAAATGTTACCTGTGTCTAGACTGTCAAAGCAAAAGTTTGGGCACCCAACATGGACCAACAAATGACATCTAACAACCCCCAAGATTGAAACACAGATTCAGGCAAATATTCCACTGTAGATTTTGAGGTGAGTTTTGGATAAGTATATCTTTTTTTGACAGATGATCTTTGTTCCATAATGGCTCATGCTTGTTTAGATTGTTATTGGCTAATTTTGTGCTCACTAACCATTCACAGTATAAAGAATTTAAAGCAAAGGTGCCCAAACTTTATATGCCACTGTCCATTTGTATGTTCGTACCATATCCACTGATCTGCATATTGCTTATTTGATTAGTCAGCTGGTGGGTTGAGGGGGTGGCCTGAGGAGCTATGTTCTGGTAAGGGCTCTGAGGTACCTGTCCAAAGGAAGAGGATGCAGCTGGAGGGGGTGGAAACCTGGGAGAAGACATATTCTTCAGAGGAAACACAATTTTGAACAAATAATAAAGAGAACAAAGCAAGCAGAACAGATACCCTTGAGTATATGAGCCATTTTGTTGGACGGACGATCCATAATGGCTGGATGCTGGTGGCTGAGGCATGGCAGATGGAGCTGAGACAGGTCCTTTGTGGATACCTAAAATGCCATGTTGTGTTCCTGAAGATTGGGAATGTGAAAGTTACCAATATGATTGTATTTTCATGTTTGCTTAAAATACACTCACAAAAAAAAAAATCTGATGATAATTAAAATAATGTCAGTTTCAGGGCCAGAACTTATTTAGTCAGTAGTTAGTTCGTGAGTAATCTGTGATGCCAGGCAAAGCATACCTAAAATGACAGGTCTTAAAATTGCTTAGTGTTAGCCTGATCTGATTAAACACATATTTAAGATTATATGGACAGGCAGGTGGTTCAGCAAGGGTTTAAAGATCATGACAAAGTTTGTAAGGTGTTGACTTGGCATCCATATACCAACCCATACACCATATTTCAACCCAATTGAGCAGATGAAGAACATGCTGGAAAAAAACAAGTCAGCTGCATGGAGGTACCTGAGAGGACCTAAAAGATCTTGGTGTCAGAAGTCCATGTTAAAGTGGCTTTATGTCAGAGTGAACTACACAACGGTAGGTAGGTGATATAAACATACCAGGCAAGTGGTGACTGAGTGCTGTACCCCGCTGTAATAACTCATTGATGAGTCAGGGAATTTTAAGTGATATTTACATAGATGATCAGCTTTTATATTTGACAAGCAAATGTGCAGACTGAAACACTCACTAACTTCCCATAACCACTTAGTCTTGTTACTTCATAGTTGTGGCTGCCGGGGACACTGGGTGCAAGTCTAAGACTCACCCACCGCGCCACCACGCTGCCCCAAATAATTTTTAGCGATAGTAAAAAAATGGCCGTTCATGCATTGGTTTACCTCCTGGCGGTATGGGAAATGGCTGAGGGGGACCTCCATAGTGACCATACACTGGCTGGCTGGGTGGACCGCCAAAGCCTCCTGGATGCCCCCCCATACCCAGCTGGGCCTGGGAGTATGGTGGGGTGGCAACATAACCCTGCTGACTCATCGTGCTGTTAGGATATTTTCATGCCAATTTGGCAACGTACAAATGACCTACAGAGTACAGGAGAGAATTTTACCAGTGATGAAATTATACAAACAGTTATACGGTAGGTATACCACATGTAAGTAAATATGCAGCACCCTGTATTATGCTGTAAATCATGAACAGAATCATAAATACATTTTTAAAATGCTCAATCCAAGACTGTGTGACACCAGGGCAGCGAAAGCTGCGATTAGTAAACAGGAATATTTGACTAAGAATGACAGTTGCTTCTTTACTTTTCCTTCAGTGCCAGTCAGAAGGTTTAAAAAGGACCTTTGGCATTGAACTACGAGATAAGAGTTGTGTGAACACAATCATTTGGAGCCAGTAGGCTTCCAATAAATACATCATGTCTTCAACTAGTTGTCCATACTCATCAGAATAAGTATTTGACGCTATCACTATAAATACCTCTGCACGATGAATAAATCAAGCTATATTTGACTGCATGAACGTCACGGGTGTTAGGTGTTGCAGGTTTTACGTGAGACTAAATAAAAGTGGCTACACTTCACCATACTGTCCGTGGCGTCGCAGTAGCTGACATTCATTTAAAAGTCTCAGCGTGAGATACTGCGCAGGCTTGGCTGGGCCTGTTGGCACAGTCACAGTTGTGACATAGTTCAGTCTGTCACTTAAACGAAGATCAAGAGTGAGTGAACAGATAAAACCTGCTTTCCTCCAGCGACATCCTCACCGTGCCTCTTACATAAAGCGCCCTGCCCTGAACTGCCACGTCAAACACCGTTATGAAGCATCAGCATCATGACGCTAGCGAGAATGAATGGGCTTTTTATTTTAGACTGTATAATGTAGCTCGAATAATAAACGGCAGGTGCGATCGAAGCTAAGAACGGGATTTTGCAAGACGAGATCAGTTCTACACACGCTGCAAACACTTCCAGATCAGAGAACTTTCGTATAACGATGCGATTAACATGAAACGTTTGAAAAGACTACTGTCCTTGGCGCGAGGCGAAACGCGGCGATTTTACCCTGAGTTTTCGCTCGGTACCCGAACGCGGTTGTATTTACCTGTGCGACGCTGAGAGGCGGCGGTGGCGCCGAGTGCCACGTCAAACTCCAACACAGCTGCACGTCCAGCGGCGTGCGCATGCGCGGAGCGGAGCCACGCAGCGAGCGCCACACGTCAGATGTTGCGGGAGTAGGAGGTTCCACATGTGCTCCGATTTCACCAGCAAAGCTGCGACCAGTGCAGACTAGTGTACAGACCTGTTTCCAAGGAGACACGGAGATGTTGAGCTGGGACATAAATGAAATAAATCATTGTTTACATTTAGTTATTTACATTTTAGGTATTTCCTCCACTTCTTCTGTATCACATGGATCGGTAAACATTTTCAACACGGAAGAGAAAAATCAGGTTTCATAGTAAACTTACACTAAGACATTTATGGAACGTTCAGCACAGTGAGCGATGGTCAAATATTTAAACATAAATGGTTGAGCTATTCTTTCACAGAAATAACGATCCGTGGGATCAACAGAAATGAATTTCAGGGATGAAGTCCTTGTGAAATAAGGAGGCGGGACCTGGAACGTGACGCGGCACCGGGCTGGACCTCCAGAGTAAAAGCCGAACCTCTGTGCCGCAGACTGCCGGGACCCGGTGCTGGGCACAGGATGGGCGCGGGGGATTATTACTGCTTCACGGTGCGTGGGGGAGCGCCGTGGGGCTTCAGCCTGAGCCAGGATAGCGAGGACCGTCAGCATCCTCTGCACGTTCATCAGGTAGGGTATCAACCATCACCATCACTAGCAATTTAGTGATCAGCTACAACTGAAAAGTGACTTTTTCAAGACGAAATACTGAAAACGAGCTCCACCGGGGCTCATTTTGCTTCACATATATTTTTAAGGGCAAAAATAATACTTACTTAACTCTTGAACTAAAGTTATAGTTAGTTATGATAAATAAAAATAAACTCTTTCACTCTCTCAATGAATTAATCATAAATTCCTACAACAAAGCATTGTTTTTCTATTTCCCGACATCCTTATCGGTGTTGACCATTCTTCTGCATGATTGCAGCTTGCAAACTGGCTGCGTTTCTTACTACTGAGTCATGGGAACGGCGCATTGGTTCTGATGGAAGATGGATTCGTTGGTTTTCTCCTGTAAAAAAAAAAAACAGCCGGAGACCTTATATGGTCACGCCAAGGAGAGGGTGGCTGATCCGTGATCAGTTTGAACCCTTTTCTTTTGCCACACCACCATCCAGCACACAGACCACTGTTAAAAAACGTGGACAGGTGACTGGTGGGACAGCTCACGCCTGAGACAGGGAAGGTCATAGTGCAAATTCCTTGGACGGGGGGGCTTGGCTCCCCGGAAAAGGGGAGCGGTGAAAAATTGACCACTTCTGAGTTATAAGTTATATTTTATTTCCCATGCATTTAGGCTCCTGAAGATCTTGGTATAGATGTTTTAAATTATTATAACAGTAATAGAACAATCACAGTAACCGTCATGTGCAGAGGGCTGCATGCGACGACTACACACCTTATGCCCTTGTGTTTGGGAATCGTTTTTTAATAAGGGCAGGACCTTCAATATGACTGACACGAAGCAACATTACTTTCTCTCTTTTAAAAGGGATTGAGGGCAAAATGTAGGCAAAATTTATTCAATGGTAACTCACTATCGCTCCTATATGGTTAGAACACTTCAGTAAATGTTTTTATGTTAAGTGTTCTTTTTTAATTGATCTTTAAGATGCAATCATTCAAGAAATTGTTAGATTAAAATAGTTCCCGTTGCATCCATAAAACTGAAAGCCCTGAACTGGTTCTGGCAAGTGTAATCATTGGCAAGGTACAAACTCTTGGCAAGTGCTAAACACCTCTGGGAACTCCTTCAAGACTGTTGGAAAACCATTTCAGATGACGACCTCTTGAAGCTCATCGAGAATGCAAGAGTGTGCAAAGCAGTAATCAGAGCAAAGGGCGGCTATTTTGAAGAAACTAGAATATAAAACATGTTTTCAGTTATTTCACCTTTTTTGTTAAGTACATAGTTCATAAGTTCATAGTTTTGATACCTTCAGTGAGAATCTACCAATGTAAATGGTCATGATAATAACCATGTGTCCAAACTTTTGGCCTGTACTGTATATGCACCATATCTACATGAGTCATTGTTTCATGTTTCTATATCTAAACTTTGGCCAAAGAATGTGGGTCCTTGTATTTGTAAGCAGTTGTTTCTCTTCACTGGCCCTCATTAAATTACAGGCAAAGTATCTTCATTAATAGCAGCTGATAAAAACTGAAAAGGCACAAAAACACGCAAAGAATCCAATTTTGACAATTTTTTTTTTTAGATTTTTTAAGTACACTATCTTTTGCATGAGGCCACCCTTAAAGCTTGTGGTGTTGGTTTACCAAACCTGTCAGCATGCTGTCTTCTTGCCCAGAGAAGTGATAATGTCTCTCAGAAACATCCCCACATTCCACTGGGATCAGAGCTGCTCTTGGAGAAAGAACTACTCCAGTGCTTACAACTAGAGTCATTTTCTAAAAGAGGATTCATGGCTGATGGCACATCAATTCTGTTGATCTAATGCTGGACAGATTCACATATTCAGTCTGTTTATACTGAATAGCTCTTATATTAAATTGCTATATGATGTTGAGTTAAATTTGCACTAAACCATTTGCAGATGACCAATCCTTTAAAAGACATTATGTTGTGATGAATACACTTGTACCTTTGTGATGATGGCAATTGAAATCAAAGATTTCCCTCTATATGTAGCTCTATGGCTGCAGCAAATCATACAAAAGACAGACCCTAAACCCATCTCTGGATTTTGCAAAGGAATACTTATTGGCAA
This sequence comes from Denticeps clupeoides, assembly GCF_900700375.1. NCBI lineage: Eukaryota > Metazoa > Chordata > Actinopteri > Clupeiformes > Denticipitidae > Denticeps > Denticeps clupeoides. Next base: position 23,986,803 of record NC_041707.1, read on the forward strand.
ATATATACGTATTATACCGAGGTCAGACTGTTCATGCATTTTTCAAGGAACAAGCAAGCAGTGAAGTTTTGATGTGCTGAGGGGGATACACGCTCAGGAGTCTGTTTCCCTTATATGGCAGAGTGGCTTTTATTTGGACTTTTTGGGAGTCCTGGCTGGAGTACAAAGAGGGTGAAGTCATAACTCCTCAGATTTTTTAAAGGTGCAGGGTGGCCATTCTTCACCAGAAAATAAGACAGGAACCTAACTTTGCATGGAAAAAATGGATGAAGAATGCAAACAGATGTGTGTGTTATCGTATCAGATAATTTTTTAGAAAGCATTTTCAACATATCGATGTATTTTTATTAAATGCATTTTAGCTTCATTCTGTAACAATGTGTAGAATGTGTTCTACACATTAATTCTATTGGATACTCAGTGCCCTCCCACTCATCATGGGTGCCACCCACAGAAGACCTTTATACTGGACAAGACTGTTGCTGGACTGAGTAACCATTTTCATACTTTTTTGCCACAAATTTGAAACCCTATCAGAACTCTCACTCTCCTGTTTGAAAGTTATTATTTCCTCCATCCACACGCATGCATCCTGCCTTCCAGCCTTGATCTACCTCCATGTCAGACAGTGGATGCTGTGAACAGTTTTACCTGTCCAGTCACTGGTTAATGTTTGCTGTTAATGTGAAAAGCTCATTGCTGAAAGCTGATTTAAGCAAGAAAAGCCTGCAGGGTTACGCTTCCTGTAGCTTTTTTTTTTCAACTTTCCCATGCCATGCCTCAGGAACTTTCTAGAACAGCCTTTGCACTTTACTGCAAATAGTTTGTGCAAAATCGTTATGACATATTCAACAGCAATGCAATTTATAAATTATTTTGTATTCTGTTCATCACCAACACTTGAAGCGTTGGAGGCAGCAAGCCGAAAAGGTTGCTCTCAGATTTCCATTGTGAATGCAGATTTGTGTATTTCAATGAGGCCATGTGTTTTGAAAGATTTCCCTCCCTTTTTTGGAGGGGGGTTGAGCAGGACTGGTTGGGCCAAGTTGATGTCTTGTTACTTTCTTTGTGAGGTGTGATTCCAAAGACACAGACTGCACAGGGCCTCCATATACGGCCGTCTGAACAGTAGAAGCAGGGAGAGACTTTCACACTGAGGGCAAGTACAATATAACACACCCCACACAGGGCAGGTTTAGGAATGATTGGTGTTTAAAATAAACGTGGTTCCTTTTAGCAGTAATGGTCTGCAAGAAAGGTCTGCTGTATGTGTGTTGCAATCAAACATTTCATACAAATATTTAATTGCACTGGAGTTATTCCATGCAATACACTTATCAACACATGAACATATTATACTTTTACTGTGTCTCTGAACTGTTAGTGAGGTTTGAATTGTGAGGCTGATTTTGTGCTGCCACCTAGTGCTAAAATAAGTGCATTGCAATCAATCTGCAAAATTTCCCCCTTTCCCACATATATAGTGTGTTAACCAAACTTCATGTTCCATATATAATTAAGTATATTTGAAATATATATAATATAATATATCAAATATACTATATTATATAAATATATATATTTGAAATATATATAACATGAAGTTTGGTTAACACACACACACGCACACACATATAAACACACATTACAGATTATAATTATGCTAAATGGCAGTTCAGAGAGTCAATCTGTATTCTTAATAAATGTAGGTACATTTGAACATACCAATGTATTAACATTCCCACCCTCTTATGACTGCTTTTGTTATGTCAAGTTAATCATTTTTCATATTAATAATTTTTCATACTGCAATATACAGAGATTTGTTACTTTGTATCATCTGTTGTGTCAAATAAAGTTCTTTGAATTGACCTGAATTGAATTAAAGCAATACTAGCTATGGTAACATTTCAACGATCCTGAATTATAGATGTTATACTTACAGTTGGAACAAACTACCTAAATACATATATAATGTTTGGATATAGACCTAACCATGGTTTGTAGAAGTCATGTGAGGTAACTTCAATTAGATACACATACAGTATATTAAATACAGGTCACTGCATGCAAAATGACATTGCCAGGGGCCATAAAGCTGATGTCAGACATTCATTGCAAAGTTTATGATGTTGCCCTTTCCTAATGTCAGACCACAGCACATACGGAAGTAATAACTCTGCCCCCCAGACACAACCAAGCAAAGAAGAATATAAGGAAACTTGGCTACTGCTGAAAACTGGCCTTGATTTTTATGTACCAACTGGTGTTTTTTGGACATGTCAGTGCAATATCCAGAACATAATTCCAGTGTACCCTGCTGCAGCTGATTACATTATTGAGCCGACTGGTTGCCATTTTGGTGCTGTCATAAAGTACAGCGTTAAATCTTGCACTCTTGCACCTGCCCTTTCTGTGAACACCGCCTTTGTGCTGTCACATGGACCGTCACCTGTTTTCTGGCAATCACTGGGATGATCTCATTTTGATGTGGGTTTTAAATGAAATGTTATACATTAAATGAATCCGAAAGAAGATAATGGATACATTTCAGGTGGTCCATTAATATCACAAATGCCCTTTATTTCAGGTAGAGGAGGACAGCCATGCCTCACTGGCTGGGCTTTGTGAGGGTGATGAACTGGTGTCACTGAATGGAAAACCCTGTGCTGGCCTCACTCTCCGGCAAGCTGTAGCTCTTGTTGAGGCCTCTGCCGACTGCCTAAAACTGCTTGTCAAAAGGTACAGTTCCACTGGATAGATGTCTCTCTTCACAGGCAGACATTCTGGCTTGATAGTTATTTCATAACCACAGAAATAAATGAGATCTGATTGCACAATTATATTTGTGTCTGACTGACTTATTAATATCCCAAAAGAGGCACAATGAGTTTATCTTTTAATTTTCCTATAAATACCATAGCTGTGTAACAGTTTTTTTTCCCCTCAAATATGCACACAATGCAAATCGTGGCTCTGTTAGTCTTCAGGATGCTCAGAATTGAATTAGCATGTAATGGGCGTTGTTTATGGACACGTAGTTGGTTGGTGTGAGTTGGTTTATAAGCAATTAAGTTGACCTTTGTCAGCCAGGCATATTGCAAAGTAGTGTCTCTGTTCAGCACACAACTGCCCAGATATTAGTTTTATGTTAGTGCCCATAGGTTCTATGATATGGTGTAAATTATTCACATGCACTTCTACCGCAGTCTTGGCTCATTAGTTCAAGCACAATTCATCAATTAAATCTCTTCAGGTAATGAAAGGTCAAAAAGAGATTAAGTGCTGGGTATCTCTTTAATAATTCAGAAAGTGTTAATTACAATTACAATTTATAATTAATTGATTTAATTGTAATGTTAGAATGAATAAGCAATTAGAGACAAGTAGATATGAACTTTATCTGCTGTGTTGACATGATTTCCTTCCTTCCTGTTTCAGACATTGTGTTCAGTCATCCCAGGGCTCAGATTCAGAGCAGGAAGACTTCACTGGGAGAAAATCACTAGAAAGGGTCTTCAGAGCACAACTCTCCGCATCCCATCTCTTTACCAATCCCAACCCCAGCGTGAGCTCTATACATCAGATTCCCAGGATGAAGCTTATTATGGAGAGACAGACAGTGATGTTGATTGCTCCAGGGGAAGTCGGCTGGTTCGAACTCAGTTCTGCGTGCCAGAATATGAGGGCAAGGAAGTACCGGAGACTCAAGATGCTAGACATTCAGGGCCCCGGGTAGAGGTCCCTGCAGGGACTATGGTGGAGCTGCAGCTATCCCTCTCAAAACATACAATGGAGGACTCAGTTTGCACCTCTCTTGGCAGTGCTAAGGGGGTGGAGGGGCCTGTCTACAAAAAGAAAACCTCTGAAGAGACCAAAAGCACATACATCAGTGCCCACAGCTCCCTCTATATACCCATCTCTGAAAGAGAGCCTCTTGGTCAACGTGCTCTGTTGGTGAGGTCCCCCGCACTCCACACCCAGGTGCAAGTGACGCTTCAGGCTTCAGGGGAGGGCTATGAAGGACAGAAGGAGGGGCATGGGGGGTCAGAAGCCGGAGCCAGTGAAGAAGAAGAAGGAGGGCAGAGTGAGACAGCTCCCGCCTCCTCTGGCATCTGCTGTGGTATCCTTTCAGAGGAGTCAGAGTCTGAGAAGGAGCTAAGTAAACCCAGCAAGCACCGGGCAAGACATGCCAGTAAGTCTCTTTTTTTTTCTAGCCTGGTGTAAAATGTTTTTGGACAGCATGTGTAATGTATGTAATCTGATAATGTATCTGACAGTATGGTCATTGATTTTGCAAAGGCTATATCAGAAAATATATCAAAGAGCAAAATTTGTCCACTCAAAAAAAACAACAATGTAGTGATTCCTTTGCATGTAATTAGCCATAAAGTTAAATTGTTTACGTAGAATTACTTCAGAATTAGCTTTACACAGTAAAGGCTTTCAGCAGGCTGTAATGTGAAGTTGACTGACACGGTGACCAAACTCTTACTTTGGCTTTTGGGATAAGAATAAAACACGGGCATGCTGATGATGCCTGCAGAAGTGCTGTTTGACAGACACCAGCATGTGGGTTGCTCACTCATTACCCGATCCTTTAAAGCTGCAAATCTTAGCCATACTGAAAAGGGAAGCACTCACTCCTACAGATCTCTCCACATTGAGGTTAGGCGAGTGTAAACTGTAACAAAAACGTTGTTTAAATGTTGTCTTTGATTTTCTAGATATAAATGAGAGCTGCCATAGAGCTCTTATGTTACTGGGCTTCACTTTACTGAAAAGAGATATTTAAATTGAAAAGGCAAGATCTTATATAATCTCATTCTGCCAAACCAATTTCCAGGGTAATTTTTATTCGTATTTATCATCGTATTTATTATTTACTTGCACTTATTCCCTGGCTTCAAATTGACACTTGAGGAATATTATATGTTTAGATTACTTATTGTTTAAATAATTATTGACTGTGTAACTTTCTGCTGGTTGAAGGAACGATATATATTAAAATTTGTGATGTTATTAACTGTTAAGTTTTGCATGTATTAAAATGTTTTATTTTAATATTTCTATCTTTACTTATTGTTCAAGAAATGCAATGAAAGGATGGCTTAATGTTTTTGTGCTTGAATAACTGTCCATCCCATTATACAAAAGGTAATTTAAATATTACAGCAGTTAAAATTGATTTTATAAAACTTAAGGTGTTAAAATTTAATATGCAATTCATGCATTTACTATTCACACTAAACAAACTACTCACGTTGCATGTTTTGTGTGGAGATCTCCTTTACCATTACCTTTAAAATGTTCATGTTTTATGTGTGGAAGTAGATCACAGTGTGTAATAATCAGAAATATCTCTCTTGTATCCTCCTATCTCCTATCATCTTTCTCTCTCTCTGTCTGACTTCACCCTTTCACACAGGGCTCAGGCGAAGTGAAAGCCAATCAGAAAAGCAAGTAAAGGAAGCTAAGTCTAAATGTAAGCGCATTGCACTACTCCTGACTGCTGCAGCCCCTAACCCCAATAATAAGGGGTTATTGTTGTTTAAGAAACACAGACAACGGGCAAAAAAATACACACTTGTGAGCTACGGTACTGGTGAGGACAAGCCTGAATTTGAGGAGGACGACGACGTAGAAGATAAAGAAGAGCATGCTGTTGAGTTCACTGTACTAGCAACCAGTGAATCTGAGGTTGATGAGGACTTCTTTACTCATGCCCAGAGCCACGGAAGTGTTGTAACATTTGACTGGGACACTGGACTCCTCGAGATAGAACGGAAGCTTGACAACCAAGAGGAGATGGATCGACTTCCTGAAACCAAGGGTAAAGGAGCCCTGATGTTTGCTCAACGACGGCAACGAATTGATGAAATCGCAGCTGAGCATGAGGAAATGAGACAGAAAGGGCTCCCTGTAGAGAGTGTCCAAGAGGCAGAGAAGCAGTTAGTCTACCAACAAGCTGAACATTCTTATATGCAAGCTGAAAGCCAAAACTACATGGATGTCAATCTGCACCAACAACAACAGCAGCAACAGTATCACCAAGAACAATATTATCAGCAGCAACAGTATCAATATCAGCAACAATACGAGCAACAGCAACAGTACTTTCAGCAACAGTACCATGAGCAACAGCAACAGTATTCCCCTAACATGAATGGAATGGTTCATCTCCAAGCTAATGAGATGCAAATGACAGTAGCAAACAGAAGTGCTAAACCCTTTTCAGCAACCCAGAATAGAACTCCTGCTCCATTTTCATCCCCCATTCAAGAGCAGTTATCATATTCTACAGAAGGACAAGGGGAACAGATTGCATCCAGAGATGAGCGAATTTCAGTGCCTGCTATTAAAACTGGAATTTTACAGGATGCAAAGAAGCGGAACACTTCCAAACCTATGTTCACCTTCAAGGAGCCTCCAAAGATTTCTCCAAACCCTGAACTTCTGAATCTCCTCAACAGGAGTGACAAGAAAGGTTTTGAATCAGGTCCAGAAGAGGATTATCTGAGTTTGGGAGCAGAGGCTTGCAACTTCCTGCAGACCCCAAGAGTAAAGCAGAAAATCCCTCCACCCGTTGCCCCTAAACCTCAAATCAACCCAGCCTCTCCCCCATGGTCACCACAGCCAGAAAATGCAAGCCAGGAGTTGCCTCAGCATACTGAAAATAACATCCCCACACATGCTGAGCCCCTTGTTCATGACACCAACCCAGCTCCAGAAATGGAGTACTCTCCAGCACCTGCCCCTCCCCCATTGGCTGTTCCTGAAGCCAATGCTGCTTCTGCCAAACTTCCCTCACAAGAGCAAGACACCACAGCTAATGCCTGGGGTACAACAGCAGTTCAAATTAATTTATCCCAGCAACCTGAATCTTGGGGTCAGACCCATCAGCCAGTGAGTGTTCAGCAACCCACAATGTCACATCCTCAGTCTGAGACACCTGTCAGTTCTTGGGCTAATGTTCAAACTCAGTCACTACAGCAACCAGCTGTGAGTACCTGGAGTCCATCTGAAGTTCAAACTCAAGCTGCAACTCAAGATCAATCACAGCCCACGTGGGTGACCCAGGCTCAATCACCAGATGTGCAGGTGCAGGCACAAACTCAATCGCAGTCTCAACCCTCTTGGGTAACCAATGCTCAAGCCAGTCTTGTACAGTCACAAACATCAGTGCAAACACATTCTCATTCTCAGCTGCCTTGGGTAACACAATCCAAACCATCTGCTGAAGTGCAAACTCAGCCTCCAATGCAGTCACCTGCACAACCACCTTGGGTGTCACAGTCACAACCTCAGGTTAATACTTGGACAGACTCGTCTCAGTCCCCACCCCAGATGTCTTGGGTCCAACCACAAGACCAAGCCAAACCACCAGCTAATGCTTGGTCCCCTGATCAAAATCAGATACAGCCACCTTGGGTTCAACCATCACAACAACAAACAGATTCTCAGCCACTTCCACCCTGGGCTTCTTCACTCAAACAACAGCAGCAACAGCAGCCTCAAGCAAGTGCTTGGGCCCAGTCTCAGTGTCATCCACCTTGGATGACTCAGTCTCAGTCACAGTCATCTCCACAACCAGCTGTAAGTGATTGGGTCCAACCTCAAAGCCAACTGCAAACTCCTCCACAGCCACCATGGGTTCAAACTTCTCAAGCACCCCATCAGCAATCACCACAAATGCAGCCTCCCATCAGTTCTTGGCCTTCTGCACTGCCAGCAAACTCACAGGCACAGCCACCATGGGCTCACTCAGCTTCTCTTCAGGAGCAGCCTCAACAAAGTTTGAATGCTTGGGCCACAGATCAGAACCAATCACAGCCCATTTGGGTGCAACAACCATCAAATCAATCTCAGCCCCAACCAACATGGGCACAACAACCCTCTAATCAGTCTCAGCCTCAACCCCCCTGGACCCAACAACCAACAAATCAGTTTCAACCCCAACCCCAACCCCCTTGGGCCCAACATCCTCAGCAGACAGCACAGCCTTCATGAATCACTGGAAGCCAGCTCCTTCACAGCCAGATCCAGTGGGGTCAGTGAATACATGGACATCAAAATCACAGCAACCTTCAGTAAGTACCACTGGCCATGTAGAAAACAATGAGGTGTCACGCCATCCCCTTAAAATGTGGAACCAAACACCAGACAGACAAGTTTCAACACCCCCTTCAACACAAAGAATGAATAACTACACACTGGGCACCAAAGTTGCCCAAGTGGAAAGTTTGGGTTCAGCCTTTGAGATGCCTGCCTTAAGAGGCAAGGGGGCAGAGTTGTTTGCAAAGAGGCAGTCTCGAATGGAAAAGTTTGTTGTAGATTCTGCCACAGTGCAGGCTAATAAACTTAGACCTGCATCCCCCACACCATCTTTACCAAACTCCTGGAAGTACTCACCAAATGTCCGTGCACCCCCACCTTTGGCTTACAACCCTCTTCAGTCACCTTCATATCCCCCAGGTGCAGTCAAACAACCTCCATCTTCAAGCCCATCAACAAAAGCTAAGTCCAAAAGCAAAGAAAAAGAGAAGCCCACCCCTAAGCCCCTTCATGTCTTGGATGTCATGAAACACCAGCCCTATCAACTGAAAGCTTCTCTTTTTACTTACGGTCCAGCAGCAGAGGCACTGGCAGAAAAGCAAAAGGCTGAAGAAGCAGCTCAAGCTCAGGCTCAGGCCCAAGCACAAGCACAAGCACAAGCCCAAGCCCAAGCCCAAGCTCAAGCCCAGGCTCAAGCCCATGCCCAAACTCAAGCTCAAGCACAGTTAGGCCCAGGACAAATGCCCCCAGGCTATGGCTTCATAACACCACAGTCCCAAACACAGCAGCCCTATGGGATGCCTGGCCCATCACCTGCAATGCATGATGACCCCTATTATAATGCTAATGCTTACCAGCAAGCTTCAGGGCTCACTGCTTATCAGCGTTCTCCTTACCAGCAACCCTACAACCAGTCCTATCAGTCAGCCCCCTGGCTAACCCTTATCAGCAAGCCCCTACTTCTGCATACCAGCAGGCTCTCAATGCTCCCTACCCACAAGGCTATAACCCCCCTACTCAGCAGCCCCAGCAGCACCTGCAACAAATTACCAGCCATCACCCAATACCTATGTGGTGCCCAGCTTCGCAGCAGCAGCCAAGGCAGACTCTGTCTCCAGTGGGACTGCAGTAGCAGCACCGAAGCCAAAGTTCTCAGCCAAAAAAGTGCTGCCCAGGTGTGGAAGCCATGTGCTACAGAGAAGGAGTGACTCTTTGCTCAAGAAAAACAAAATTCATATTTGATGCTTCAGTGCAGGGAGTAATTAATGTATATTGATTGGATTTTATATGGTGTAAAATAACATTTTTTAGTTTTTAGGTATGCTCTTGTAAAGAACCATTTAAACCAAGAGTAAGTGACAAATTTATTGCCTTTTTTTTTTTAGAAAAGGCATTTCAGAAAGCAATACCTTTTCTATGCTGGAATGTATCAGCTAGACTTTGATACTGTACATGAATTTGAATTTCTAATTTATTTTTTCCTAGAACAGGTAGATTCATCTTAAATTTCATTTTATAGCCAATCAAGATACATTACCCAGTGGTTTAATGATTGATGGGGATACGGAGTGAGAGATGAGAATTAGTTGCTGTCCAATCTATAGTCTCCGCCAAAATCTAAATAAAATCCATTAATGGAAATATTCACATTTTGGTGAAGTAGATTCACCTATTCTACAACTACAAAGAAAAATAATATGAATTTGTGCAGAGTCAAACATTAAACACTATTAGAGCTGTCAAGATTTTTAAGTGTGGGGTATTCAAACTTTTTCAGTGTTAGATGAAGCCAGTATTTCTGACCCTTTTAAGTAATCTTGCAATGGTTTTGGAGAACACTGCATCTTAACGGAGCATAAGAAGGTTTGGGTTTTGATGGAAAGAGTTTGTGTTGTTTGGTATACTCCAATAGATTCTTAGTGAATATGAATAATTTAAACTTTCCCAGATCGTAGACTGGACAAAATTAGACGATGATTAATGACTCAAGGGGCAAATGCAATGTTAGCAGCTGGAGTTTGCAAATTTGGATAGGGACACAATTCAATAGTCAGTCATAGTAATGTATAAAAATAAAAATGTAAGCTTAACATACAATTATTTAGAAATATATATGCTTTATTTTGTAAATTGAGTTGGAACCCAGTCTCAAGGATGAGAATGTGTATGTATGAATGTAATTGCCTGTGTTGGTTGTGAAGAATGGTCTTTCTAAGACCCAGTTTGAATACCATTGTTTTCCTTTAAGTTGTTGCTTTGTGTAATTGAACTTTTCTTAAGTGAAAATTCTGTAAGTGAAGGCAGGTGAAAAAGATGTTTCTGATGAGTTTGTAATCTTAGGTAGCTGTTGAAGAGTTAGGGAGACTCAGCTACCAAAACTATGCTAAGTTTGTAGGCATACAAAAACATAATTTTCCCAACCATGTTATGCAGTGCTTACTTTTCTTCACTTTCATTCTTCCGACTGTCTTTTTTTCTCCTTGACACATCTGGTGACAGAAGAGCAGCAGGTTTAAAATGCCATGATTCACCTGTGTATGGTTAAACTAGCTTTAAAATTTAGCTGCACAGCTCATAGGCCTCAGTTTCTTGATATTCTTTCATTCTTCCTTTTTCTGCTGCATCTTTTGTGTGTTTATTTGTTGTGCATATGCTCTGCAGGTTTTGCCACAATATTAAAATGAATCATGTCCTTCAGTTTATGTTGCTTTGGTTTACTATTGCATGGGTCCACTTCCATCACGCATGGCAAAAAGCATTCATTCACTGCCTTAGACATTCATTCTGTATCATCTCACCTTTACTCAAAACATGTGAGCCACATCAATATTTTTTTCTTTTTATATGATTTTTAAATTATAACAATGTCTCTTTTTAGAATAGGGTTAAACAACTATTAGAATTATTTTAAGTAAGTGAACACATTTCAACCGATAAGCTTTAACAGCAAATTAGCTTTATTTTCTGTCATATGATAAATGCAATAGCAAAGGAGCATTATTTAGTATCAAAGTCTGGCTCTATCTACTGAATCTATAACTATCTAAAAGTTATAATTCACAAACTATGAAGAAGTGCCTACCTAGAAACCATAGCAGTTTCTGATAATAATTTCCCATCCCCTTCTAATGAAGCTCAATCTACAATCATGCTTTAAAATTGTATGTATGCAATTAGCTAAGTCCTCAAATATATAAATCAATGCTCAGAGGAGTCTGAGGTCAGGGGCTATATTTGGAGAAATCTGATCTTCTGTCTCCCGCCCTGAGGGGTGCACAGCATTACAATTTGTTACACCTGTTCTCAGTTCTATCTTACATGAGAACCTTTTTTTTACTTATAACATAAAAAAAGGTATTTAGAGAACGATGACAGATTTAGAGAAATAAATCATGCTTTTCTTTATGAGCAAAACACATAAGGTCAAGTCATAATGTGTAATGTTTCAGTCATAATTTTCAAAACTGCTAGTTCTTTCCATCGTCTAGGACTGAAAGTACTTTTCCTGGCTTTGACCTTTGACCCATATCCCACACTACGCAGCAGCATTTTGTGCAGTAGGCAGTATAGTGCTGGGTCACTGCAGATTTTCCAAACTATTTTAAGCATTGTTATAGATTGAAATGTATAAATCTTGATAATCTGCATCAGAACCCTGATGTACCATATGTGGCAGTGCAGGCTAAACATCTGTCTAAAAAAAAAAACGCCATCTGGTCAGGCAGTTCAAAGACTGGTGGGTGGGCAACTACAACACCCCCTGACAGAGTCCTGCTGTCAAATGTCATATAAGGTGCAGACAAATGACAATTATATAATACGAGTTTATTTTGGATGGAGATATCTACTACTGGTATTTTTGTATACTCACTGAGATTAAAAATTATTGCTTTGCCAGAGACTGATAATAAAGATCCATGAACATTACTTTACAATATGTTCTATACAGCACATGTGTACATTCTGTCAGGCAGTAATTGCACCTTCACAATTATTATGAAAATTATAATATACTGAGTTACCCAAGCACGTAAGTCTGAACGTTATCTTTAAATGTTTAAAATGTTTCTGTCAGGGGTAGGTGGAAACGCACTGATTTTTATTAGTCTTTTGCCAGAAGGTGGCGGCAAACTCCTTCATGCTTGCCTTGTGCAAGTAGATCAGGGCGCACAACTGAGGATAGACTTTCTCTGTTGCTTGAGCAAGTTCACAAATGGGCCTAAAACACAGCCGAAAGTGATAGAACTGATAAAAACCACCTAAGCAGACTTGCTGACTCTCGGAGATGAAATGGAAATGTGTCCTGCGCAAGTCCCATTAAAAAGATCTAAATATGACTTATGGGGAAAAGCAACTTATGCAAGCCAATTGTTCTAAGAAATCAAAGAGCTGGACATGGTCCAGCATAAACGGGCAAGTGGCTCCATACAGAGGAAGCTACTCAGAGCAGTGCTCTGCACAAGTCCGCTATTGTTTCTTATGTATAACCACTCAGGGGGCTCTTGTCTGAGAGAATGTTTACTTGGCAACATTTTACATTTCTATCCCAACTTAAAAAATGAGAGAAAATGTTACTACAGAAGATAAATGCTTCAATTTTAACAATGCTGAATTTAACAACACATATTATAAATGTACTGCTGTGAACCCTAATCAATATTTGAGCTCACAATACTAAAATATCTTTTTATAGGGTCTTGGCAGAAGCTCCTTTTCTCCTCCCGCAAGATTTTCTGCTGTAGGACTCAGCGCTAGATCTTCCTCAGCCTCCCCATCACTGCGGCTGCAGGCCCCCAGCTCCTCGACCAGAGCCAAGGAAAGGCAGGTTTCTAAGTTGGACCACAGTCACAAGCCACCCACTCCCTGGGAGGCAGCTTCACGTCACCCACTGGGTATGGTGGATGAAGCATTTGCTTTTCAGGACCTGCAGCAGTCTATTGCCACCAACCTCCGGTCAGCAGCTCAGCGCAAGATGCTGCCTCAGCCTCCAGAAGAGTGGAAAGCCTGTGGGGCCTACAAGCCTCCACCAAGGACCCACATCTCCAACCGCTCCCCATTACCCTTCCTCTCCCCCACAAAGAGCACAGCATCAGCTCCTGCTGCCAGCACTATCTACACTACATCTCCTCTCCGACAGTCCCAACCACAAAGGTCCAAAACCGAATCAAGCATTGGACCTCCATGGGTCACTTCTGAGCCCGGCAAACCACGGGCACAAACGCCCTACAGATCCACTTTCACCGGCACCTTGAGACACTAAGTGTTGTAGGGTGTGTGAAAGCTATCAGTCATCACCATGATCTACACCCGTAGTTGCAGATAACAAGCAAGCAGTGTTTTCTTGTTTTTACCTACTTATTGATGTAAATCTTGAGGACATAATTGAACTGGTATTTGCAAACAAGCCCCATATGCCACGTCCATTACATCACATTAAAAGTAGGGCCCTAAATCAGATATCTTATTTGTTAACACAATTGAGTACTACGATAACAGCCTGAACAGAAATTATTTAGTGTTTTTAAAAGAGAAACTTTACAGAATGACACCCAAAGACCCATTCCAGCCAACCTATCTGCTGACAATGGAACGAGACACAGGCCAAGGAAGTCTGACTAAAGACAGTGGCAAAACTGTAGTGTAATGGATGTTTATGGAGAATGTTTCCTGATTAGTGTCAAGGAAGTTTAAGTGATATCGAGGAATTTTAAGTGATAAGTTGCCTGATATAGGCAAAAAGACATGGAAATATTGGAAAAAGTTCTGACAGAGCCCCATGCCATATTCTTTATTGTTTGTGGCTCTGGATTGTTTATGAAAAGGATATGGTTGTGAGAATGAAGAAAGAGAGGAAGAGATCATTGTTTGAAATGAAAAGGAAGGTCAAGTTCATATGACTGCATATATAGAACAATATTCAGCCATTTCATTAAAGAGACATATTATTGTTGTAAAAGAGGAAAAGAGCTATGACTGCTACATGAGCCTCTCTTCATCCGATATAACCCATAGTAGAGTTTCATTAACAGCAGTACATCAATCTGTGGGTACAGAAGCATGATGTGCAGTGTAGAAATGCACAATATATTAGGAAAAGAGTCCGTGGGACCCCACATGCTTGCGAAACATGTGCAGGGCAGTGAGTGCTCAAAACAGCCAAATCAGAGGAACTTTGTACATTTGGCGAATGGCTGTTGCATAAGCACCACTTAAAAGGATTACGTTGTTCTCTAGCTGTTGCCTTTTATTTAACTGTGACTCCATCCTCACCCAAGAGTGGATGGTTGATTGACAGCTGGATGATAATACGTCACCCCTTATATGGCTGTGGCTGTTCTACACGGAAGACCTGCATTGTGTTTGTGACTGAAACATTTTTAATGGGAAAAGGCCCTAGAGCTTGCTGCTTAATTGTGTTTTTTTCTTTTATCCTCCAACATTAACTCCACATTAATGCCGTCTGATTTATGTGAGGATCACATCTTTGATTGGTGTTTTTGAGTATGTTTTGGATTTGGATATAATATATATTAATATACATTAATCACATCTAATTACACTGGTTTATTGTTTTATGAACAGTATTGAACCCAATCATTTGAGAGCGACAACTCAAAAACATTTTACATAATCCCCATTGGTTTTTGGATATTATAATTAAAAGAAGAGCTAATTTCAAACATTTGCTGTTCACTGTATGTAGTATTATTTTGAGCTTCTTTCTGATGGCATCTCAACAATGACAAAACAGCACTTGATTGTTGCATTAACTGTATTAAAATGGATTTTAAAAAAAATGAAAGAAGTGCCATGGTGTATCTACAACTGGCCATCTTTGAACCTCCTGTAGAGTGAGTGAGGGTATGAGTGTGTGAGATTCAGTTACTGTAGTTTTGTTGCTGAGGGAGATTGTGTATACCCTTGATTTGGCCTGATGTGATAATTTGCAAAACTGCATGTGTTCAGTAGGGTGTATGACTATCTGTAGTCATGCAGACAGTTACATAAAGTCCTATAGTCAAGCACAGTGAGTGCAAAGTAGACTATAACACACATGAATTATGTCTGCCACTCACACTCACTTTTAAAAAAAGACTAGGTCAAGCTCATGCAGTTCACAATTTGTCATCTCTGCTGCTGGAGTAACTCCATATTTGGAAAATGTATTATTTTCATTAAATTCATGTATTCCTATATTTGGACTATTTTACTTTTTTTGTACCTACAATTGCAAATTTCTAAATAATGTGTTAAAGTTGGGTGTTTTGAAAAGAATGAACTCTGACCTTGGCTTTCAACCATAAAGAGCTTCCATGACATTATGGCTCATAAAAGCTATGAAACTATGGGTCTTATTTCACCAGAAATAAAGAAAAATAAAAATAAATTAGAGAGAGAGAGAATATAAAACTCCTTTATTACAAGAGTCATGTTATGAAAAACAAAAGCCAAACAAAATCAAAGAGAGAGAGAATATAGAAAGAAAAAAGACAGAAAATTACTTTAATGAAAGTTAAGTTCTAGTCTGACCTTAACCTTATTCAATTATTCTAAACTGAAAAAGTAGTTTGTGTGTGTATGCGTGTGTGTGTCTATAACACTATATTTAGCTGGCTGTTAGCTGCATACCACTGACCATACACACACAGACTGGGTACAGTCTCAGAGTTGTGCGGAAAGACACAGCACCCAGTCTGACCTCACGCTTCTCACCTTCCTTCTTCACGGGTTCAGACACCACCCTAAAATCTCAGTAGGGAGCTCCAAGCCACAGGTAACTGCCTGCACATCTCTGCCAACATGTAAGTCTGTATTGCTGTCTTTCTTGGAGCAGAATGTGACAAGACATGATTTGTATGCAATGGAGATGAACATGGAGATTCTCAATTCTATTCCTATACTACTTGAGAATAGATTTATCATGATTTTTGTTTTCTGTAGTCACTCACATCTGTAAAATAATTTTGAAGGCAATATTTCATCATGAATGGTGTAAAAGGATTGGATTAAGAGTGCAAGACGAAACTGACGACACAGTACACATGTGGACAGTGACTAGGACTGGCAGTTTCTGTCGCTACAGATTGTATTCATCCCTCTGCTCTCACCTGCCTTGTGTGATGTGTGTTTAAAGGGCTTCAGTACTCTGTCAGCCACAGCTGTGTTACACAAATCGATTGTGTGCCCTGTACTGATCGCCACAGGAGAGTATTCCTCATGTGTAGTGGCTGCAGGTTATTTAAAGGGGTGTGCTAACTCTGCCTCTTTTTAACAGGTGTGATAAATCCTGACTCCTCGAGCATGAGTGACCAGAAAGCTTGTCACCAGAGAGTTTGAGTGTGCGTGCATGTGTCTGTGTGATCAATGTCAGTGTCATGTTGGTGTAAATGCTCATTGTCCCGTGGCGGCTGTGTGCTCTCCAGGCTCCAGTATGTCACAGCACAGCCTGATGACAACACAGGAGAGGAAGCTGCAAGCAGCAGCCATCTGCAGAGAGATCAAGGGACCTGATGGTAAAGGATCAAATATCTGTGCAACTATCTATGGCGGCAGAGGCCTAGCGGTCAAACAACTTGGCCATCAATCAGCTGACCCTCAAAGTTAGAAGTACAGCCATGCACCCATGCTCTTCCTATTGCACTGTAATTACAGTCTGCATGCTGTACAGCCAAGCACATATCAAGCGGGGAGAACCAGAGGGTCACATGTGACATTTCACCTTTTAACTTTACAGAAGCAATAAAACTAATTGATTTGAACTAATTTAGTAGAAGTGCACACATGGTCATCCCATTGCACCATAATTATTGCTCATGCTGTGAATGTGTTAAATCAAATATTCAGCAGACTTACGGCATTACATTCCCATTGGCCCACAATGTTTCGATTTGCATTGGTACTTTTTTGCTGTACATGAATGCTTACAAATGCTGAGAGGACAACCTTACCCTGAGTATCTTTTTAAGCAGCACACTCGAACATGTCTAAATATAAGACAGTTGGATATTTTAATATCCAAAGAAGAAAAAAATTGAAATTCTATTTTTGGGACAGCCACAACTGCACTGTCCCTGGGAGCTTGAGGTTTGCTGACAGCTGAAGCAGACTTGGGTGGGACAGGTTCCCCTGCCTTTGACAGGCTTATAACATTTCCGTAATTGGCCGGCATTTGGTGTTCAGCATATCTGGACAAATGAGGTCAGTCATTTTAATGCCCCACTGACTGTCTGTCTCTGGGTATAAGCCAAACAAACTCATTTCTATTAGCCTAGAGCCAAGCACATGCAACTTTAGCTTTGCAAACATCACAAAAAAACAATTTAATTTTAGATTGAGAATTGATAATATTGGCATAGTATTACACTTATAATGTATTCTGTACATGTAGTTTGCACACACAGGAATTAATGACACTTTTCTTTTCATCACAGATCCAGACATGGATCTTGGAAGGAAACTGAATGCTCCAAAGGAGATAATGCTGGAAGAACTGTCCCTGGCATCCAACAGGGGCTCCCGTCTTTTCAAAATGCGTCAGAAACGCTCAGAAAAGTACACCTTCGAAAGCATCCAGAATGCAACAAACACAGACATCATGTAAGAATAGGCTCTGTAACACATCACATTTCACCATGAGGGAAGCAGTAAGACCAAATACTGAATAAAGATTTCAAAGCATGAATGTAAAGGGCAAATATGACTAGATGTTGTTCATTCAAACACTTGAACATTAGTTCATATTGCAGTGGCCATAGGTAGAAACTATCATGACAGCATTTTAACCTGGATTTCATAGCTTGTGGTTAGCATTTAACACACTACATATTTAACACTCTGACAGTATTAACAATAAAATCAGTACCTCAGTTTGAGAACCATAGTCATAGCACATGCGTAAAGCCTTCAGAAGCCGTTTTTTATGTAAACCAATAATTGTAGAAAAGTCATACTAGAACATAATCTTCCATGTTGTTTTAAGAAGCATGTCCTCAAGTACTTACAAAAGCCTTTACACCCTTGGTCTCACCAGGGTGTACACCAGGGTGAGATGATAATATCTATTTCATAATTTCATCTAAGCCTTGGCAGCTATTGCCTGGATAACACAACAGCTTCAGACTCCAGTGTGTCCATAAACACTTGCAACGCTGGACAGGGGTCATATGTGTGTGAAGAACTAATGCTGTAGAACAGAAGCTCCTTCTTTATTTAGAGGCAGTGTGCCAAGAATCCCTTAGGATGTCCTCGGATTTTCAGTCTTCAGTTTTAGATGTAGTGGCTGTAGGAAATAGAACTAGTCAAAGAATTTTCCATGCTAACTGCAGAGAATGATATTGTATAATTTGTCATTTTATAACTAACATTTTTCAGATTCTATCAATTATTTTTAACACTCTCTTTATCTGCTTTTTCATTCTCTTCCACCCTTCAGAATGGTGTACACTCTGACCCAAACTGTGCCAATACCCCTGAGCTAAAATTTGATACTGATGGGGATGTTGACCAGTCAACAAAAACACCTCCAAACACACCAGACCCAAGAAGCATGGCTGACCCCAACATCATAGCCCCAGGTGAAGCCATTTTTGTTTATTTGTTCCTGTGGGCACAATCCATTGCATTCCATTACTCAACGGGTGTCCACTGCTGCCCCTTCCTATCCTTTAAACATGCCACATTTTGAACTCTGCTGAATCTGTAATCGCTCTCTTTGTCTTCCGCTCAGTGTTTTTATCTTCTCCCTCCTTCGCTCCTTTGCTCTTTCACTGACCTGCAGTAGAAGGCATTTTTGTTTAATAGTGCTGTGAGCCCCACAGGAAGCATGTTATGGATTTCCTGTACATGTAACAGGGTTGCTGACACTATCATGCCCCCATCATCTCTCATGCTCTGATGTTGTCCTCTCAACATTACAACATGGGTGCTAGATTTAAATCTCTTCCTCATACAAGGTAGTTTTGAGGCTTGCAGTGGGCCAGTGCAATTGGAGGGTACGTTGCTGTAAATGCAATGGCAAGGGGATGTCCTTTTGGTAGAAAATCAGGAAGCCTAGCTAGGACAACATTTTCTCCCTCTTTATCAGGTCTTTGTGTGTTGAGAGCCAGATTAGAAGAAGCACTCAGACAGGCATGAGGTGCTAGGAATGGAAATCTTTGTGCTATTAAATAGAATCCCTTGGTATACATGTATAAGTTTTTTTTTGCTCCAGGGGCCTAATAGTCTCATACTGGATGCTGCCCAAATATGCCCAGAAAACAAATAGCTGAACAAATGTTTCAGGGCTTTGAATAACTAATGGCTGGGCCCTTGGGGATGAGCACTATGGTGTGTCCCGTTTCCTTAGGCCAGATGAACTCAGGAAAGAGTTTGCTCACAGCGCAAGGCTGATACGTGACAGTTATGTAACAAAGGCAGTGCTCAGGTTTGAGGCTACAGATAATCAGTTTAGGGGATGCTGGTTTGTTCAAAGTCTGAGGTGGAGCTGTCCAGTTTGCTCGGGCTCAGAGGAAATCTTTATTAATGTGCACAAATGACTTAGCCATGCGTAAATTGAGTCAATCCTGGACTGCATTCCTTCCTCACATGAACACAGCAGGAACTGTTTCTCCTTGGCCTGTGAAGCCCTCTCTCAAGGCAGCAAGCTTGTCCTCATTCATCATCCTATTTTATGCTCAGAGTTGCACCTCTTTCATCCCTCTTTCCCCACGCTGTCTTCATTTTTATTTTATTTTGTGTTTTAGTCTTTTCTTCTCTCTCTACATGGTAATGAACTTCTGCCTGATACTCCTTGTAGGTTATGGGGGACCTCTGAAGAACCTCCCAGCAGAGAAATTCAATTGCACAGCTATACCTAAGTCCTACCACACGCCATGGGAGCAGGCCATCATCAATAACCCATCCCTGGCTGACACACTGGTCAGTTGCATGCCTGACCCAGAACCGAAACAGCAGGCACCTGGGTACAAAAGTTTTAACAGGTTGGTTACACAAATTGAAGTTTCTGCACAATTATACACAAAAATAAGCATAATTAATGAATTGGGAATGTTTGGTCCAAATAACAAAATGACTTGAACTTTTCAGAGTTGCCACTCCATTTGGTGGTTTTGACAAAACCCCCAAAATTACTGTTCCTAAGGCAACAGATCCAATTTTCCATTCAAGAAGCAGTCCTTTACCCCCAGTGATGCCACCTGAAACTGTGACCAAGCGTCCCACCTTCAACAGAACAGCTCTAGGATGGGTCTCTGACAGTGCTCCCCTGGTTCTATCAAGCGCCACCCTGCAGTTCTTGCCACCTGGGTTCCTCCCTGAGACAGAAGACCTGTAAATATTGTTCATTCCAGGGGAGGAGTGCCATTGTATCCTACGTTCTGTGGCATTCACCACCCCTGGCAACACCGGGAGCGCAAGTGAAGCCCATCTGCACAGTACATAACAAAGCTAGTCTATTATCAGAGCTTGCCCAGTTACTCCAGCACATCTGTATATAGACATGTAAAAAAAAAAAACTTATGATTAATATTTAACATTGATCATTTTAAAGTAAAAAATAAAGAAAACTAACACCTTGTTTGTGCATCTCAATATAAAAATAAGCAGAATATTTATTTATTTGGGGATTTGAAATATGTCTGCATTGAGAAATGCTTTTGCAGGTGTGCCCACTAGATTCTGCATACACACTATAGAGCATCCTTTGTATAAGTGTGTTGTTTGACATTGTGTGCACTCTACATATTGTACACTCCTCAAGGTTACACACTCAAGGCTGACAAATTGAATCTGTTTCACTGACGCCAGTCTGATGAGTGATGAGTCTTTTGCCTCTTGGCCACACTTCAGTCTATTCCTTCACAGGGTACTGCTGCTGAAGAGCTCGGGCCATGGCTATCGGGCACGCACACACATAAACACACCCTATCTCCCTCTCCCTACTTTCTTACTTTGTGTATTTCAGGGTGGAGAGGCAGTAGAAATGGCACATGTTGACCTGCTCAATAGAAGTAAACACAAGCAGCTAGAGGCAGTAACATGTCACTGGTGATAAATAAAATAAAGACCAGTTTAAGAAAAAATGGTGAGTAATACCAGCCGCCAACATCCCAAAAATGTTTCAAGAGTGGGACTAAATGGAGATTCTCCTAAAATTGGTTAAGATTGATTGAGATTTCTGCCCAAACTTTGACACACATGAGATTAACTTGCAAGTCTCACTCAGGGAGAAAAAAAAATAGATGCAGCAGGCATAAGTAACAGTTTTATTTTCTTCTCATTACCATACAGGGGGCGCAATTGAAGTATTAAAAAGATCTTATTTTGCATTCTGATGGGGATTGGTTGAAAGTGCAGCTTGATTTTTCCAGGCTAAGATACAAGTCATAATAATATAAAAATAAACCACCCTGCTTCTGCTAAGTCTATGTGATTCTGTAGCACGGGCCCCGTCATGCTGCTGCCAACGTTGTGGATATAGCCTCCATGATCTGGAAAGTGTGGGCAGGGATGACCACTCTCACCACTTCAGTGGTCATTTGGTATGCTCAGATGGTGCATGGGACTGACACCGCACAGCCCACAACTACTGATATACAGTCTCACCACTTCCTCAGATGAGAATTTAAAGCTGTGATTTACAGTCACATGCTAGAGCCGTGGATTGCCAGCTGGGCCGTCTTGAGTCAGGTTGTGGGTATGAGAAATGAGGGCGGGCAGGTGTCAAAGTCCTGCGACTTTCTTTACATGAAACCATAAATCTGAAAAAAAAGCAAGCTGGATGTCTCCAAGCATCGTTTCCCAGGACGTATAGCTCCAGTGGTAAATGGGACTCAAGCTGGATCCCAGCCAACCAATTAGCTTTAGTTTGCTAGCTCAGGATGAAAAAGTTGCTGATTTTTCTGTCTGCTGCTCTGTGACTGCTCTCTTGTCTTTCGTTTCTCTCTTTACCTCAGGGGAGGGAAATGTCATGAATTCTGTGCTGTGCTGTGTGCTTTGTACAACATGTTTATTTACCCTGATCAAGCACATAATGCTTTAGTCTATTTTTTTACCAGGAATAAGCTACATATTATTACAACTTTGATCAGTGCGGTAAAGCATCAAAAGTACCATCATGGCAAAAAAACCATCCGGAGTAGTTTTGCGTGCAGGACATTTTATGAATTCTTATGTGCTCCAACTGACAGCCGCAAACAGGAACTGCCATTCTCTTACAATGGATCATCCAGTGCGGCACTTCAACTACATTCCTTGATGCTGTTTTGCTTGGAATCCACAGCCCCAGGGAAGCTACTGGACGGGAAATGTCCTGTACGTCCAGGACTTACTTGCTCGAGAGTCACAAGCAGAAGATGTGGTGTGTGTTTAATAAGGGTGGGACGAACTCACTTTGAACTTTTGCTGTGCGTCAGTACAAGAGGGAGAAAGGAAAATATTGTGAGACATCTGTCTTTTATGTCCACCTGCTCCCCCCTCAACAGTGTGTTCTTTGGCAAAGGGGCATGCTACAATATCTAGTCCATCTATGAGAAGAAGTTATAGACAAGGCCAGATAGTGGGCTTGGTCACTGATACTTATTTGTATAAAACCAGTATCTATAATTAATAATTAATGCTGGACTGTTAGCGTCTGATCCGTTACCTTTGGGGTTACCAATGTGAAATGTATTAAAGAAAAATAGCTCCATATAGGTTTTATGAGAGCAGCACGTTGAAACAGTGACTCAGACGACACTAAAGCTACCAGGAAGGTGCTGCTATACCTTTAATTCTGGAGACCCTACCGCTCAGTAACCAGTCTGTAAATCATCCTGCTTATACGCAAGATGAAGTATGGGGAGTCACCTGGGGAGGCCGCCACTGCACTCAAAGCTCCCAGAGGAACCATGCAGAATGGCAGATGGCCAAATAAAAATTATCTCTGCCAAGATCCATACAGTATTATATACACTGACGCAACCAGTACATATCTGAATAAAACAGGGGGGGGGGAGTTTGGCTTCCCTGTTTGTACATACATGCATCAGGCTATTATTCAACCATTAACAACAACAAATGATGCTATTCATGAGCCATAAAAACGAATGAGTCATGAATCTTTTGCCTCTTGGTCACACTTTAGTCTGTCACTGTACTGCTCTTGAATAGCTCAGGCCATGTGTATAAGGCACATACACAAATGGAAATATTATAAACAGAATGTAAATTGACCTGTTTTTGATATAATTCCATCTTCCAGTGGCATCCTAATAGCATCTTTCTTGTTTTTAATTATGTGTGGAATGCTTAGGTTCAGTGTAAAAGTTAAGCCATTGGAGAAGAAATGGGATAAGTTAGCATTGCATTGCTGACCTAATTGTTGTGAACAGCAGTCAACGACACCACATTTTAATCAGTGATACCCATATACAGGATTTGGCAGATGCTTTTATTCAGAGCGACTTACATAAACGCTTTAAGATGTCTATCATTGTAATTACTCATTTGGTTTACAAGGACCCGGTCTGCAAATAAATATTCATTTACTATCCTTTACTGCTCAGTTCTGTTACCATGGGACACAGCTCCTGAAGCCCATCCTGGGATGTTGGGTGCAGACTCACCCAGGGTAGGGCACCAGCCCACCACAAGGTGCACACACACATCATTCAATAAAACACTCACATCTACGGTCAAATCAGATTTGCCAATCCACCTAGAGTGCTTGCCTTATACAGTGGAAGGAAACCAGTGCCAACATGGTGAGCATTCAAACTCCACACAGGACCAAGCTGGGATTTAAACTCACAACATTGGAGGTGTGAGGCCATATCGCATCACAGTGCACATCTTAACTGCTGCATCACAGTGCCGTTCTGAAAGAAAAAATACCCATTCGTCTATAGTCAGATGTGGGACAATGTTGAGTGATGCAGACTTGTCTCTACACCTAAGGTGTAGAAGAGGAATTAAAACCAAGGGGAGAAATCACCCAACAACAACCCGACAGTGAAAAGACACAAACAGGGCAGCTGTATAAAGGCATACACAGTTGAAAACAATCCGGAATCAAAGTAAAACAGGACATACATAAAAATCCATTCTGAACCCTGAGACCCAGAATATGCCCTTCTGAACCGGATCCTGACACTGAGGCTATTGTGGATGGAGTGAGGGATCTGGTAAACAACGCTAGTTTAAAGCTCCATAAACATTAGAAAGCCTCAAGTCATTGTGACTTTCCATCCCTTAAATTTATTCAGGATCAATGGCATGCACCTTTTTTCTGGAGA
This sequence comes from Denticeps clupeoides, assembly GCF_900700375.1. Taxonomy (NCBI): domain Eukaryota; kingdom Metazoa; phylum Chordata; class Actinopteri; order Clupeiformes; family Denticipitidae; genus Denticeps; species Denticeps clupeoides. Next base: position 24,011,129 of record NC_041707.1, read on the forward strand.
ACAATTATTCATTGACTGAACTGGTTAATCATTCATGAGAAAAGGCCACATGTCTATTCTGAATCATTTTTAATAATTTTGTAACAGTGTATATGTCTAAAAGTTATTGGTTAAGCCACACCGAGGATTGTTATTGTGGGAATAACATCCTCAAGAGGCCAATTAACTTCTTTACCATCACAGAAAGGTAGACTAAGAGATAAAGCCCAAGAGGACTGCGTGAACTGATGTATGAAGAAGAGAGGACAGTCATGGATTCTAGGTAATGTACACGCAGTGATGGTTTTACCTTAAACAGACTTTGCCTCAAATTCTCTTGGCTAAGAGGAAAAAAATGAAACTCAGCAAAAAAATTGGAATTTTTCCTGTAAGGCAAGAATGTGCCAGAAGACATTTTTTTACAGAATGAAACTGCAGTGGGATCCCAAATGTCAGTGCCCATTCCTTTCCTTAGCCAGAGCAGGAGCATCACTTCTGCTGCAAGTGCCCTGCGCTGCCACGGATACAGCAAACAAACCAGCACAATACATCACAGTCATTGGCTGGCCACAGGCCAGAGTTAATGTAACATGGTCATTTGCCAGAAAATGCTGCTTATGTCATCCCATTTTCTCCCTTCCCTTTGGTAGACGCTGTACAAGACAGTGCAGCAGTAAGAAGGTAAAAGGGAGGTGTGAGATACACACACACACACACACAATAAAAATGATATTCATTGGTAGTTTTATTAATTTTGATTTTGTGGTATGTGCAATTCTGCAAACAATGTATTCCTCTAAATGACGTTTGCATTATATCAGCTAAAACTCAGAGAGAACTGTGTATACACACTCAATGTTTGGAGTATTTATGCAAGTGACTGGGATTTAACCAGTGGAATGGGGAGAAGGAAGATTTCATTTTGTGTGTAATCTCATTTGAAAATAAATGCAGTCCCAATTATAACATTAAAATTACAAAGCACAACATCTTCATTGTTTAGCATAGCATATGAAAATAATGCACTGGAATTTGATTAGTTTCAAGTCTCAGTAAATCCTCTTCAATGATAAAATGAGAGCTGTGTGACCGGCTTCTGACATATTGGGAGAAATGCTGAAACAATGACTGTTTTCTAGGTCATGAATGCATCTTTTAGTCAGCTTGTTTCTTGCTATTGTTGATTGTGACCACTTTGCCCCCTTATAATGGAGCAGAGGTTTTAACAGGGCTCATTTGGCTTCCTTCTGAGTTTCATTGTAAACATGAAACATAATAATTATTCCATTGCACAATTTTGAATTTGTTCCAATGCCAAGTGAAAAATAAAATGGTTTAAAACTCTCTGAGCTGAACAACAAGAGCTTATGGTCAATAACAGAATATGTTATGTTTACCAGTGGCAACCCTGGCAAAGTCACAGCCAAGCCCAGCCATCAGAATGAGCAAACATGATCTGACTCTGCCTGGCCCCCGATCAATACTGTGAGTTCATCTGAGGCCATTAAACTGCCAATTTGATTGATCCATCACCGATCTCCTCTATGGACTATTGCCACTAATAGTCGGTTGTGCAGGGATATTGTTTCTCAAGCCTAACTTCATTGTACGTCCGGGTAGTGAGTGGGGAAGACCGGCGTGTCAGTCAATCTGCCCATTGCAGTGTTAAGCAAAAAACTCTCTCAAGGTGAGAAACAGGAGCAATCACACTAGGCCTCGAGGGGGAAGATGCTGTGCCTGCACCAAACTTAATGAATCCCTCATTTAAATGTGTCTGTCACAATGCTGCTGCTGTGCTACTGCACAAACTTTCCACTGCAGAGCCATGGAACCAGAAATGAACCAAGATTCTGTTAGTCTGGTTCGTTCTCAGTAACATGTATGTGTGAGAATGGGTCTGTGATTTGTAAATAGGTCCATTCTTTCTTGCAATGCACATTTTGTGCTAAACTGTGCAATGACTACAAAGAAATCTTATGCAAAGAAATTCTGTGCATATATCGCAAATGTCCATAAAAATAATATTCGCCACAATTCCAGTCTGTTTTATAGAAAAAAGTCAATATTCAATAGTCAGTGACTGTCTATCGGAATTTTGGTTCTGTTGGCGACGAGAACATCTTTTCAGGATCTCACAAGTAGCTGTGTGATCAACCAGCTCTCTTCAAGTATGAAACAACTAACCAGTGATCCTTTTACAAAGGATTCCCCTCAGGAATCATACTTGGCATAAAATAATCTGGTTTTTCCTAGTCTTATTAAAAATATGTAATTCCAACCTATGCTGTTTACAACCTGCCACTTTCAAAATCAGTCAAGATTGGGTTAGAGTAAAAACTATTTAAAACTATTCAGAACTATTTAACATTATTTCAATACACGGTATACTGTGTACACTGTTGCACTGATATAAATCTCTCTTGAATCTTGAATCTTGAAGTATGTCCTGCATGCACAAGGTAGGGAAACAAGTGAAACACGTCTACAGGCCAATTGTGATGTTTTGTCTTATCCTGCTAACCCAGAAATCCTTCTTAGTTTGAATCCCGCCCAATGTCCTCTCCAGCCTGTTGTACTGTGTTTGTTGGCACCACTTTAAAGTGAAGGGACAACACCCAAGAAATAGGCGTAGCTGTATATTTATATTCATGTGTGTATGAGAGTGAGAGATGTTGTGTGAGATTGTGTGTTTATGTGTGGTTAAATGTCACAGGTGAGTAAAACATTCATTCGTAGTGGAGTCTACAGTAGAGTTGAAAGTTTTTAACAGATCTTCTTTATCAGAACAAAACACCATTTCCTTACCACTTAGGGAAGCGCTTGTATAACTGATCTCACTCAAAATGGCACCACCATGCAGTTTTCCAGGCCACTGGATTAAGTCATTGATTACACAACCATCCAAAACATGGGAGTGTTTCTATTCAATGCCAACCGAGTCAGTTGTCCAACTACTGGCAACCTGTGTAAATCCCATCAGACCACTAGCTCACATATGCCTGAGAGGGTCTGCCCTTCCCATCACGCACCACGATTAACATGCTCCGAGACTTGTTGCACATTGGCAGAGGAAGCATTATGTGTTCCCCAGGGAAAGACTAGCAAAGGGGAAAGAGCCATTGTCCATATTGAGGGCCTTTTAAGTACTTCCCTGGGAAAGCCTGGCCCATTCAGATACACCGTGACCCTTTTCACTGCGCACACTTGATGATTGTGTCTGATTTCCGCATCCGAATTGGACAGCTCCCACTAAGAAAATCTTTTTCCTTTACCAGGCTGCCCGGATCTTTGGCCTTGTGTGAAAATGACCGTCTGATATCAGATTAAGGACGAAATTATTCACCTTCCTTTTGACAGGAATATCTCATTTACTTGCACAGCTGTATGTGATCTATGAACTAGATATCTGAATTAGAGCTGTTTATACCTATGGCATCTGCTAAATTCCTCATGAACTTTAACTTCAGTGTTATATTTTGAACTGGTGATGGTATGTGTCAGTTTAAGGATTTGTGTTCCCGTAATTTCAATGCTTTGTGTGCCTGCAGAGCATATGGGAAAGTACAGTTTTAAAAACGTTGGTTTACTATCCTTCTGTTTGACAAGTGTATTACTACATTTCTTGAGTACTTTTATATGCTTATATAAGTATATGGTTTGTAAAAAAAAAAATCGATGTTTTCTACAGTTGTTTTCTAGCCGATTTGTAAACGCGTTTTCCAATCGAGAAGTCTAAAAAGTTAAATTGTTAGCTTTTATGTAACGGGATGGAACAGATGGTGTGTGGATAAGCGTGCTCTTACATCACATTTGGTTGTGGCCAGTTTCTCTGCAGCCTCTGTCTGGGGCTGCATTTTTTGGCCCCGCATCCAGAAAGTGAGCCGCGGATGCAGACCAACGTGTACCTGCTTAACCCCTCCCCCTATCCCGAGAGAGAGAGAGAGAGAGAGAGAGAGAGAGAGAGAGTAAATATGTCTCAGAAATAAATGACGTGTCCGGATATGTACGCGCATGTAGGAGTGTGTGCTTGTGGGAGAGAGAGAGAGAGAGAGAGAGAGAGACTGCAGCAGATACAGTAGAGTGCAGGGGGCGGGGCCAGGGAACATCACTAATCCAGTATTTCAGGTGCCCGAAGCCGCCGCGCGCTCACTCAACTGCTCGGGAGTCGCGCTCGGAACGTCGCGCTTCCCACGGAATTAATGAAGGGGCTGGAAAAGGAAGCGGAGAAACTAGCAAACCGGCTTCATTTCTAATACGCGCCAGTCGATTATATTAAAAAAAAAACAGACGAAGCGAGAAACTCCTCTTCGCTCCAGGTCCCAATGTGGACTGAATTGTGGATCTAACTCCGACTTCACAGGAGCAGAAACTGAGGAAAATTCTATCCGGGATTCGTCGCTGACACGGTAAGCGGCGGCCCCGCGCTGCCTCTCCGGTGTTCGGTGGAAAACTTTTCCTCGCCATTTTTCTGAGCTCCATTGCGCATGTGGAGGAAATGTACCTGATTCAGGTAAACAGGGCGGTCGCGACAGCGACAGCCCGCTGACACGAGCGTTGAAATGAAATAAACCCCCCGAAACGGGAGCAGCCGAGCGGGTGTTTACTGTGACCCAAGCCGCCGCGAGGCGTGTAACTTTATTCGTCGGTCGCCGTGTCGCATGTTTGTGGTGGAAGTCGCGGGCAGGCCCGAGAAGCAGCGAGCGGGTTGCTGCTGCTGCCGCCGCTGCTGCTGCTGCTGTTGTTTGTGTGTGGTTCTTAATTCTGAAGTATTATAATATCCGTACTGTTAACAGTGGTTGTGTCTTTCCCTACAGTTGGAAGTATAGAAGCTCCTGGCTCCGTTCCGCACGTTCACTGGTCGTAATGCGCCGCGTACTGTACGATCTGCCAAACCGCCTGCCGCATCGTAAATTTACCGAAGTAAATGCAGCGAGCTGCAACACACCTGCACATTCTTTCTCTTATTTAATCTGTAAATAACCTACATTAACTTTTTTTTTTTTGTACACTTGTTTAACTGTTTAACCATGATTGTACCCGCACGATGTAAACTTTCATTACGCTGTATTTGAGGAAAATAACTGGACAGATAATTAAGAATTCACGGGTATGAGGAAAACATTTTATATATATATATATATATATATATATATATATATATATATATATATTATATAAAATCTAGTTAATATGTGATTTTAATTATCATGAGCAGGGATGTGTAGGTTGTGGTCTTTGCTGCTGGAGTTGCGTGGAAACTCTGTCAAAGCTTCTGGTGATTCTGGAACCCCAGGCGTGATCATGATCAGGCTTCCTGTTTGGGCGAACATTGATGAGTAGTAGGCATGGGAGTGGCCCTGTTTATCTCTGCAGTGTTTATCCGGCCATCTGAACACGTTGTGACTGCTGCAGACACATCAAACTTGTGCATAATTTTCTTTTAACTTCTGTGTTCAGTGAGCAGGAGGAAGCTGGACTAGTGCGGGCTCCATCTGGCATACTTGTCATTTTTCACACGCTCAATTTTACCTTTCGCTGCTTTGTAGACCGTGCTGCACGCTAGTTAGTTCGGCCAGCATGATTGCTGAGCTGGGAGAAGTATGCGGTGCAACTGGCTGCCGTAGTTTCACCAATATGCAAACAATACGCTTCCTGGTGAAATGAATGAAATGAAATTGTTTGGGTGGAGTCTGCGGTGTGTAGTGTGTGTGTGTGTTTGATGATGTGGAATCAAGTTTGGACGTGTTTTCTCCTCCCCCTTCTCAGCATGGAAACTGTGATATCAGCCATGGTTGAGAACGCAGGAGTTACACGTACAGACACCTCTTACTCTGACGTATTTATGTAGGTTGTGATGATGCCTGGAATAAACGTCTGGTCAGTCACTCGCTCAGTGTAAAAATGTAAAGAACAGGACTAGTCATGTTTTATTTTGAACTAAACTCCTTTGGTCCTTTTACTACAACCATGGAAATTGTGTCTTGTGGTGAACACAGTGAAAATTTGTCTGTGTTCTTTGGTCCCTTCTTTTGATTATTAGTGCGGTGTGGTCATGTGGTGAGGGTGTGACTCAGTGTGGTGCAGATGGTGACCTGTTCACTGTTTTGGGACTAAGCCTGTGCAGTAGCTCTCAGGAAGCGCACGCAGGAAGTGGCTGCTGCATTGCTGCTTTGGCCAAACATCCCTCGCTGAGGCCTTCAGGGAATTAGGTTTCTCCTCTGTTGTTTCGGGGTTTCGGGAACGTGTCATGTTGCGTCCCAGCAGCCTTCTCCACGTCAGCTCCCCCCACCTACAAGTATTTCTCAGTTGTTGCTTATTTCTTTGTCAAGTTTGTTTTGTAAATATATATTATAATATTAGTGTGTGTGTGTGTGCGTGTGTGTGTGTGTGTATATATATATATATATATATATATATATATTAATCAAGCATGAAGTTCAAACTTATTTAAAACTGCCCTGTCAAACTTCAGCTCTTATGCTGCAATTATTTTGTTTTGTCCGGATTTCCTCCTGCGTGTTTTGGCCACAAACAAAATGGTCCCATGGTGCCACCCTGCACATCCTCCTCAAACCTTCGATTTGAAGATCATGCATGATGTGCTTTCAACTTTCTGCTGAGTGGCGTGTAGGGGTCCGAACATGGTATGGTGTGTTGTCAGGTGTCTTGTCCACTTTATGGTGGGGAAAAGTGGGGGTGTTGTTGCTTTTCATATGTAGTTCAGGGAAGAAAACATCTTGCACAGGAAGTTGTTCTTTTTCACAATAGATCTGCAATGCACCTTATTGTAAGGAGCAATGCAGTGTTCCGGTTTAGGAAAAAGTACTCCATAAATGTGAATTTGTAGATATAATGTCTCCAGGGGCAAGAATTTTATTACATTAGTAATGGCTCCTAACCCTTTCATTATAGCCCTCGGCGGATCTGCATTTCTGCTCTGAGGATCTCAGAAGGAGGTGGAGGAAAGCCTTGATCACTCTAGCGTGTGTGGTTCATAATGTCAGAGGTTTCCAGTTACATTTATACATGAGTTTCAATTAACAATTTAACAGCCATCGTCGTTTTCCTCTGGCTGCCCCCATTAGGGGTCGCCACAGCAGCCGGTTGTCCGCAAAATTGATTTGGGAAAAGTTTTACGTCTGATGCCCTTCCTGACTCAACCCTCACCATTTCCTCGGGTTTGGGAATGGCAGCAAGAAATGCACTGTTCTATGCATCCCCAGCTGCTGGGTTATCAATAAAACAGCCGTACAATGTAAAAAAGGTCTGTATAGAATTGTTGTAGATTTAAGTCTGTTCAAACATAAGTTTTTTTTCATTGACAGCAGGTCATGTGCCTTGCTGCAGTGAATAAATAATTTAGATTAATTTGTTTTACAGTAGATGCAGCACTGAGATGAAGAGATGTTTTAGCAGTTTGATTATTGCAGTAGCATTATTGAATGTGTATTTAGAATTCTCTTTGACAATTAGTTCTGCTAAAGCGCATTTCAGACTCTATAAAGATTTTCCCTATATGAAAATTAAAAGGCGCCTTTGTACACTCCAGTGAAGTGGTGCAGGTGATTAATGTTGTCTTCACAAGAAACTACTTTGCCAATTAGTAACAAGCTATACTGTGTGTGTGTGTGTGTGTTGTTCACTTTACATTTGGAGTTAATTAATTTCTGAATCAATCTCACGTGCTGTCAGTTAATCAAAACACTCTTGACTTTAGCACAGTAGGGCTATAAGTTATATCACTGTCAATAGGGAGATTCATTTAAGAACTGCTTGTGTATAAATCACCTCTCAGGACGTGACTCTCTCTAGCCTGTATTTCCATCCCAAGTGTGGATTATGAAGTCATAATGTGGAGGCAGAGGATAGTTTTCTTTGAATCAGTGAACATAATCAGCTAATTCTGCTCTCATATCCTGAGGATTATGGCTTCCACTGCAAAAGCATTTCATCATGCATTGTGATTAATTATCTCTCCGAGTTACAAGTGTCGAGGGGGCAACATGGAATTGTACTGGCTAAGGGATTTGAGGGGAGGTAGCCGAGCTGAGGGATTACAAATCGGCATGAAGAACACTGCTCTTGGGGTGGCAGCTGTTTCAGAATTCATTGGGACTGAGAACTGCGTGATTGTTAATTTTCTTAGTCTCAGGCAGCCCACTGAACGGCTGGACTTAGATCCTGAATGTGTTCTTACTACAAGATTAGAGAAATCCAGTAGCTTGTTAGATACAGAATTTCTGTGAAAGTCACATATTAGTGTGACAGAACTATCTTATCAGTGTGACCAACAGATCTGTGCTTACTGTTGATGCTCACATTATTCTTGGCTTCTCTGATGTTTTAAAAAACATTTACTGCATGTATTTGCTGCTAGTTTGTACGTTTAGTTTAGTACAGAATGTGGTGAAATGATAATGTCACGCTGATGTCACATGCCTCATGAGTAACCGGAGATGATGTCACTTTGCAAGAGTGGGGAGTGGTAGAGTCCTGTGAAATTTCAGTCACATAATTCAGAGAGCCAGTGGACAAAAAAAATTAGCCTACGTTTAGAAAGTCCAGTTCACTCTGCGAAGAGATTTTCAATAGAAAATAAAGAGAACACAAAAATAAGACCCCCTACATCTGAATGAATGAAATTTTCTTATTGAACACTATTTTATCAACCCTTCGAGGTCTTGATTTGGAGTCACACCCTAAATTAAAGTCAAAATGAGCCTCAGCAGTGGTGTGTGGCCTCCTCGTGCTTGTATGACTTTCCTACAACACCTGGACATGTTCCTGATTAGGTGGTGGATGGTCTCCTGTGAACCTTCTCTGGTCTCACAATTCGATTATGATTATCAATGCATCGATATCGATGAATCATGATGCATCCCATAAATTTTCAACATGGTCACATGATGTTTTCAAATACAAGAGTTAAGGTATCGTACACCTGGGTGGATGCTTTGATTTGCTACAATAAGCAGAAAAACAGTCTGTGTTCAGTTTGCACCCCCAACACCGCAAACGGCAAAAGAAATGCCTGGTTCACACCATGGTGTCAAGTGAACAGGGACTGAGCACAGACCATTTGTCTGCTCATTAGAGAGAATCTAATGTCCCTTTCGGACCAAATGCTCTGCGTGCATCACAGGCTCAGACCAAAAAGTATGCATGTTTTTCTAAACTCCTGATAAGAACATATACGATAATGTTGGGTTGTAGATCTCTGGACACTCAGAGACTGTTTGTTTGGTGGGCCAGCCCATAGCATCTTGCCTTCGTGTTGCTGGAACTGCTGACACACTCCAGCCACATGAGGTCTAGCATTGTCGTGCATTAGGAGGAACCCATTGCCAATTGCACCAGCATATTATCTCATAAGGGGTCTCAGGACCTCATCTCTGTAATGGCAGTCAGGCTACCTCTGGTGAGCACATGGAGGGCTGTGCCCCTCCCCAAAGAAATGCCACACCATTACTGACCCACTGCCAAACCAGTCATGCTGGAGGATGTTGTAGGCAGCAGAACATCTGTCAGACATCAGACAATTTTCAGACATCTGTCACATGTGCTCAGTGAACCTGCTTTCATCTGTGAAGAGCACAGGGTGCCAGTGGCGAATTAGCCAATTTTGGTTTTCTCTGGCAAATGCCAAACTTGCTGCATGGTGTTTGACTGTAAGTACCTGTGGACATTGTTCACTTATACCACCCTCATGGACCTGCATGGGGCAGTAGTGGCCTAGCGGTTAAGGAAGCGGCCCTGTTCGAATCCCGGTCTGCCAAGGTGCACTGAGGTGCCACTGAGGATAGTACCGTCCCCGCATACTGCTCCCCGGGCGCCTGTCATGGCTGCCCAGTGCTTATCAAGGGTGATGGGTTAAATCGAGAGGACTCATTTCGTTGTGTGCACCGTGTGCTGGAGGTTACTTTGCAGGGCTCTGGCAGTGATCCTCCTCTTCCTCCTTGCACAAAGGCAGAGGTAGCGATCCTGCTGCTGGGTTGTTGGTCTCCTACGGCCTCATTCACATCTCCTGATGTATTGGCCTGTCCTCCTGGTAGCACCTTAATGCTCTGGACCACTATGCTATGCCTTGATGTGGCTATCCTGCTCAAGCTGTACTACTGAGCCACTTGTGTGGGTTGTCTCATTCTACCACTAGAGTGAGAAAGCACCGCCAGCATTCAGAAGTGACCAAAACATCAGCCAGAAAGCATAGGAGCTGAGAATTGGTCTGTGGTCACCACCTGCAGAACACGCCTTTATTGGGGATGGCTTGCTAATTGCATATAATTTCATTTGCACAACAGCATGTGAAATTGTCAGTGTAAGTGGAGCAGTTTTCATAGAAGTGTGATTGACTTGGAGTTACATTCTGTTGTTTAAGTGTTCACTTTATTTATTTTTTAAGCAGTGTAGTTCTGTTCTAACAGCCTTAGTCCAGGCAAGGGATATGTCATGCAGGAACGAATGGCCATGACTGGTCAGCAACCTGCCATATGGGAAAGAAAACTGCTGGCCACCATGCAGGACTGTCTTTTGGTCTCCTCTGGTGTGTCATCACCAGACTGCAGCAGGTATAGTTTGCACCAGCGCATTATTGTCAGCAGTCACCAGAAATGATGTGTGCTGAGTCCACTTCAGGGACATTGAGGCAGGGGAGAAGGTAAAAGGCTGTTAATGGCTACAGTATGTGGGGAGAGTGGGGCCGTTAGATAAATCAAGTTAATAGCGGCACCTGGTGATTGATACCCATAAATTTGGTATGAGCACGTGTATATACATACACACATTTAAGCTTGGAGAACTGAGAACAGTGAAGTACTTTTAATCAAAAATGCAAGCTGAGCCTTTAGATTTTAGATTAAGGATTAGTAATTGATTTAAACGTAAAGTGAAGTGCTTGTCAATGTGATACACTGTAGCACAGCACACTGTGCACACAATGAAATGTGTCCTCTGCTTTTAACCCATCCCCCTTGGTGAGCAGTAGATTGAAAAACAAAACAAGAAAGCATTCATTTCCAACCCTTTATTCAACAACAGAACAAAAATCTTTAGAAAGTGCTCAAGCATGTTGCTCTTTGAGCTGTTTTAATAATAATAATAATAATAATAATAATAATAATGCTCAGTGGCACCTCATCGGCACCTTGTGGTTCGGGATTGGCGTCACGCGTGGTCTGTTTTAGCATGTACAAAAAAGCGCACGTAATGTGTGGTAGTGCAGAGCATATGGCGCTTTTCATAAAAACACGTTTTTTTTTTAGCTTAAAACCATGTGTTAAAATGCAGGCGAATCATGGCCCATATGGCCTTGTATCTTTCCTCTACCCTCTGCTCATTTTTTTCTTATTGGCTCCACCCAGTTTATCAGATGCCGAACTCTGCTAGCATCAGTGTGCGAGTGTTGAGTGTGTTTCGCTGCTCTCCACGTACAACTAAAAACAGAGATGTTCTTGAATGCGTTCTAGCTTTGGTCTAATCCCAGAGGCCTTGTCGTTTCGGCAACACTGGATTTAAGGCAACGCTTTGGAATGCTGTTGCCATGGAAGGCAGCAGCCTACATGGCAAATGTGCAGAGCACCTCAGTAAGGTTTTCTAGAAGTGGTTTCTGTTGGTGTTCTGTGTTTTTGTGGAACAATGAATGTGGAATGTGAAACAGCCAGTCGTACCATAAAACTGTGGCAATAGTTGAAAGTCAGTCATTGGGTCACATTGCAGTGTATGTTGTACATCTGGTTCAAAGGGCAGCTATGCTGACAAACTGGTTTTGAGTCCCAGCTCTGTCTAAACATGCAACAGTGTGCTTCACTGTTTGAACTCCAGCTACAAGAAATACACATGTTCAGTAGACTTTGTGTAATTTATATAACCAAATAGTATAGCTACACTTTTTTTTTTTCCTGCAGAATAGTACAGTAAGATAGTTTGAAACATATTTTGGCCCTAGTGCTTGCTTTTGTGGTGCAGATCTGTTTTTGTTAAATATATTAATTAAAATTCAGGTTTAAAGATCACAAACTTCAGATTCCAAACTGACACTGCCCAATTCTAGAGTTGTATTATTGAAGTGTTGGTTGTGGAGAAACTGGAGCTCTGCTCTGTGCATGTGACACATTCTCTCAAACAATGAGCTGAGAGTGTTGCCAACTAGGGTTGCTGCTTCCGCCCCTAACTACTGATATTCACCAGACACAACAATCCGAGTTTCAGCCATGGCACTAATGAGAGATCTTGGAAGTTCTGTGGTGTCACCTTGATGCTTAAATGCAACATTCATTATCAGTCATGTAAATTAAGCCAGTTTCTGTTAATGAATGACACCCACATAGACTAGAGATTAACTACGAACATGTGACCTTTTTTTTAGCCAGGATGCACATTTTCTGTGCCTGTAGCCTTAAATGCAAACAAGCACAATGTTTGCTACAGACAGGAAGTCGTGTTACCATTAACCCACTGGTTCTTCGATACATGTGTGCTCATTTTCACATCCAGTCACCGAGCAACTGCAATGCTTTGTATGTTTGGAAGCTATGAAAACATAAGGGGACAAATTACAGATCAGACCGTCTAAGCGTCCACTTTCTGAAAGGTGAAGCAGAATGGCCGAAGCACTTTTTAAAAATCTCTCTCTCTCTCCTCCTCCTCTCCTCTCTCTACTCCTCTCTCTCTCTCTCTCGATCACCATAACTAGCCACTGCAGGACCATAGACAGGCTAGGGGAACTGGTATTAATGTTAAATAATCTCACAAAATTTCACTTTCGTGATAAGGGGACCTTTAAGTCTTCATACATTGTCTGGTGTCACATTTGTTCTGAATCTTATGATATTTGCCTGTGCGTTACTGAGACCAGTTCTTGGCACATGTAGACCACGTGTACAAAACTGAACCTACTGAAATAAAATTATTTTATAATTTGAAAAGTTTGCAGTTTTAAGTAGCTTCATTGAATTGATCGTGTTTTAATGTTTAAATTAGGTGATCTTCTATTGCACCCTTTGGCAATATGGCGTATTAGTCATATTTCATCATTATGTGATTTTATAGTGTAGTCCTGGTCTGAGATTAGTTTGAAGTTGCATGTTTAGGGTGTGTGGTGTGTGTGTGTGCGTGTGCACGCTTGCACTCATCAATAGCTTGTGCCTAAGGAAAGTTTGGCTTGTTTCTGAAGCATGCAGCAGTGTGGTTGAGCAACTAATGGGTCAAAAAACCAATAGTCAAAACAAGATATTTATAACCCTTTCAGTTACATGTGTATAGGTGTATTTTGCAAAAAAAGTTTTGATCGTAAATAGGTCAGACCAAAGAACAGTTGTGCACGTTAATGAATAACCTTTGTTACAAAGAAAATGGGGAGGGTGTGGGGACTGCTCTACTGACCTGAGAAGTAACACCGTTTTCTGCATTTTTTCTGCCAGCTTGTGGTTTCCACCATATTCAAAAATATTTGAAGCGGGTGATTAATAATACGACCTGAAGGGCAGATGTTCTCTTTGCTGATCATGCTTGGTTTTGTAAAACATATGGGCATAAAGCTCCTCTGGGATATGTTTGTTTACGTGTCAGTGTAGACCAAACTTTTAGTAACCCAGCTAATTAGGATGAAATTGACACCATTTAATGCATGTTATGCTTGTTCATGCTTGAATCTTTTGGCAAATGTTTTTCTCTTGTGGCATCTACTTGCTTATAATTTTACTTATTTTTATTGACAGGGTTCCACTGACAATATTTTAAGGCCTTCCTGGGGCTGAAATTCCCTCTAAGGGAGCCTTGGATGAGACAAGGATTTCCTGTTGATCTTTGAACAGCCATGCGGCAAAGACCAAGAGACATTGGAGTATTCGGGTTGTGAACAACAACAACAGCAGCTTGCTATTCCTCCAGATATCCCTCAGAACCCAACAGAACATTGTATACTCTGAAGACCTCATTGGGTTTTGGTTCTTTACATGCTTCATGCTGGTGCGTCCAAGAGCCTGTTTAATAGATCTCCAGTGTCGCAATGCTGGATCTTCTCCTGGAGGAGTAACATAGCATCTGGATCACAAGGCTCTTTCCCAAGGGAGTAAACACCACTACCCCCCCAGCCTGACTCTTGGTCCCTGTGAAAGCAGATCCTCCCCCACCCCCAATCCAATGGCATGGGTCAAGTTCTTCAGAAGGCCAGGAGGCAATCTAGGGAGGTCTTACCAGCCAGGGAGCATGCTGTCACTTGCTCCCACTAAAGGGCTACTGAATGAGCCGGGACAGAACAGCTGCTTTCTCAACAGTGCAGTGCAGGTGAGTAGCTACTCTAACCACACATGAATTGAGCAGAATTATAAATCCATGTTTTGAAAGTCATTTTTACAGGTGTAAAGAAGTTTAACATTTGCATTTGACTGTCTAGTGTCCCTCATGTATTACATCACAAGAGAGCCTAAATAAAAAAAGTTCATCACAAAAACATTTATGCAATTGAGTCATATCTACCCTGAGGACTACAGTCAGTTTCCTACGCCACATCCAAATTCTGACTCACTGTCTGCTTCACCAGCATGTTACTGGAAGGTTATTTTTCTCCTGGGGTGGAATGATGGACAGTGTGAGTAAACTCGCTGTCAGTGGCAGTGAGCTTATTCCGTAGGCAGAATTTGGGCTTCCCTAGTTCCTCTTGCCCTTATGAGGTCCAGTGAGTCAGGATTTTAGTCTCCCATGTCTTTCAGATGTCCCTGGTTTGAGCAGTTTCATCAGGGAGTGAAAAGTGCTTGAGCAGAACACTGTAACTGCGAAGCAGCGTGTAAGACACGCACATAGTTGTTTATTACTTGGCAGTTGGTTGTGAGTGAATCTTATTTTGTTTCCCAGGTTCTCTGGCAGCTGGATATCTTCAGGAGGAGTTTGCGGCAGCTCCCTACACACTATTGCCTTGGGGATTCATGTATCTTCTGTGCATTAAAGGTATGAATAAAAAATTAATAAGTTTGACAAATATTAATTAAGTAAGTAAGTCTTAAAGTCTTATCTGTCTGTTTTCAGGGCATTTTTTGCCAGTTCCAGCATAGTCGAGAGCGAGCCCTGCCTTCTGATAACCTCCGTAACGCTCTGGCTGAGACCTTTAAGGATGAGCAGCGCTTCCAGTTAGGCTTCATGGATGATGCTGCAGAGTGCTTTGTAAGTGTGTAATTGAGGCACAGCAGTGCTGGTGTTTTGGGGTGTGTTCCCTCCTATGTCTTTGTTCACCACAGCCACGCTTTATCTGCTATTTCCTCAGATGATGTAAGAGTTTAATCAGTAAGGGATGTGATGTAATGGCCACATGAGCACACTGACACTCTAGTGTGTTTAATCTCCTTCCCTATAAGCACTCAGAATATTATGAAATTTTGTGGTCAGTATTTTGGAACAATGTTATGTTCCCCAAAGAAAGTAATAAATTGTCATTTAATCACTCTGCTCATTAGCATTTACTATGTACTGCAGCTTATAAAACTTGATATTTTATTTAGGGTTGATAATGTTCTAAAGATTTGTTCCAAATCAGTGTAATTATTTCAACCCTCCTGCTTCAGTTTGTTTTCACTGGGCCACAGAATAACATTTGTCCTGCAGTAAGCATTGTCCTTCCCCCAGGCCAACAAAGGCTTCGTCCCTGCAGGATAATTGCAGTAAACCTGCTTAGCACAGAGATATAATCTTTTTCTGTTTAGCGCAGCAGCTCTGTGTAGAAATGAAGCCATTGGCTTCTCTTTAGTACATCAGCACCACAGTGAGAAGTCTTATTTACCAGTCAGTCTCTAACCTATGAACAGACAACTAATTAACCAGTGTCTCATTAGCAACACCTTATTTCTGGGGATCTCTTTCCCCAAGCTGTACCTTTTGGTTGTGAAAATGAAAATTTCCTTTGAGGATGTGAGAATATTATGTTCTGTTTTTACAGGAGAATATTTTAGAAAGAATCCACCTGCACATAGTTCCTAATGCTGAAACAGATTCCTGCACATCCAAGTCATGCATAACACATCAGAAGTTTGCCATGACACTGTATGAACAGGTATGAACTCGCTGCCTTTTTTTCCCTTCTTTCCTCTCGCTCGCTCTTTCTCTCTCTCTCTTAATCACATTTTTGTGTGTGTATTGAACATAGATCACTGTCATTAGTGAGGGTCTCCCAATTAGTCATGTTGTCATGTTGGAATACTCATGGAAAAAATAAAAAATGATCCCATTTGTGGTGCTGACACCCATATCTAATGCACTACTGATCCATTATGAAAACCACACCATGTTTTAGTCAGAGTCTGTGTAAGGTGCTGTGCAATGATTCTTGCACAGCATCGGCGCCCAAAATGGCCACATTAGGGGAAAATAATGAACACAAAAGCAAATTCTTTTTGCCTATGCATGTTACTCAGAAATGACCCAGGTGCCTGTAACCTCAGTCTGTACCCCTACTGTCCTCCAAAATATCCCACTGAGAGCAGTAATTAGCACTTAGCAGTGGCTAAGTGGTGCCTTGCTCACTCGGCTGTTTGCTTTCTGCAGTCTGTGTGCCGGAGTTGCGGAGCGTCGTCTGACCCTTTGCCCTTTACAGAGTTGGTCCACTATGTTTCCACCACCGCCCTGTGGTAAGGCCGCAACCCATATCATCCATGTCTGGACAGTCTGGACAGAAGCCATCTTATTTTTTTCCTTCTCTCTTACAACCATCCTGCATAGTTAGGATATTAACAATCATCTCAGCCTAATTAAAGAAAGTTTGGAATTGAAATCATGTACAATATCAGGACCGTAGACTTCTGAGAACTGGGCTGAAAACAACTTCACACCATTTTTGACAAACCAAACTGACAAAACAGTGTAAAAACAAACCCCACAGAGCTGTAGTCACATTTGTCTATATTAATATACTACATCTAATATTATTAATACAATTTATTATAATAAATAATGTTTTTATTATAATAATTTCTACAGTGTGCCATCTAATCTTTACAAACACAATTGTCATGTGCTTGACGAAAGGTTTGAGAAGTTTTTGTTTATTTCTTCAGCCAGCAAGTCTATGACCGGAGAGAGGAGAAGTTACACACCGACACGTTTGGGGAACTTCTGCAAGCAGCTAGTACATCTGGAGACCTCCGGAACTGCCCAGTAGGTGGCCAGTGAACAGCCTGATTTTGGATAATTTTGGATTGAACTTATGTTTCAGTTTATACATTTTTTTTGAATATTGACACTGACTTTTAAGCATGCAGAGTCAGAAAGAACCTCGGTCAGTGAAATTCTACACATCACTTGAAGTTTCAAAATAACCCAGCCTTTTATTTTTCTTGGCAGTAGTTAGCCTGCCAATATAATAGTTTCTAATTCTAAATCATTGGAACCAAGATGTGTTTCTCTTCTCAGAGCAACTGTGGCCAACGGATAAAGATTCGCCGTGTGCTTATGAACTCACCTGAGATAGTCACCATTGGCTTTGTGTGGGACTCTGAGCATTCAGACCTGACTGAAGAGGTCATCCGCTCACTGGGGCCACATCTCAACCTGTCAGGGGTGAGTGTGATGTACTTTTAGCCTTTTTTAAATTAATTTCAAGTGAGCATGTTAAAATTCTGATTCAGAAGATCCAGTGTTGCTGGAGAGCTATGCAAAATCCTCTTGTACACACCAGAAGTGTACACTCATGGAATCCACCAAAAGCCTTTTCATTAGAATAGTGCATACACAGCCTTCCAGGCAATATACAGTGCATCCGGAAAGTACAGACACACCTTTTGTTATGTTACAGCTTTATTCCAAAATTGTCTGTATACCTCCGAGACAGGATCTGGTATCACAAATATGGAGAAGGTTACAGAAACATTTCTGCTGCTTTGTGGGTCATAATGAGCACAGTGGCCTCCATCTTCCATAAAAAAAACCCAGAACTCTTCCTAGAACTGACAGGCTACCTAAACTGAGCAATCTGGGGAGAAGGGCCTTCATCAGGGAGGTGACCAAGAACCCGATAGTCACTCTTTCAGAGGTCGTCTGTCAACTGGGGAGAACCTTCTAGAAAGACAGCAATCCAACAATCAGGCCTGTATGGTAGAAAGGCCAGATGGAAGCCACTCCTTAGTGAAAGGCCCATGGCCTTGAATTGAATTGAATTGAATCTGATTGAACATCCCTGGCGAGATTATCCAACCTGAGCTTGAGAGGTGCTGCAAAGAGGAATGGGCGAAACTGTCCAAGGATAAGGCATGCCAAGCTTGTGGCATCATATTCAAAAAGACTTAAGGCTGCATTTGCGGGGTTTTTTTGTGTGTAGAATTCTGAGTAAAAGAATGCATTTATTTAATTTTGTAATAAGGCTGTAACATAACAAAATGTCGAAGAAGTGATGCTGTGAATACTTTCTGGATGCACTTATAGAGTGCCATTATAGAGCCATTCAGTGCAAAAGAATTAGTTAGCAGGTGAAATGTAAACTCTGCGTCTGGTTGCGCTACAGAGTAGTGTTGTTGTAGTCTTGTTTTAAAATAGCAACAACTCACTGATTGCTCAGAGATAGTGTTGCTGATAGTTTGGGAGAGATTGATGGGGAAATATGTAAAAATGTTGTTCGGTAGATTTGCGTCGTGTTGACTGTTGAAGACATGGGGGTGGAACCCTCCTTCCCCTATCCCCTCCACTGATTGAATGTTGTCATTGTGGTGGACTGTGGCAGTTTTAATGGTGCTCCACAGCATATGAGGGAGCTAAAGTGCATCTTTATCTGCGCTGTTCAGCCACTATTGTGTAACCACCCACTATGCTCCACTGGCCCAGGCTGATCCAAAGCTCTCTGTCACCAGAAGGTCACCTCATGTCAGCCTCACACTGCCAGGGGTCTTTGTGTATGTGTGCATGAGGGAATGAGTGTGAATGTGTGGCACTGACCTTGTTGACGCCTAGCTGTCCCCACAGTCTCTGTAGTGTCTTTGAATTAGTCTGTAGCCATGTGAATTTTACAAAGTTTCAGTTATCAAAAGCTTACTATCTCCATATTTTTATATGGCAGTCAAACTGTGGCCTGCTGGTCACAAGACCTCAAAATGAGATGTGTTTGAATCATCCAGACTTGACAGTCCTCAAGGCATGTCTACATTGTAAAAACAACCTTTTATTTTCTTCTTTCACATTGAGATTAGAACAATGACCTACTTCTGTCAAGTTCAAACCAAACATCTCCCCTTCTGTGGCCTCTCATGGATTTGAATACATTCCAGTTGTGGATTAATTCACCAGATCACCATGGATGCCTACAAAGGCATTTTCTTGTGTTCCATGTGATTGTTTTGGGTGCTAAAACAGCCTCCATCTGTGGCAGCCATTGTTTAAGGTGGCTTTGGGAAAACCTGTTATTCAAGAAAACGGAGCAGCACATTTTGCAATAACAGCTCATACAAATGCCTGTTGAGTGCCTGAGGAAACGTGAATGTTATAGAAATCTTGCTCTTCATGTCATCTATATTATGTATAGATGACATGTAACATTTACAGGGTCCATGGACTTTATTTATTTTTTTTAGAATATTTTTTAAGAATATGCTGAAGTCTATGGTATTATTATTACAAGTAAGCTTTTCCTGTCTGGTCTTTGCAGTGCTGGTATACAGCTTTTTTTTCTTACTGTATGATATTAAATCGGTTTTAGTTTTTTCAGTCTTAGGCCCATTTATATTCCCAAAATGACAGAACTGGTTTGTGGGCTGTCTTGCTCTCACATGTCTTTTCAGCCCCGACCACAAATTTTCTATGGGATTGAGATCAGTGCTTTGTGATGACCACTCCAAAACATTGACTTTGTTGTCCTTAAGTCACTTTGTAGCAAATTTTGCAGTATGCTTAGGGTCATTGTCCATTTGGAAGACCCATTTGCGCCTGGCTGATGTCTTGAGATGTCTTTCTTCATGATGCCATCTATTTTGCAAAGAGAACCAGTCCCTCCTGGAGCAAGACACCCCCCACAACATGATTCTGCCACCTCCGTACTTCACAGTTGGGATGGTGTTCCCAAGTATTCCCCCTTTTTTCCTCCAAATATGAGTATGGTCATTATGGACAAACAGTAAAATTTTTGTTTCATCAGACATGTCTCCAGAAATCAGGTCTTTGTCCCTGTGTGTATTTGCAAAGTGTAATCTGGCTTTTATGTTGCCTTTATGTCCTTCTCTACTCACATCAGCAGTCTTTCCCGCTCATGTAGATTCCTTCTCTACAATATCAGATGAATCCACCCTTATCTATCAACACAGGCCACCCAGCTACTGGTTCAGTACCATCCGACCTCTACAACTCATACAAAATGAAGCAGCACGACTGATCTTTAACCTTCCCAAATTCTCCCACACCACCCCTCTGCTACGTGGCTCCCAGTAGCTGCACGCATCAGATTCAAAATACTGATGCTGGCCTACAAAACCAAACATGGAGTAGCACCATCCTACCTCACAGCCCTTATTACACCTCGCACTGCACCTCGTATACACCGAGCCTCCAGTACTGCTCGCCTGGTCCCCCCCATCACTAAAGGTAAAAGACATTCATATAGACTCTTCTCCGTCTTGGCCCCTCGGTGGTGGAATGAAATACCCCTTGAGGTCAGAACCTTTTTCCTTACTGAGAAGTCTTTCAGCGCATGTCGGTACAGGACTCGTTTCACTGTGGATTGTGATACACTTTTACCAGCTTCAGCCATCCAAACGGGCCTAAAACTGAAAGGGTTTTGTATGTTTTAATATCAGACAGTTAGAAAAAATACAGCATATGTAAACTTTTGGTTTCAACTGTATATGTTCAAAATTTTGTCTTTCCAGTTGACTTAACTTTAGTCTTTGCGTCAAGCTGTCATATTATTTACTCATTTCATTCTAGTAATGTTTCAGTTATAGGTTAGTCAGAGAAATCTTTAAACCTTTACTGTTTAATGTGTTAGTCAACATATACTGATGACAGTTACTGACAGTTATCTTATTATTTTATTATTGATACTTTATAGATTCTCTGATTTGATCCATATTTTTTTGATCACACATTCTGTTTTCTCTTCTACTTCACATTAAAGTAGATTTAAAGGTCGCTTCATTTTCTCCTAGCAATCAGCTAAACCACCACAAGTATCCTGAAATCTAATTAATGCCATGATTGCTTATTGCGGAAGCAATGTCATCTGTACAACCAGATGGGTGATACAAAACACAGAAACCATGATATAATAACATGATTAAACGAGGAAATAACGTCTTGTCTCATTTTTCATCAATGAAAATTAAGACTTTAGTATAGTTGTTATTATGTAAACCATACTGAGTCAGATTTTAATTAATTGTACACACTACTTCTGTTTTATGATTAAAGTATATTGATTCATTTTAGACCATTACAAATAGTTTTGTTTATGAAAAAAGATGCATTTATAATCATTTTATCATTGTTGCAAATTCTTCGGAATCAAGAGATGCCAAAAGATTCCCATCCCTATTAGCAGTATGTGGTACTGTAAATTCTATTGCTTACAAAGTTTGTTAAACACACTTTTTGTTTTGTTGTGCAGCTCTTTTACAGAGTGACAGATGAACATGCCAAAAAAAGTGACCTCCACCTGGTAGGGATGATCTGCTATTCCAGTAAACATTACTGTGCCTTTGCCTTCCACACTAAATCCTCCAAATGGGTCTTTTTTGATGATGCTACTGTCAAAGAGGTGGGTTCCCTGAACAAACTATCTGAAATGGACACTTAAGACATGTATAATCAGATATGTACAAAAATGTGATTATAAAATATCTGAGATATATATAGTTATGACAGGGTTGAACTTCAATGTTTTTTTTTTACTCAATTGTAATCATTGGCAAAATTGTAGGTTTCCATAATCACAGTCATTGTCTGTGTGCTCGTATCCCTCAATGTGTATCTAGGTTTTAATCTCTATTTAGATTCAGTGGCCAGTCCTTGGTAGGTGGGTGGGACTGGTTCAATCTATCAGCTCTCTCTGGTTGTGCTGCTTGTGCTGTGTGTGCAGTTCAGCACCGAAAGCCGCATGTCACCAACTCACCAAGATAAATCTTTTGCTCACTCTCTCACACACACAGACCCCCCACCAAATATCACACACACACACACACAGACATATAGCAGAGTTACTGCTAACCTGAAAAAATGAATTCTGTTGTTCACTAAACCACACAACAGACTAAAAACATAAAACTCTTCTGCTGCTCATAACCTCTAAACAGCCATTATGAACTAAATGCTGTACACCATCATGGTCCACACACTCCAGTCTGTCCATGGACTAAAGTGTTGTTTAATTTGTGCAGTGAATCAATATTGTTGTTTAAAATGTGCTGTTCTTTAAATGAACTCAATTAGTGCAGTTTCTGGGTAACCAACCCAGAGTTCCTGTTGGTGTATTTATTTATTTTTATTTTTTTGTAATGCAATTATATTGCAAATGTTTGAGCTTGGGACATTTATGGATGCCCAGTCACTACTGATTTCTCATGTTTGGATCCATGTGGCATGTGCTGGGACATTCCTCAAGACATCAATCCTTTTTTTGTTCTGTTCTTTTTCTTTCTTTTTGTCTCTTTCCCTGTATAATTAAGGACCTTGTCTCCATCTGTTTGCCTGTAGTCATGCTCCGTAGCCATGTAGCAGAACACAGATGTGTACCTCTTACCTGAACCTGTTTTATGAGGGGGAAAATAATATGAGGGGTTTCTAATAATAAACCTACCTTGTCAGGCTAGATCACGCACATTACGTGAGTGTAGGGGAGAGTTCTGTCCATGTCCATGTCCTAGTATCTGTCAAGAATATATCCTCTGTGCCGAAGAGAAATATGTACACACCTAATTGCACTCTCTAAGACAATTCACTTTAGGACTTCTGAATGAATCAACATCAGATTTTGTAGTTTTGCCAAATAAACCTACTTTTAAGATAGCAGGTTCAGTCTGCTGAATTCTTCAGATTTTTTTTTATTTGTTATAGGTTGGCACAAAATGGAAAGATGTGGTGGTCAAATGCATTCGGGGCCACTTCCAGCCACTGCTTCTGTTTTACTCCAACCCAGACGGCAGTGCAGTGCATACAGACGACTCTGCCAAACCCAGCAGCATCTGGAACAAGAGTCCTGCCAATGGGGACACCACTGGTGAGAAATGTCAAAAGCTATGCTAGCCCAGCAGCTCACTTCATGTTAACATGGAGGATTCTGTCATTGGCTGTCACACTTAATCTTAAAAAGGAGATGACTATTGTCCAAATAAATAACTTTTTTGCCAGATGCACTGTCAGTCTGTTCCTGGTCTAGCCTGACCAGCCTGGTATTTTGGTTGAAATTACCAATTGTTTGGAGGAATTGCTGTTCAATGTCTGGAAACTTAACCCTAGCGGTTTTGTGAATTTTTCATACACTCAGAATTTCTTTTTATTTTGTTTTTATTGGTGTGTTTTCAGATATTTGTATTTTTCAGTTGTTCCCATGATTAAAACGTCATCTACATGCCCACTTATTTGGTTCACTGGACAATACTCTGTCTATACACAGGCATTACATGGACTTTGTAACAGGGAGCTGGCAGGGTGAATCCCATTTAATGTCTGGTTCAACTGGTTTGCACAGTTGCATTCACACATAGAGCCCCTCAGGGTGATGTCTAGATAGGTTCAGGGTTGCAGTGCATGTCAGAAAACAGCTTGGGTGACCTGAGATCTAATGACTATTGATTAATGCTAATTGACTGGTGTGCTCTAATTTTAGACCACTGTTATAACAGCTCAATTTCCCTGTTAAACCAGGACCAGTTCCACATACATACTGAATGAACATTCATTTAGACTGATTGTATATTTTATACTTTTTTCACATTAATTTAAATGTAGTAAATTTGGTACAAATAATAGAAACTTATAGTTGTAATAATTTAGTGTTGACTGGACTGATCCTTTTAAAATTGAGAGAGATGCTTATTGTGGAACTTGACAGGATCTTGGAACACTTTTGTATTTGATACAACATTGTAGAATTGCACTTTTTGAAGTATAGGTTGTCTGACTGGGGGTTGAACTTCCCACTGATCCTGCGTCCCAGTGTCCCCTACCATCATGCATTAATTTATGGCTTCTTCTGTTAATTTCCCACTTCCACTAACCTCACTATGATGTATCTAGATGTATCCTTTTTCTTTTGTTGAGTTAGGAGTTTTAATGGACTTGTAGGCATGGTTATGTGGTTAAATAATATAGCTGTATAATTTTTCTGTGTATCAGTTATTATTAATATCATGTATTCATGTCCATATCTTAAATGTGTGTATATATTAGGTTTTTCTTTAGTGCCAGAGACCCCTCTGGTTGCACCCAAGAAGCTCGAGTTGACCAAAGAAAATCTGAATGCTCTGTCTGGCCAAGGAACCCTGAAGCAGAAAACGCCCGCATCGCTCTTCAGCCGAGGAAGCAACCAGACCAGTGGCGGGAGAGGACCAGGTACCACCACTTTTGAATTTTTTTTAACAAGAGTAATATATGTGACTCAATGTAGTAATCATGGCATTTTGGGCTTATTTTTAAAATACAAATACTTTTGGAAAAAGACAAAGCTCATGGTACAAGTGAGGATGAAAGAGATAGCAGGAGGGTACTGACATTATTGCCCTAGATTCTATTTGTAATTAGGGAGTGCTTACACATTAGCTTTGTTTCCTAAGTCTTCACCTTCTTAGAAAAATATAATGCTAGACCACCATACTGATTGCCAAAATTGCACTCAGTGAGGTACAGCCATAAAAGAGGTCAGATAAAGGGACTGATGGTCAGTTTCACGTTTGAATTTAAGGAAGATGATCTTGGCTGCTTGGCATTTTTTTGAGGGTGGTGTGTGTGTGTGTGTGTGTGTGTGTGTGTGTGTGTGTGTGTGTGTGTGTGCGAGTGAGAGAGAGAGAGAGAGGGGGGGGGGGTGTTGCAGTGCCAGCTCAATGAATTTCCCATACAGCAGAATGCTGATCTCGCAACCGCCCAGCATCGATCACTATAAGGAGCCTCAGTGGGTGTCAATTGGCATCATCCCAACACTTACCTTATACACACACACATATATGCAACAGGATAAATCATAAATGTGCACTTAAGTATTCACATTTTATATATATATATATATATATATATATATATATATATATATATATATATATATATATATATATATATATATATATATATATATATATATATATATATATATATATATATATATATATTTTACACACACACACAAACATGTTATTTATGTTACATCTTGTCTATTGAAATTCAGGTTCATACAATTTCCTGCTTTACTGCAATCTTGAAATGTAAATGTATGTTTCTGCAGGACTGTTTCTTGCCTTACTTCATTTATACATGCTTATAAATATATACAACTTTTTAACATCCTGTCTCTTGCTCTCTCCCCCACACAGATAACATGTGTAGTTATGTTGTGTAGTTATGGTGAGTTAATGTAAATGTTTTTTCCTCCACAGTTAAAATATTCAACGATCCCAAGAGCCGATTACGGGAGCTTTCAAAAGAGGTGGCCCAGAGGGCTGGGGAGATGAGGGTAGCCAATCTAGTTAAGAAGGAATCAGAAAGGTCAGAGCGAACCCAGAGACGACATGACACGTTAAGGAACAGAGGTAAACACAAACCACACAGGCAGTCCTGCAACAAAAAATCTGTTCTGTTACATTCCATATAGCACTTATTTCTTTAATTAAAGCTGCTGCACCTTTATTGCATTTCATAGGATGAAACTAAGAAAAAAGTGGCTTGCTATGGTACACCACTGGTCTTTGTATAAGCTGGCCTAGGAGAAAAAGATTAGTTTTTTTTTTTTTTTTTTTTTATCCCCCCCCATTCCCATTTCGAGCAGTCACAGCCACTTCATAATGAAGAATTCTTGACTCTCTCTGCAACAGTCAATTTGAACAGCCAGAGCAGTGACCACACTGCCCAATAATAAACCTTCTTGTTGGAGCAGGAGCACTGATTAAGGCTTTTTTCATGACACTGTTACTGAAAATATTCTAATTGAAATTTTGGCATGATTGGTATTTTTGCCAAGAGAGTAAGCGTGGTCATTGACTGAAATTCTGTCATTCATTCAGTCGCCATGTAGTCATCATCTTCGCTCACTTTTTTTTTTTTCTCTGTGCTATGCCTGAGACAAAGACACACCATGTATCATCAGAAGAGTGTGCAGAGTGATTTCATTCAAATTTAATTGTCAGCACAATTCCCCTCCCTCCAGCTGCCTAATGGCTCATTAGAAGCCACGTTGATGGGCCTGCGCTCACATACATCAGCGTTCAGCTATGCTCCAGAGTGTGGCGATGGCCCCTTTTGTAAAACCCGTATCAGCACTCACACCACATCAAATTACCTCCTACTCTATACCACCTCACCATGCTGCGACCGCAGTCCATTAGACTGAAAGATTTTGATGTGTTCCGTGGCACAAATTCAATCTGCCTGCATTTTAGATGAATGTAAATGTCAAAACATTCAGTCACATTGAGTGTGCAAATCAATTAATTACAATGAAAGCAATCATGCATGCGGCTTTCTGAAGGGAGCAATAACAGCACAACAAACACCCCCTTGTGTGAGTTTGTGAATGTGCATGTATTTGTCAGGGGGAAATGCTGCAGGTTTTTTCAGAACACTTGTGTGTAACACAAAGAACGTAATGCCTCCATGCTGGGAGCTTGGAGGACATGCAAATTGGTTGTAACAGTGACCGTTCCCCTTTATTGCACCAGTCCTCTTTTACGACTAGGCATTAGCAGGGCGTTAGTGGACATTAGTGACTGCAGTGCAGGTGTCTGAGGTGTCACTACTGGGCACTTGATCTCCACTGCGATTCATATTGTCCATGGGTCACAGCACAAACAGGAGCACAACTAGCCTGACCCGTCTGTGACAGAGCTGACTGCACTAATTCAACAAGCTCAGACCCTCCATAATAAACCACAGAGATACTGATTTTACTTATTGGGTTTGTAATTGTCTGGCAACACGCTAACAGGTATATCTGTCTTTTTTTTTTTATGTATTTAAAAAAAAATAAAAAAAATTTTTTATTGGACTCTGAGATGCATTGTCACCTTTGGGTGTCACTGAAATTCTATCTCTACAGTTTGACTACACACTTACTGGTGTTTTAAATGCCAAACTGAAGACATGTACACACATCAGCAGCCTTTGACGAAATCCAGGGGGTTTGCTGAACTTGGCAGTGTCCACTGACACAAAGGCATTTTGACACATTAGGGCAGTTGAGGGGTGTGTGTGCCAGATTTAACTGAGCCAGATTCAGCAATATTCTGCATGGAAACTCTCCTCCTTTCACCAAGAAAGGTCATCCAGGCTGTTAAAAGCGCCTGTCTTCTTCCATTGAAGATGAATGGCCCTGCAACTGCCAAGACCACATTACAGCTCTGCTCTGCTTACACACTGTGCCCTGTTCTGTTGCTTTTTTATATATATATATATATATATAAAAAAAAGATAATTTGAGGTATTCCTGATCATTTTAAAATGCGGTAGTGGCTACAATACATGAATTCACTCATATTATGATTTGTGTTTTAAGAAAAGGGTAAAATGTGAATCCTCTTTACAGACATGCCATAAGCTATAATGAGTAATACATTTTTTTTTTTTTTTTTTTTTGGTAGATATGCAATCAGAGAAGACACTGTCTCGCTCCCTGTCCCCTCCAGAGAATGGCTTCCGGCAGTACATGGAGCCAAGACTGTACAGCAGCCAGGGCAGGGGTCCCTTACGGACTGACAGACCCCACTACCCCAGCCGAACAACATATGAGCCTCGTGCACACTCGCAGGGTAGGGTAGCTGTTCTGCACGGTGACAGCAGCAGCAGAGGCACAGCAGGAGGTTACAGCGGTGGGCAACACGGCCGACGGTTGGATATTGCAAATGGATATGACACAGACAGCAGCAGTCAAGACTCACGGGAGTGTCAGGGCAATGGGCGCTCAGGACGCACTAATAGAGTATGGAGGCCAGTGCGTGAGGCACTCAATGTGGACCATGTGTTGAATGACCAAGGACAGTGGGGTAACAGCAGCCCTCGGCGACAAGGTCCCTTTCAGGAGCAACCGCTATATGAGCGAGATGTGGCCTGGACAAGCCACGAAGATCGCAAACCCAAGAGCCTGATGACCATCTATGAGGATGAGCAGCGACATGAGATGGGCAGTCGCAGTTCATTGGATTCGGATAGCCATGGCGGCCCTCAGGACCAGGAGCGAATTAAGGGCCAGGCTAACCTAAAGGTCCGCAGCGACAACTGGAAAATCCAGCGCACAGAGTCTGGCTATGAGAGCAGTGACCGCCTCAGCAATGGCTCTGCCAACCTGGACTCTCCTGTGGTGGAGAACGTCATTACCAAAGAACTGAGGCCCATACCTGAAGCCCATCCTTCAAGGTAAATGTTAGTTTTTTTTCTGTTTTTCATCTTTTGTTAATGTTTTGTGGTGGAATAATGAATATCCTCCTCAGAGCAGAAATAGGTACCTGAAAAAAGCTGTTAATTCGTATGCATGGTTTCATTCGTCAATATTATGCACTGGGATTTTATTTTGAAATTGATTGTGACCAGGAAGTATGGTCAAGCAACAGAAGTGAAGGGGGAGTTTCAGTGTTTTCTGCCAAATTTATTCTGGTCCTCTTTTGTTCGTGTCTGCTTTGATTCAATAGTTATGTATGTATTAGAGCAATGTACACTTGTGGTACACTTATTCCTTAGTCAATTAATCAGACAAATGTTTTTCACCAGTTATTGATCATGCTTTTTATTGAGGCTTCCATACCTCAAATATTTTCCCAAAGTACATAATCATTAAATATTAATAACTATTTGGATTATGTGTCTGTGCTGTTTTTTGAATGGAAGCTAGTCTCACTGGCTTGGTTTTTCCTAGTGTGAAATGTATGGGAAAATAAACCAGCAAAGTCTTGCCTTTTCTGGACGAAAATCTGTGGGTCTTGGTGTGTTTTGAAACCTATATAACTATATGAAAAGTCTTACTCCGTTATTTGATCAGCCTTGATAAGGCTGCCCCTAAATGATTACTCTGCTAGTTGCTTGTTCAGAACCAGTTCACACAATCCTATTTGTAGCTGTCCTTTACTCACATGATAATGTGCTTTCAGAATCAGTTTTTTTTTTGATTGGTTTGGATTTGACAGTCCTGTTTTTATTACACAATGTACCAGTCAGTTGTATCTGGCTTGCAATTTCATTGCTACAGATTGCAGACAACAGTGCAAATTGTGTTTTTTACTGTTTGTATAGCCATTGCTAGCAGTGGTTTTGGGAATAGAAATTAGAGAATCTTGTCCTGTAAAGTGTTCAGTAGTTCTTGTATGTTGCTTGTATGTAGCATGATAACCCTTTAGCTAGGAATTAAACACTAGTAGATATTTGGAGGTAGTCCAAAGACACAGTGGTTTACAAAAGTCTATGGTGTCCACCATCAATTTAAAATGACAGAATAGACTAACTGGTATAAAATGCTTTTATGAGTTTTTCTTTCTCATTCAGTGCCTAAATGCACCTTGTTTTCAGTCCGTTATAATAATGTCTTAAAACGTATATACTCCCATGATGTATTCAGTTGAAAGTTAAAAAGTGCATGTGTGCATTTGTGTAAGGGTGCAGAATTGCTGTGCTTTAGTAAGGATTGTTGATTTGATTTGATCACATTTCACTGCTCTCTATGGACTATAAAAGGCTGCAGAGTGTTTTAAATCAATTCAAACTCAGTCTTGGTGTCAGCAGAGGCGTATGTGTTGTGTATTTACCGGCCATTATGTGGACCTCTAAACGGGTGAAAACCTGCTAGTGTCAGATGCTTCTGTCTAGCTGAGCATTAAATACAAGGAGAGAGCCTTCCCAGCATGCCTCAGTGAGACCCTTTTGCAGCAGTCCAATGGATACTCAGCACACCGTTCACAAAATGAAATATCTCTGCATTTAACCCATCACCTTGGTGAGCAGTGGACAGCCATGAAAGGTGCCCGGGGAGCAGTGTGTGGGGACGGTACTTTGCTCAGTGGCAAAGGCCGCTAGGCCACCACTGCCCCAGAAAGGGGAAAAAAAAATTGTGGTTAAGTGTCAGCCAGTACACTGGTGTAAAGCAAGAGTGGCGCATGTGTGTTTATGCCCGGGTATAGATTAAAGGTAATCAGGATAAAACGTGAGCTGCAGAAAGGTCTGCATGCTGACAGTTGTTTGTTAGATGTGTTAGCTGGGGTGCATGCTAGGCCTGGATGCCAGCTGCAAAGTATTTATTGCTGTGAATTGTCTGTTTTAGGGACCAGTTCTATCACAGGCGGTATGATGACTCAAGATCTCGAGATGCAGAGATCTCACACACTACCATCTCTTACGGTAAGCGTTTGTACCTGGAGGCCATTTTCATCCGGACGTGGTTTAATTGGAAGAGTACCTGGATGATGTGATCACAGGGTCCATGCTGAATCTGGCCTAAACACTGCGCAGAACATGAAGGGAGACATCTTATGCATTCCACAAATTCCACTGAATTCCTGCATATGGAGTAGATTTGAATCGGGGGTTTCATATGAGAGTTTACTTGCCCATGGAATTTTGGTTTTTAAAAAATATTCATCCTCTGTGTTCATCTAACCACAGGTCTGAAAATGGCTCGAGTGACCATGATTCCTAAATGGATTCCTAATTTCTCATGTAAATATAGGACTTTTAAAAGCATATAGTACAAGAAAGCAAAATTGAGACTGGTTTAATGTGGAACTCTATAAGGCTGAATCTTTTCATCTCATAACCACACTGTCAAGTCACTTGAGGGTCACTTTTCAGAGCTGGAGATGAGTGGGAGGCGGGCAGTGGTGGAAAATAAATAGTTTGCCGTTCATTTTGAAAGTGGGGGGGGGGGGCTCGCAAGTTCTCAGAAGCCTATACTGTGAAGAGTGTCTTCCGAGGGGTCAGGAAGAGAGAAGGGCCCTGTTTACCCCGCTGTGCCCATCCAACCAGAATAAATGGCACAAGTGAGGTTTTCAGTGAGGGTGGCATTTTAACACACAAATGAAGCAACATTTTAGGTCTGTGCACAAGCCAAAACTCCCACTCCAGCGGAATTTAGTATGCCGTCGGTTATCTGGCTGGTGTTAAACATAGTCCTTAGTCCTGTTTAGAGCAGCAGTGATGTGTGCGTGCGTGTGTGTTTGTGTGTGTGTGTGTGTGTGTCCCTTGTGGAGGAGAATCTGTTTACCCTGTTTGAAGGTGGTTTATGTAAGACTTTAGTGCTGACAAATCAAAGCGGAAAGGACAGCGTTTAAGGCTGTCCCTACACCAGAGAGTGTCTTGACCAAGGGGGTCCATGTGCAGAATCCCTCCACCAACTGCATTAAACCCCAGCTCCTAGCTCTTTAAATCTTTTTTTTTTTTTTTTTTAATTGCTTTGTTTTTTTGGGAAAAAAGAGACTCAGTTGAAACAGGACATTGTCCCAACACTAATGGCTTATATTTTAGAAGATTTGAATGTGACATGAATTGAGAACACTTCTTGCAATCAGTGACTTGAGTGCTGCTGTATTTGGGATTTACAACATGCCGTCTCATGCGTTTTAGAAATTTATGTAAAAAAAAAAAATTTTTAACCCCCCCTGGTTACAATAGTGGTGTGCTTGTTAAAAATGTTGACACATTTGAGTATGGCCACATACTTTATTTGAAAATGTAATACCTTAAGCAATTACTGGGTTATAAGAAAAGGGTATGTACAATGCAGCACAGTATAAATTGTTAGTGTTTTACGTAAATATTTTGTAAATGTAATCTTGTCTGACCTGGATCGGTTTGCTGGTTTAATTAGCAGAGACCTTATCTGAGGCTGTGATGTGGCTTACGCATTTGTAGCACATTGTAAGTTGTAGCTGCACAGAATTTTTTTTTATTATTATTTTATTTTCTCCTTGCAGAGCACATAGAGTTAATTCTCAGAGGCACATAGCCCAAAAGATTTTGTTTCAAGATGGAAAATAGTTATTCTTAGGCATCAATAAATACTTTTTGACAGCTTTCTGGTCTGCTGATCTGTAATCTGGTAAAAATGTAAGACTGCCTAAGCATGCACAATCAGCACATTCACATTTTCAGATGTCCTTTGTCTTTATTTTGTATGCAGATTTGTATTCATATGTGGACTATTTCAGTATGTCAGTATGTCTTTCATCTCAAAATGCACACAAGAAGAGGTGTGTGTGTGTGTGTGTGTCAGCGTCAGCTGCTTAGCTGTGTGTGATGTCATTGTCCCATATAGCACAGCCTGACCACGCTGATTTATGACCCAACAAACTTCTTATAGCCTCTCAAGTCTGTTCAGTGCAGACATGCTCAGATCCATGTCCTTTTTTTGTTTTAAGATTTATAATGAAACCATGATTTAGCTTTGTCTTCTTTAAAGACCTTGTTGATGATCCAGGACTGACCTGTTTCATTTCAAGAAGCTAAAGTGATTTGTTTTATATGTTTTCCAGTTGGTTTTGTTATTCCTGCTTGCCAACATTACAAGTCAATACCATCAACTGAGATTCTAGGCATGAGCTTAGCAGCTTAACTGTGACAGCCTCTGAAAAATAGAAAATGGGGTCTGAAGTCCAATCCTCTCATAATTGTTCTAGCAGAGGGGATTTTAGACACTAATGCACTGGGAAAAACAAAACGGACAAAGGAGAACGTAGATTGTGCTGACGCATCACACTTGCACCCATACGCTTGAACACACACACACACACACACACACTTAAGTGACTGGCATCCTTTCACACATGACAGCAATTTGGGTTTGCTGATAGTATGATTGGATCCAAGTAATCCCACCCAAAATGTATTTTAAAACATTTTTTTAATTTTGTATGTACACATCTACTGCCTACTTTTTTTTTCTTTTTTTCTTTTAAATCAAGACAAATGGATTATTTTACTATTTTAAAAGAATGTGGATTATATGCATTGAAAAGTTTAGAAGGATTCATTTTAAAATTGCAAACTCACTAAAATGACAATAATGTTCCCAAATCATCACAGTGGTGTTTGTGTGCCCCCTACTGGCTTGTTAACAAGAAGTCATAAAAACACTGACTTGGTAACTTCAATCGAAGCATCAACTGAACAGTGTGTCATCAGGCTGAGGGTCTGAAGGCTGCCCCAGCATCACCAGAAACACATGCCATCATGAGATCCCTGCCTGTCCAGTTACAACCGGATAGTCCGGCGGGGGCATGGGGGGAAAGACCTGGTAAAAGGGAGGGGGGTTGAATCCAACAGATCCTGGGCTCTCCAGTCTCCAACAACATATTATTGCTACTGCCAGACAAGCTCTACCCTGACCCCCACACTAGCTCTACTGCAGGGAACATCATGAGAATGCTTCCTCTGCTGTTTAATGTTCTTAATGTAACACATTAAAATGAATCTGTCCAAATTGTTTCAACACTTGCTAATTTTACAAAGCCCTTTAAATATGTCTGAACGATTTAGAAAAATTATGCAAACATTCCCTAATGTATTTTTTTCCAATTCTTTTCCATTTCTTCTTTAGGCGAATATCTCCGGAAACCTCAAGACCTTCTATCCAGTCCAAGTTTACAAAGGTGAGACTGAGACATCTGCCAAACACAAGTTTAAACTCTGCTTCCAGCAATACAGTTTATGTAGGTGATGCAGGATATTTTCCTGGTAAAGATGAGCCAGTAATGTAACATTGAAGGTAAAGAATAAAACTTTTTCATCCCCTGAAGCTAGTTCAAATTATAGCAGCTATATTTTAAAATGGGAGAAGTGTTTTTTTCCTTTTTCTTTTTCTTAATGATAGAGAGGTTTAAGGCCTCATATGATACTAGCATGATAATGATTTGTAGTCCACAATTTATGATTTCCAGAAAAAGTGTGGTAGACCACAGATCAAGGTACTGAGTGGGAAGGCAAAGAACCACTGTGCAACAAGCATAGAGACACATGGCCTTGACTAAAAGAGAACTCACTTGATTTCTCATCTTCAGAGTCATACATTTGTTAATGAAGATCCTGTCACCCAGAATAGAGCTGGGTGGAGGTGGGGAAAAAAAATCAAAATATACTTTCCAATGTTGAATATTGCCAAAGACACCATAGATAATGAAGAGCTTATTAACATATTAAACCATGACTTGAGCTGCCCTCCTCAGCTCCATTTTCAGCCATTTCACTCTTTGTGGAAGTGAAGTGATTGTCATTGTGAAACGCAGCATAGGATGCACACAACGAAATGTGTCCGTTTGCTTTTAACCCATCATCCTTGGTGAGCAGTGGGCAGCCATGACAGGTGCCAGGGGAGCAGTGTGTGGGGACGGTGCTTTGCTCAGTGGCACCTTGGCAGTTCGGGATTCAAACCCTCAGCCTTCAGATTATGGGTCCACTTCCTTATCCGGTCGGCCCTTTTTCATCTTTACTCAGTGAACCACAGATCACATACTATTGTTCTCTGGCACTAGGCAACACAGATGGTGCGTTGCCTAGTGCCACTACGTACTGCCATTTAATACACATTCAACTATTTACATCCAACACACACATTTCATTTCCCTCTTAGTTTAGTGCTCGTAGTGCTCTCAAAGCATGCTGGTACAGTCAGGTTGACCAGCCTCTGCAGTCACAATAATGTCGGACTGTAAACAGTTTTGGTCTTTTAAAAAGTCATGCTTGTCATGCCCGATTACAGATGTAATGTAACTACACACTGAATGTAGAGCAAGCAGTGCTGCCCAAAAAAATAAAAAAATTAAAATATCTGTTTAACTTAAGTGACTTGTACTTGAAAGGGTAGACTGTTCAAGTCACAAGATACCACTGAAGTCCCCTTGAACAAGGTACTGCCCCCACACACTGCTGCCTATGGCTGCCTACTGTACACTAAGATGCAGAGGACATGAGGATATGTATGCCCAGCGCTTCCTGGTCAGTGCCTATACCGGTCCAGTTTTTAAAGCAGAAATTAGCATCAGTCAAGTCAGTTTTATAATACTCTTTTATATCCAACACACTTTTTTCCTTCACAGACGCAGAGCTTTCAAACACACCCCAGGTAGTCTGGAAAAAAACGAGGAGATGGAGGATGAATTGGATGAAGTAGATGGGGGTCTTTTCCCCTCATACCTCCCCAAAACCAGCAGCTCTGAGTGGAACAGTTCAGATGACCTTACGGGCCCATTCTCTGAGCAAGAAGACACCTTGCAGCACTCCAGTGACACCACCCCAACCTTCCCACCCTTTTCCTCACGACAGCACATCTATCGCAACTTTGCACCTCCTCTCCCCCCGAAACCCTTCAGTCTTCAGCCTAGGGAAGATGGCCCTAGCCCCCCTCTTCCACCCAGAAACGGCCACTCTGGCCCACAGCGATGGGCTGAAAGCCTAGTCGATCCAAACACTCTATCCTCCTCAGACTCCAGCTCCAAATCTGGCTCCTCCGACCAGGAACGGAACGAGCTGTCTGCGAGCGAGGGTGAAGAGAGATTCACCAGCCACTGGCCCCACCAAGACTCCCCTCTGCCTTCTGACACGGTACTGCCAACAACCTACTTTTCTGTGGACAGCTGCATGACGGACACATATCGAGCCAAGTACCACAAGCGGCCGCCTCTGTACATGATTAACGATGCTAAAGCTGATGACCCTTCCTCATCTGGGGAAAGCGATCATGGAGATGGAACAGTTCCTTCCTCCTCAAGTCCCCTGCCTGAAGAGGGCCGCAGACCTGCAAAGATTGAACCGGGTAAGGATTTTAAATGAGTAGTAGGTACCGTTTGTACTAGAGCCACATTGTCTACAGTCTGATTTTCTGTTTCAGGTTATGCTACCACCACCAAACCCACCGCAAAATGGAACCCAGTCTCTTTCAAAGGCCTGGATGAGCATGGGTTCCTGTGATGTGAAATGTCTGAAGAACACAGAGGCAATTCTAATGGTGTTTACCATCATGACCAGATCCATAATCCAAATTCCAGGCATGAATTTTCTGAAATAGGCCTTCACTATAATGAAATTATGTAGACCTTTCTAAAACGTTGTAGAATGGACATAGAGTTGGATGCCAAAGAGATTCAGATTTTTTTTTTCTTTTGTACAAAAGCAACATGAGATCTATTCTTTTTGCAAAGAGCTTTCCATCAAGGAGCACGTAAGCTGCTGTTTGGCACTTTTTATATTTGCACTGTTGTGAGCCAAAAGAGAATGATTTCACTTAACTAGAATAATCAAATTTTACAGATTTCCTTTGTCTGATCCTTTGTGGTCCGTTTTGCTATGAGGTCATTTTTTACAGTGGAAAATGTAAATAATTTAAGGTTATGTACAATGGAAGCATCTGTGGACAAAAATACACTGCATTGCACTCCATTCAGTCTTGGTTAAACCTGTGAAGAAATTCTTTTTTTTTTTTTTTTTTTTTTTTTTTGCTGGTTTGGAATAGAGGCTTCTGAATGAATCCAGTTGTATTGGCTGAAGTCTGAATTCATTGCTCAGACCTGGTGTGTGTTGAAATAGTCTTAAAATGTTTAAGAAAACAGTATGATGGTGTACTTTTTGCAGTTAAAAAAACTGGGCACACTAAATATGAATGGGTAGCATTTCTTTCTCTGCTAATAACTGTTTTGTTGTAAAAGGTTATTTTATTTTTGTTAAATACATTTTGCATGTTGCTTCACCAACACTGACCAGTGCCTTATGTGTATTATGTGTTAAGATGGCGTAGGTATTACAATTTGTAAAATGTGTACTTTTGTAGATGCTTTTATATAACACTTTAATTTTGTTTTTGATTAACATATGTTTAATAAATGCTTTTATTTAATCATACAACTGAACATACTTCATTGTATCATCTTTGACTTTATTGCAGAAGCACATTTTCAATTCACTTGCCAAAAATGGTAGAATTTAAGCATAATAGTTTTATGTTTTATTAAATAGATAGTGAGTAATATGTAAGCCTATAAATCCTACATTTTCACAATCATTTGAACAGTGTTTCTACCATAAATCCATGTTTTTCATTTCTTATAGGAATAACATTTCTAATGTAATTTATGGGAACTGTGTATATGCAGTATAAATGAACTACTGTATTTTTTATTATTTTTTTTTTTACTCATTACTTACATACTGTAAATAAGGTTTTAAGAAAATTCTGTCATTTTTATCAAGCTACTGTGGTATAGCCACCAAAAGGATTTTGGCAGATTTGCAGCTCAAATGAAAATATATGTATATCAGTTTATATATCAGTACAGTTTCTTCCATATCTTTGAACATCTTTATTGTCTACTGACTGAACCCCACACTGACCACCCATTGATCAGTTTCGTACCCCATGTTTGTGGATCTAGTCTACACACAGATCTCCTGTCAACTTTTCCACAGAGACCTTGAACCATTCCATAATATTTTACAACTGTATATAATCAGTATACCCTGGTTATTGTCCATTAATCAATGCTCAATGTGCCTTTTGAGGGATGATATTGATAGAATTGTCCTCCACAATCTCATGATTTCCTGTAGCACACATATCTATGGCCTTTTCCAGTCTTGCAGTCCTGGACCTGCCACTTGGACCTCCTCCAAACCAAAACACACTTCCTAGAGTCCTTTTTACCAATCCTTGGTGGGCTCCTCCTCCAATTGGTGAATGTGACAGGCTCCCCACCCACCCATTCCCATTGTCCTTTACTTTCACGGTCATTCAAGCCTGTGAAAAGGAAGCATTGAAATATTTATTGATTCTTTATTCATGGTGTTCGTATTCATAAAAAATCAGATCGATAATCATGATTTTTTTACCAATCCAGAAAGGTTTCCGTCCACTGAAATCCCACAACCAGTCCATATCAGCTTTAGAGGGTACACTCACAAGGTTTCCACTGAATCTATTAATAAAAACTGTTGATTATCATACAAGAATCATGATTTTTCAAACAAAATTTAGGTTTAGGTTTCAGTAGGAAGAGCTGAAGAGTTTCCTCTGATCCTTCCCAAAAAAGTTCAAGTAATGCATTTTGTGTTCACCTCTCCCTGCAGGTTCTTGCTGCAGTGTTCCACGTAGCCTTCTTCTCTGTGCTCAGGTAGTAGCAGTAACGGCTGTGGTGGGTCCATCCCTGTTGGCACTTCTGAGCACTGACTATCTGTATCAATGAGGATGGAAAAGAATAGCATTTCAGCCAAAAAGCAGTTGTCAGTAAAAGGTTTTCTTACACACGTATGCCATTAGAATGAGAATTTGTTAAGATATTGGGATTTTTTTGACAGCACATCTAATATTTCTAATACCTAAACACATAATACCTTTAATCAGATTTATGGGTGATTGTCCTGCTTCCACTACCAAGTCTCAATCTTTTAGCAGAGGGTTTGGGGTTTTGCTGAAGAGCTTCTTCATTTTCACAAAATAACCAAAATAAACAGTAGGACCACCATGCTCTTTTGAAAAATTGATCATTCCTCCAGAATGATTTCTCTCAATGTGATTAGCCACAAACTGAGTTTAGCACTGTTTTCAAATTGGTGCTAAGTGCAGTATTTTGGTGGGGCCGGTTCACTGGTAAAATGTCAAAGAAATCCTCAGGCCTTTCATAAATAAATGGATAAAACAAAAAAAAAAACTGTATTTTTATGCATGTGACATAATGACTTTCAGACTGAGGAACTAGCCTGTATGAGAGCTGTCCGTGATTTGGCTTCTCCCATCTTAAATAAAAAAAAAAATGAAAGATCATAATCATGATCATGGGTGACAGAAATATTACGGTCAGTGAAATACTGCAATGAAATGCATACTGTATTTCACAAAAGTGAGTAGTCACATTTGTGTAAATATTTTGGACAATTTGGAAATTTTTGGCAAATTTACACTGCTGTACAAGCTGTACACTGACTAAATTGTCATATCTTCAGTGTTGTCCCAAAGAAAGGTATGAATATTTACATAAATGTGAGCTGTATCTATGATGAGTGTATGTCAATGTTTGAGCACAACTGACTTCAAATATTTCCATTTTCTAATGCATAAACTTTCTCCTGAGCCATCTGTTTAGAACACATTCCCTGCAAATAAATGATCAATGTCCATCACAAGGACAATGAAAGCCCAGGGAAATGCAGCTCAATGTGCCAACTTCGAAGGTTCACCTCATGAGTTGGTGCCCAGGGTTTCCAGGAGACTCCACTACATCTGTATAGCTGGCCAGAGCCTTCGCTGAGATGGAGGAGCCCTTTCAAATCGGGGGTACAGGCTTTGGGAACAGGTGAAGGAGCTTCTAAATTCTATGGAGATTTTTGGTCACATTAAAACGTAGGCAATGTGTTTTCTAATTAGGTAGTTACATTGTACAGAGATAAAGTCATAAACCAACCATTTGAGGTTTTATGTAGCAGATGTAACTTTTTGCAAACCTGTGAAGATGGACCATTCTTCTTTTGGGAACTTGAGAGCAGGTTTATACTTGATATAGTTCCAGTCCCATACTGGCCTCTGCTGGTCACCTGCACATTTGCTCTCCTGTCCATACTTGAAGCTGTGGTTTCATCCTCTACACGCATTGACATGATCCCATGGTACTAAACACAGCGAAACAACAGCATGTACTTATAATCTATACACTGCTGATAATACTGAAATATATTACTAAAATTATATTACTATTTCCATAAATTTTGTGTCACCTTTAACATGAATGAAAACAAAGTGAATTGCAAAGTGCCTTCGTCTCAGCAGATTCAAAGCAACCATGAATTTTCACTGTTGCAAGTAGCATCCCTATTTGGTGGTCAAGATAAGGTCTTTTGTTGAGGAGATGAGTTTTATCTACACCCACTGGAAAAATGACCATTACGGTCTGACTTTAATAAACTTTATGTAAGATTCAAGAATTAACTTTTGTAATTTGAAATTCAGGATATAACCACTGGCTTTATTCACATTAACCCCCCCTAATTAGTATGCATATTTTCTGTATCAATTAGTACACCAATTTTCACATTTGCAATAAGAATATGAGAAATCATCTTACTGTGTACACAATGTCAGATCCATTACGGTGAACTGAAGAAGGTTTCACCTGGAAGAATATGTTCTGGCTGACTATTCCAATATAAGGAAACAGAGAAAGTAGTGCTGTATACTTTAGACAAACATACAGTGGGTATGGAAAGTATTCAGAAAGAATTTTCATGCTTTGTTATATTGCAGTGATTTTCTAAAATCATTTATGTAAATCATTTCCCTCATTCCCTTATTCATTGACAGAAAAAAAGAATTGTTGAAATGAAGCACCCTTTTGATCTAATACAGCCATGATTGTTTTGGGAAAAGATGCAACAAGTTTTTCACAACTGGATTTGGGGATTCTCTGCCATTCCTCCTTGCAGATCCTCTCCAATTCTGGGAGGTTGGATGGTAAAACGTTGGTGGACAGCCATTTTAGGTCTCTCCAGAGATTCTCAATTGGGTTCAAGTCAGGGCTCTGGATGGGCTTCAAGAACAGTCACAGAGTTGTTGTGAAGCCACTACTTTGTTATTTTAGCTGTATTCTTAGGGTCATTTTCTTGTTGGAAGGTAAAACTTCGGCCCAGTCTGAGGTCCTGAGCATTCTGGAGAAGGTTTTTTGCCAGGATATACCAGTACTTGACCGCATACATCTTTCCCTCGATTGCAACCAGACGTCCTGTCCCTGCAGCTGCACAACACCCCCACAGCATGATGCTACATCCAGGATGATCAGAAGAAATGGACAGCACCTGACTTAAATATATGGGTCACAGCAAAGGGTCTGAATACTAAAGATCAAAGTTTTTCTTTTTAATAAATCTGCAAAATATCAACAATTCTGACAGTATGGGGAGCTGTGTGTACTTATTAGGAAAAAATGAACTTAATTAATTTTAGCAAATGGCTGCAATATAACAAAGTCTGAATTCTGTCCGTACCCACTGTAAACTGCAGTAGAGCTTTGCTGTTTGACTGTACCTTTCTGTGGCCATTAACTAATAGTCGCTTTTTCTTGTTTTGAGGCACCATCTGTGGCAGACCATCTCCCCGTGTGATCAAAGTCCCTTCAACCTGATCTAGGGGCAGACTCTCAACTGTAATGGCGCCGTGTTTTGGATATGGGCCTGGATGGACTTTTGAGCCTCCTAGTCGAGCACCCTGTGTATCTGTCTGTAGACCGCACCTCCCTGAAAAGAAATTAATGGTGGACAGATAGTGGTTTTGAGAGTAAGTTTCTACCAGTCAACAGTTTGGATTCACCCATTCTGTGGTAGTTCTGGAGCCAAAGATAGAGGCAATTTGTAGAATCCACATGGTGAAAAAAAGAAATATTAAGTATTTGTCATATCAGGAGAAAGTGTTTAAACATAGTCACTTCTTTTAACCCTCATACCTTCTTTGTTCGCTATTGTCATCATCATATGCCACGTCATGAGATGCTCATTACCATGAGTGAATAATAAGAAAGTGATCAACATAAACCTCCAGGACTGTTGGAAAACGTCTCCTTTGTCCAACTTAAGGTGGTGGAAAGAAAATGGCAGAAATGCCTTTTTGCCTTGTTTATTTTTTATGTTTATTGTACAACAACACATATGTTATTTCATAGTCCTGTGTATACAGTTTTATTCTATAATATAAAATGTAAGACCCATAAGTGCATCCAACTTTTGACTGGTAGTATATATTGGGCTCATATATGAAATATGTGTGAGTTCTAAATTCTACTAACCTTTGTCTGAATCCATAATTTTTACAATAGCCTTGGTGTTACCACGCAGCAACGAGCCCACAGGGCTCATCAGGGTAACTTCAAAAGCCTCATCTGCCTCTTCAAGATGGTCCTGGGTTATTCCAACCCTCCAGTTTCTGCTTGACATGCCTAAGAAATATATGCAATAAGGACAAGAAACCACAAGACAACCAATGTTACCGATACCAAAATGTTGTCCTTACCAGGATCAAATTGGATCAGACTAGAAGATGG
This sequence comes from Denticeps clupeoides, assembly GCF_900700375.1. Classification (NCBI taxonomy): domain Eukaryota; kingdom Metazoa; phylum Chordata; class Actinopteri; order Clupeiformes; family Denticipitidae; genus Denticeps; species Denticeps clupeoides. The sequence continues at coordinate 24,053,245 of NC_041707.1, forward strand.
GGGGATAAAATCTTTTCCTTCAGACGCAGTGATATCTTTTACCTAGGATAAGGCAAATATGTTATTTATGTTAGGAGTTTCAACAAAACTCACCAATTAACATCAGAACTAACCTTAACAGTCACAAATGTTGACTCCTTTATGTTGCCCCTCCTCAGAACTGTTAGCGTTATGGCACCCTGGCTCTCACATGTGACATATTCTGTCTTTTCAAGCTCAACTGTAGACCAGCTAAACTCCAATCTGAAAATGTCACTCTACCAGTCAGTCCCTTTCCATGTTACACTTGTGGAGTTTTATTACGTCAAAAGTTTTACAAATTGAAGGAGATATAGAGAAGGAATGTTTTACGTTTGGGAGGGTCCTGTGTTGCCCAGTGGATCAGATACTTGAAACTCCAGACTGTCAGAAGAAGTGTCCTGGGTGGTGTCAATGATGAACAGAAGAATTCTTCTACTCAAATCTCTCTGAGAGAAGCGATGACGGACAAATTCTCCTGGTGGAAAAGATGGTAGCTGTTCCAAACTGTTTACAACTTCGGACACTGTACATCATGGTTGAGAACTTTTACACACTGTCACAGGATTGGGAAAGGTTTCATACCCGTGGCAGTATTTTCAAGGTATCCATAATATGGAGTCTGGAGAATTTTAAAATTAAGTTCTTCATCAGCAGATTCTGTATCCTGAGCCCTCAAATCTCTGGAGGAAATGAAGATCCCATAACGTCCATCTTTAAGATGCTCCACTTTCCATAATGTTTGCTGGACTACAACCTGGGGGGCAGAGCTGTCAAGACACTCTATCTGCAACACACACAAAAACAGGAATTTCACTTTGATATTACACTCAAGTTGCATGTTTGCTACTCTGAAGGTCCAGGTTTGAGACCAGTATGCTTTTGCTACTGTTCCCAAAAAAACATGTCAAGGTGTTGACACCAGAAAATGTGGAATTTTGCACAAGATGCTATCAACAGATTCTGTACATTGTCACATTCCAGAGATGCTCAGTCAGACTGAGGGCATCCAAGGGAATTACAGTACAGGCCAAAAGTTTGGACACACCTTCACATTCAGTGAGAATCTACCAATGTAAATGGTCATTAAAACACATTGAATGAAAAGGTGTCTCCAAACGTTTGGCCTGTACTCTACATGTAAAATAATATTCATAAAATCAGTAAATTCATCAATCAGTGAATCAATTTATCTGTCATTCTAAAATGCTCAATTTCACTTTGGAAAGTGTGCACTGAAACGAGAGAATATCATTACAACTGAAGGTGCTTCTGGGGGTGGGATCAGCTATTGTACACTTACTCATTTTCCAGATTCTAGCACATCACTTCCTAAAAAGTCCTGCCCATTGACAGTTGCCATGACAGTGAATATCACTTATAAATGCCACTTGCAACAAAATAACTCTCTCACTCACATTCCATGTACCATGTACCAGAGCCCATCCAGCCCACAGCAGGGTGCACACACACACCATTCACTCACACACAGAGACAATTTAGAGTTACCAGTTCACCTAGTAAACTGAAAGTGAAGTGATTGCCATTGTGATACATAGCAAGGAGAGCACACCGTGACACACCTTTGTATTTAACCCATCACCTTTGGTGAGCAGTGGGCAGCCATGACAGGCGCTCAGGGAGCAGTGTGTGGGGACGGTGCTTTGCTCAGTGGCACCTCAGTGGCACCTTGGCCGACCAGGATTCAAACCAACAACCTTTGATTACGGTGCTGCTTCCTTAACCGCTAGGCCACCACTGCCCCCGCTAGGATACACAAGATCTGAGTTGGGAGTCAAACTCACAACCTTTAAAATGGCCACATCGCTAACCACAGCATCACTGTGCAGCCAGCATTTTCAAAAAGAATAAAGCAATCAAAACTCAACAAATAATTTACATAAAGTTTAAGTTAACAAATATTGTCATTAGCAATGGAACTGTAACATATGTGTGCAGATAATGAAATCTGTAAACTTTACCATATTCTTATTAAGAGCAAAACCAAAAAAGTGGTGACCCTTACCTGTATGGTGAAAAATACTGGCTCTGTCTGCATCTTTCCATCCAAAAGAAAGCCCCTTCCACTGCTATCAGAGGCGGTGAAAGTAAACCGATCAATCTGGGATGACCCTCCTGAGTGACGGTATGCAACATCAAGGTCCTGGAGGTGCTTTTGGGTGAAGTTTCCCGGAGATGGTAGAGGTACTCCTTTGAGGGTCAACTGACCATACTGCGGTGGCTTCGTTATGCTGAAGACCAGGGTGCTTGGTGGGGTGTCGGGATCTGATAGGCTCAGGGAGTCAGTGGTCAAGGTTATGGTAGAGCCTTGCGGCACACGCAGTCCGGCATTCCGCACCAGCAAGGGCAATATCCTGTCCGTCATCTCCACCAGTATCTCCAGGGTGCCATTGCGGGTGGATTTGCCATTGCTAACAACAAATCTGGTAAATCATAACAAAGGATCTTTGATTCCATTAAAACACTCGCAATGGAAATGGAGTTCACAAAACTGAAAAAATAATCATATAATTAAGGCCAACTAAATGTTTTATTTTCTTGAACAGATAAAGTGAAATTTCCAACCTCATTGTCTCCTTTGATGACGTACCCCTGTTGTCATGGACGTAACACACAAGGTTGGCTACAATGTCCAGCTGGCTAAAGGAGTCGACGGGAACTCCGACGTGTTTGATGTACTCCATGTGGCCACTGGCAGGGGGCACTGTGACCACATACAGCATTTCCTCAGGTTTGTTTGTGCCGTCCACAGCTAACAGAACATCTGTGGTCAAAACCACACGCTCTCCTCGACTAGCCTTCACAGGCTTCACAAACAGGGCAATGTCACCTGACATATAAAATAATAATTGAATAAAATAAGTTATTCTTACATTTTAAGGAAAAAAATATTAGGAAAACAATGTTTATGTTTTAAAAAATGACTGATTACAGAAACATATTCACACAACCTTTTGCCAGATCTTTGAGAGAGATATAAAAGTGCTGGGCTGGTGATTGGTTCTTTCCATCATGTAGGTGGAACGTAAAGAAGTCCTCTGACTGATCTACTGGAGGTGCTGTGTGCTGGTAACGCAGCAGGTTTGTGTCAACCATCTCCTGAGTACAGTTCATCCCAGCAGAGAGCTCCACCCAGTCCAGGCCTGCCTGAGAGTGTACCTCACAAATCAGGGAAAGGTTGGAGGGCACTTAAAACCTTATTCATGTTCAAAATAACACAGTATTTTTTACAGCAATAACTGTTTAAAATGTGCTATACCAATAATGTGAAGAACGGCACAGACCTTAACTTGCAGTTTTCCACGAGAAGGTACACTCTGAAATATATATAAAATGTTCTGAGGTGGTGTATCATTGTCCTGGGCACAGAGAACAGCACTGGATATGAGACGCGCCTCACCAGCATCTACTTCTATCCCAGTATTCCTACAACAAAAAATTATAAAAATATAACAAAAATATAACCCAGGTTGTGTCTACCAGTTTTAGAAAGGCATTGATAATCCATTGTCATCATCACTTATTTGCTATGGTTACTTATTTGCCCTGTGTGTGTGTGTGTGTGTGTGTGTGTGTGTATATACTGTAGCGTTTGCACCCAATAGGGCTGGGCTCATTTTCAAATGGCTGCCTCTGGGGGTAGCGAGGTGAGGTTCTACCCACTGTTAGGGTGAGTGTTGGGTGAGTTAGTGGGCTGTTGCCTGGAAATGGGGGTACTTAGAGCAGGCAGCGGGTGTGTTGTGATCTAAAGTGAATGCCTCCCCTGTTGCTGAGTGGTCTGTCTAATGAAAAGGCATTTTGGTGCTAAAAAAGTGTACCTCTCTTTCCTCCTCATCGCCAATCTGCACTATAATATATATATATATACACACACACACACACACACACACACACACACACACACATACATATATATATACATACATACACACACACACACACACTGTAAATAAGTAACTATAGTAAATAATTGATGAAGAAAGTGGATTATCGATGCCTTTCTGAAACTGGAAGATACATGTGTTATAATGTGTTATAATATATATATTTTAAGTCTTAATGTGTTACCGTGTAATGTGAGGCTCCTCATCATTAACAGGAAGTACTTTGATGACCACTTGATTCTCAACAATATGCTTCCCATCAGTAAGTTGGATGGTGAAGCTGTCATGCATGTTCTCTGTACCATCATGCACGTAGAGGAGACTCATGCCTAAGAAGAAATGGGGATGTGACATTTGGCAATATACCTGTCCCATTTCAGACATCAATATATGTAGAATGTTTTTGTCCATTAATATTGCTAATTTAATTAGAAGGGATGTAATGATGCACATGGAGCACCGCAGTGGATGAGAGATCAGTCACATTCTAATCCATGAACAGTTATGTTTTCTCCAGACTGTCTTCATTATGTTCCATGGTATTTTTGTACCCTTTTCCAGACTGATACCTTTCAACAATTATACATTTTTGATGCTTTGTAAGCTGTCCATTAACCATGGATTTTGTTGTAGCAGTCAATTGAATAAGAAATCCTACTAGGGCAGCTGATTTTGAGTAAATCAGTCTTGATTAACGGTAAGAAAACTGAATCTGTCCTTAAATCAAAAGTATTATTTTACGGGGGTGCACTCTTATGCCACCAGATTTGCTTGTTGACTTTGCTGTTGATTTGTTTGTGTTTTAATTGGGATCAGTCATGGGTCACATCAAGGATGGTATTGTGGTCACATTGTGGTCTCAGAAATACCTGGCATTTTAATGTTTTTTCCACATGATTGTTGCCAATATACTTATTACATCAAAAAGTAAGACAATGGGTAGTCAGTGGTGTCTATATTTAAACAGTACCATTCTTTAGCTCCTCCATGGTGAATGCTTGCACAACAATCCCCAAGTCAGCCTCGCCTTGCTCCACCCTCCTGGGACGTACCCTGTCATCTCCATAGAGACTACCTATAACAGAGCCATGCTGCGGGGCTCTTGTCAGGCTAAACTTCAAGTGATCCCGAGGAACATCAAGGTCAACCGCATTGATGATGGATCTGTCAAGTTCCTTACTGTCTCCCTCCTGCACCTGACAATGCAACCAAACCACACTAAGGTACTTGACAAAAGGATTCTTCTCTGGATTCCTATTATTTCTTTGTTTTATCAAAAAACTCACTGTGATGTTTTTGGTGAGGATTTCTGGAAGTTCATCATTGGTTGGGTTGATAATGATATAGAAGGAAACTACAGGAGAGCGGCGCAGACCATCCGACATGCAGACCATGAAGTGGTCAGCAGTTGGCTCTATTCTGTGGTGTCTGGACTGCACATAGTTAATGTTGCCATTCAGTACATCTCTGTAGGAAAACAACCCTATCAGTGGAAAGAAAGCATTAAAATTGCATTTAAATTTCTATGTTTGTGAGGTACTTCTGCATGCAACAACAATTATTGCAATTATTTCAGTTTCCCAGTGTTGTCAATAGTGATGCACTCACCAACACTGATGCCCATGTTGCTTTTCTCAAAGCCGGGGCTGGGTAAGACATTTTCAATGTAGCCAAACTGAGGAGGAGAAATCAGAATAACATCCAGCTTCTGCAGAGGGGTGTCCATGTCTGTGGCTGTGATGTGGGTAACAGTGATAGAGGCCGAACCCCCTTCATCCACCACGAATACGTCACCTTCAAATATTAGGACAGTAGATTACCACAAAGGCAATAATGGCATGTGATTCAGTCTGCATTAGATGGCTGCTTTCGCTTCACAATAATATTCAAATCATTTAGAAGTTAAAGGTCTAATAATAATAACAACAGTTCAGATCATTTACCAATAGTTATGGAAGGTGCTTGAGTGTCAACTGGAAATACAGTGACCTTGAGGTCATAGACAGGAAGGTTATGTGACAGACGCGATGTTGGCCTGTTAAAGCAACATGAAGGATCTGACTCGCCATCTGAGATCACAAATGTGATGGTGTCATTGCGGGGAGTCAGTCCAATCTCTTCTCCTAGGAAACAGGTGAACAAAATGGCACATAACATCTTGAGGAACATTTTGTTTTTATTTGAATTATCAGCAATAAGAGATTAGCCTGCAGTGGCCTCAATAAACAAAACTAACCTATGACAACACATATTACTAAGAAGCACTTTGTATGGTAGTAATGGGGAACCTGATCCATTGAAGGTTGGAATGGGCACAGGTTTTTTTTTATTTATCTCTCACTGAACCTATTACACCGGGGTACAGAGCCATGGGAGGATTTGATAGGTTGTCTCAAAAACCTGCATCCACACCAGTCCACCATGGACCAATTTCCCCACTCATATTATGTTTTCAGTACCTGTGTGCTTGTAAGTGATAATCCCAGCAATTATATCAGATTGAGTGAACTGGTCAACTATAACCCCATTTCTTTGAATGACACCATAGTAAGGATGACGGGCAATCATGTAGGACAGCCGGTTATCTTCACTGTCCACATCTGTGGCACAGACATACTCAATGGTGACGACCACTTCTTGTCCCTCTGCACAGTCCAGAACAGGTTTTAAACCTGAATTCATGACTGGCACTTCATCATTGACCAAAGTCACCTGATAATATAGACACAAGATGAATTGCACTGATGATGTTAGTTAAAAGTATTCCTGACAGTCATGGAAATGTCCTTCAAATATTTGTTACCTTTATGGTTAAAATAAAATCCACTGTATTTATCCCATCTGTAGCAATAAACTCAGTAGCATCATACTCAGTCTCTGAGCTATCATGGTGATACCTGTTCATGCAAGCACAATACAATTATTCTGACTGTACAGTGCTGTATAAAATGTGTTTACTGGAAGAATGAAGAACCTCATTGTAAATTCAGTTTATTTCAGATAAGCCATCACCACAAAATAAATGTCAGAAGAATGTCTGACCTAACTTTTAGTCTGTTCAGATCCAGCACTGTGAAGCTTTGCCCTGGCCTCATGGGGGTTCCATCAACCAGAATGTCTCCATGTTGGGGCCTTTTCTTCATCTCAATCCTGATATTTTCCTGGCTGGAATCAATATCTGTGACATGCAAGTGATCCACACTCACCCAGCAATCTGCTCCTTCATCCACAGTCAATGGATTTGTGAACACCTGAAAAGAATTATATGCTCACCAGACTCAAAGGATTTTCTGTCTTTAACACATGTTCTTGCCACATGGCAGAATCAGTTCATTGCAACCATATCATACATGACTAGCGCTGCATGTGAAGGGCCTTGTCAATGAAAATGAACTGTTTAGAAGTACACAATACAGTGCACTATACACTCACTATACATTTTGTCGTATGGCAAATATATAGTTACTCAAGTAACTGTGCTAACTCATTTAACAGGGAAAACCCTTTACTGTTCCTCTCATCATGCAGGACTGAAGGCAGAATTCATGATTCATTCATTCAAAAATAACTTTAGATTTACAAAGTGATATTCTGAAACAGGGCATGTTGCTGCTGCTGGTTTTTGCACATTTCTCCATTTCTCCAAAAGAATACAGTCTAAACTATGATTATGGATGGATGTTGCAAAAAGTACCTCAGGTGCCTGGTCGTCCACTGGGAAAACAGTGATGTTGAAGCAGATCCCAGTGACCGTTTTTCCTTTCTCGTTGGTCACAGAGAGCACAAAGGCAATGTGTTGGGTGTATGGTCCAATGTCCACAATAGGAGGCATGTAGGCTACCTTCATGAAGTTGACTGCTTGCTTGAAACACAACAAGGACCAAACATGACTTTTCTCTGTGATCAATGCCTGTTTGGCAAATTGGAAACACCTTAAATATACCTGTGTGAAAAGTCTCAGGATGGGTGCATCAGGATCCTTGGTAAACTTTGGGATGCTGTCAACCAAGAAAAGTCGTCCAGCATCAGACCCCCTGTCCAAGAGATGAAAATGCTGTATACATTTCACCATTAGCACCCACAGTACTCAATCGGACAGTGCTTACCTAAAATTGCTGGTAAAGAATGGAGGCGTTGTCACTGTGTATGTAAGCTCACATTCAGGTGACTCTAAATCAATGAAATGGAGCTGTTTCTTTGTCAAGTGGATTACCTCAGTTTCCTTGACAAATAGTTTTCTTATGACACCTGGTGCCTCTGCTGGAGGCTGATCAGGTACTGGTTTGATGACAACCACAATTATCTGGGGAAGGTTAAAACCATTTAGAAAATCTCCATGATATTTGAGTATGGAAAATGTAGTTTCCTGGGGAGAAAAGAGACAACTAACCGTACCTGAGGGTCTGAGAGGTTGGGTGGGTCATGGAAATCAGAAAGGACCACCTCAAAGGAATCATCAAACACCTCATTGCCCAGATGTCGGTAGTAAATGATCGAGTGAAAAAGGTCTTTCTGAAGAAAGCGCCTAACAGGATAACCTAGACATGCAAGGTTTCTCACAATAATTCTAAAATGGTTTAATATTTGTACTGCAAAAATAAATAGCTGCCTTTTGTCATCTCACCTGCGATTCCTGGCCCAGGGATCTTCATGATCTCTCCAGCCTGTGGTGGTCTGGTAATGTTGAAAAGGATGTAGTCATCACTAGAGTCCATATCGGAAGCCTGAAGGATTGACCCCCTTAGTAGGGCAGTCTGACCCTCGGAGAGTTCCAATACCATGTTTGTAATGAGGAAAGGGGGACTGTCATCCTTGGGTAAGATATTTATGGGGAATTTGTGCCTGGTCTGGTGGTGCCCATCAGTGATCCGAAAAATCACAAAGTCTTTGTTGGTGTCACTATCATCATGGTGATAGCGCACAACTCCTTCTTTGATTTCGCTGATGCTGAACATAAAGCCTTTGCCTCCTAATCAATAAGGATAAAAACATGTCATGTTAAAACCATGTATAAAATTATATTTAATAATTTTAATGCATTTGTACCTCTCACAGTGAGTCTTCCATGTTGTAAGCCATCTACAGTAATAAGGTGGACTGCCTTTGGATTGTCATTGTCAACAATCTGAAGCTGATCCCATGTTATAGGCCTAGACTGGCCTTCTAGAAGACTAAGACCTGTTAAGAGAAAAGGCTTGTGCTTGGTAAGTAGGGCTAAAGGTATGACATATAACAGAACCAGAACCAGAGGTCCCAGATATCCTTAGCAATACAAAAACAGATTCTACAGATCCTAAACTGGACTTACCCATGTTCCAGGACACTCTGGGTGCATTGGTATTTGCAGTCTGAACAGAGATGTGAACTTTTATTGGAGTGCTTTTCTCAAAGTAGAAGTCTTGGGCTTCAAATTCAACCTGATAACAAACATGACAGTTTATTTGTTTGTATTTTTTAATGCATTTTGATGTTTTCTTCCTCAGAATTCTACACCTCATAATGACAATGTGAAAAAAAATTCTTGAAAAAAGAGAAAAAAAGAGAAAGCACATCAGTATAAGGTTCCACAGTTGACAGTTTATGTCAAACCAAGCATGAAGTCAAAAAAATTGTCTGTAGACCTCTGAGACAGGATTGTCTCCAGGTACAAATATGGGTAAGGTTAAGGAAAATTTCTGCACAATGGTCTCCATAAACCGTAAGTTCCAAACTACCAGGACTCTTCATAGAGCTGGCCGGTCACCTAACCTGAGCGAGCGGTGGAGAAAGGCCTTAGCCAAAGAGGTGACATAGAACTCGATGGTCACTCCAGAGGTCCTCTGTGTATAGAAGGTAACCTTATAGAAGGACAACCAACTCTGCAGCAATCCAGCAATCAGGTCTGTATGGTAGAGTGGCCAGACAGAAGCCACTCCTTAATGAAATGCACATGGCAGCCCACATGGAGTTTGCCAAAAGCACCTAAAGGACTCTCAGACCATGAGAAACAAAATTCATGGTAGTGGCATCATGCTGTGGTTATGTTTCTCAGCTGTTTTTCAGTGTCCCAACCAGTGTCCTTCAGTGTCCCACTCAATGCCAAGACTTGAACATCTTAAAATGACACATGCTTCCCATACAACCTGTGAAGTGAAGTGAAAGTGATTCATTGTCACCTGTGACGTACCACAGCACAGCACACAGTGAAATGTGTCTTCTGCTTTTAACCCATCACCCTTAGGGAGCAGTGGGCAGCAATGACAGGCGCCCAGGAAGCAGTGTGTGGGGACGGTACTTTGCTCAGTGGCACTTTGGCAACCTTCCGATTATGAGTCTGTTTCCTTACCTGCTAGGCCTTCACTGTCCCATAACCTGATGCTGCAGAGGTGCTGCAAAGAGGAGAGGATTTTCCAAAACCTAAAGTAAACCTTTTCAATTTTTCACATGGGGTGTTGTGTGTAGAATTCCAATGGAAAAAGAATTCAATTCATTTTAGAATAAGGCTGTAACATAATACCATGTGGAAAAAGTGACGCGCTGTGCATACTTTACATTTACAACTCCTCAAACAATAAGAGGGTGTCCTCTTCACATGTGACACACCACAGCACAGCACCCAGTGCACACAGTGAAATGTGTTGGTTTTGTGTTAGTTTAGAAATGTGGAAAAGTTTAGAAAAGTTTAAGAAAGGTGTAAAAGTTTAGAAAAGTTTGAGTAGGTTTGTAAGAACAATGAGCAAAATTTAAGAGTCCAAATAAAATGTGGTGATGATACCTCATAGTTCCTTCGCTGGATGTGGCTGGAATTGGGAGGCTGATAACCGATAAGCATTTCATTAAGGTCTACCCATGTAAAGGATGAGATAGACCTGGTGTGGTCTGAAAGATGGGTGATGAAGCCTTCCTTTGGAGGCTTGGTTATATTGAATACTAGTCTCTGTTTGGGAGTCTCTTCATCCACTGCATCTAGTGTGGTGGTGGAGAATGGTGTCAGGATGAACTGATCCACCTCCAGGGTCAACATGGACATGAAATTTGGCTTTGGTGGCTGGTTTGTTATACCACTGATGATTTGTACTGGAATCCAGGCATGTTCAGACTGCAAAGACCATACAAGCACACAACATTCATTAATTCAAATTTTTATATCCCAATGGAAACCATAAATGTATATCATTTGGTTACCATCGGATTTTTAAAAATGAGAGTGATTAGGAATGAGCAGAAGGTACCTGGTATACATTCCTGCTTCTGGTGTCTACAAGATCCAGTCTGATGGCTATATAGTCAACATCAGGTGATGGTGGGTCAATATGCTGGTACCGCAGACCCATCAATAGAAAGTCTTCACAAGGCATCTTTGTTATTTTCACTAGTTTGAGGCCCTTCAGGCAGTGCTCACTCTTACATTTGGCCCTGGCCTTGTTATCTGAAGTGTGAAAGTTATTACAGACAGTAAATTAAAACAATACATTTTTGTTTAAATGTTCAATATGTCAGTGCAAGACAAAAGTGAAGTGAAGAAATAAATGAATAACACAAATGACCAATCAGTCATACTGTGATTTTTCCTTTTTGTCATGAAAATAATTAGCCATAATTCTTTTAATATCATGCCATACCAAGCTGTCGTAGGAGTGGGACAAAGCTCTCAGGCTCATCCCCTCTGGCCTCCAGTTTGTCTGGTTCACCTGTGACAAGTTGACCGTGCACAGGAAGATGGGTGTCAAGTGTGATGATCTGAATGTTGCACTCCAGGTTTGTACGGCGCTCATAGTTGAAAGACATCACATTGCCATCGAGTACATTGGACAGACCATAGAACTCGGGCACCTCCATGTTTTTGGGCCCCAGATCAATGATGTTACAATCAGGCTCCAAAATTTTCACATGAAGGTAGAATGTCTCAGTGTAGGTGTCTGTTTCAGTAAACCTTGGAATAAAAATAATATATTAGCCTCTGCATTTTGTTCAATTTGTTAAACTAAATGAACGAACAAATGGACTCTCAATTTTTAACTCATCATACAAAATAGCATACCTATAGAGACGAAACTTTACAGTGTCTTCTGTTAAAAGAGGGCAGCCATTGTGGACATATTTGACCTCATCCGTTAAATAGTGGCAGTCAAAAACCTTCAGCAAACCAATATATAAATTATATAGACATTAAAACACAGTGCTAACAAAATAATCATTTACATTTGCAAACTGGGAATGATACAGTCCCTATTTGGTTATATGAGGGACTAGCCTAAAGCAATGCACCCTCATTAGTGGACAATGGGTGGAGCTAACATCCTCTGAAGGGGCTGTAGAATTTTGAAAGCTCCTAGGCCTGTGTTACAGAGACACCTTTCAGTGATCAAAGCCAAGCTTGTCATCAACTCTCTGAATGCTTTTAGACAACATGATAACAGGGAGATCCTTTTAAATGTCCACCTTTACCTTCTCACTTGTAGTTTATCACACATAATGTGTTTCCACCTGAAACACCCGATCAACATTTAAGGAACCAGCAACTAGTGGTTGACACATGTTTTTAGTTAAATGGCTCCCTCCTTAGTTGGCTTCACCATTTCACCACTTCAGAGATTCCTGTGGACTTTAAAAGCATTTGGGTGGCCCCTTTGAAGGATGATCTCTCTTTCATGTTATCTTTGGGAAGTTGTGAAGGATTGAGCTGACAGACCAAGCAGCACTCAGAAGAAGAGCATGTAAAACAGAAACAAAATCCCTACCAATGTGTGCACAGAAAACATCACTGTCATTTCGTTTTACACACTAATTTATAGAGAGCTTTACAAACTAATTATTTCTTGTGCTGTTTTTATCCAGAGCTACAATTTGTTTTAGCATTAGTAAAGAAAATATATTTTCAATATATTCAATAAACATGTAATTGGTTGCAGTGGTCATATAGCTCAGACGTCAGACAGACTTGCAAGAAGATCTTTCAGCACATCTTCATTACATCTCATGCCTCTGTGTCTGAGCTTGCTTGAACAGTTATCTCTACATCTGCAGCTCTTCTGAGGGAGTGCTGTTTGGTTCATTGGTCAGAACCATAACAGTGTTCCAGCTATGAATGATGAAAAAGGCCACAAGAATCTCCAAGGCCGCACACTAGAGAAATATCACTGCTCATAGTTTTGGTCTGTATTGGGTAAAACCTGCATGGTCAATCTCAAACTAAACAATTCCCAACAAAATTCTGGAATAAAACATTTTAAGTGTCATAGACTACAATACGTAATTGTAGACTACAATACTTAAGTGTGATATTTGTAAATTAGACAGATAAAAATTAAAACAAATACTGTAAAATCGCCTGTTATCATACTGTTATGTATATTGTCTAATATAGATGTAAAGGCATTATTTTAATTAAAACATCTAAATTGGAGACAACTTGTAACATGACAAAAGCACCTCTTAGTTTTACAGTAATATGTAAGAGTGTAGTGTCTTATGAGAATTGTGCTGATAACAGACAGGAATAATCTCACAGTTTTAAATCACTGACGCCACTCATGGCACCTTAACCAGTCTTCTAATTGACACTAAAGTGGGTTGTGACTGACAGCACAATGTGGTTTGTTACCTGAGGCTGCAGTTTTCCGACACGTTGTGTTATGGGCTCGTTCAGGATGACCTCTAGCTTACAATTGTCTCTCTCTCTAGGAATGTGGAATTCCAGGTCCCCTTTCTGTAGGAAGCTTGACTGACCCCTCTTCACTTTCAGGCCAAGGTTGGTCTTCACTAAGGACCCATGGATGCTCCCAGTAGCCACAATTAAGAAACAAAAATGCAGTGACCACTGTGTCTTCATTTGTTGATCCATGGTTCTCAGTATGCAGCTGTCTTCAGCCTCCACCAGCCAAAGAAATCCAGGTAACTAATAAGAATCTATGTATGTTACCTTTGACATGTTTCTTTGAATTTTCTGTAATAAACAATATAATTAATAAATTAAGTTAATTGTTAAATTCTAAATTGAAAGACATTTTAGTGCAGTCCTCATTAATACCCATTAATAATACCCAATTAATAGGCCACCACTGCCCCAGTGGTTTTAATAGATAAGCTGATCTATCTTGTACTGAAGCCAGGCCAAATAACATCAGTTTGAATGAACACACTGACTTCTCAAGGGGCACTGTTAGAAACATGGATTCAATAAAAAAATATACTATTAATTAGGGGTTGATACTGGCAATCACAAATACACTGACTACTGCAATTTTTTGTGATATTCTACACAGGTTGGTGCTTTTTATATTAATTATTCAACACTTTGATATTGAACTGACATTGTATTAAAATGAAAACTAACACTCCTGCACTTTATCTGGACAATGTGCTTCATCTGCTCATACATCCTGGGCACAGCTACCTCCGTGATATGTGTGCGTTTGAATCCAGGATGTAGACCTGTATCTGAAGTGGGTGTTTTCTACCACATTATAATTTAGCAAATCCTGTGTCAATAGGTTGTTGCTGTACTAATAAAGATAAATAAATCACCAGTGGACCCCATCAGAATCTTCCTAAGGGTGACTGTATTGTAATTTGAGTTCTGCCTGCTATGCTTTCACAACCCAGTCCTAAGTCTTGATTTTGCACATAGATATTTTCCAAGTATGAAAAAATTATTTTACACAATTGTTACATGTTACATTCAATGCACACCTTTAGGAAAATACAAGAACAATTTCATTGCATGGATGGCTGTTTTAAAGAGTGTGTCTTAAGCACACATTACCCCAGAGATGACATAGCAACTTGATTGATTGATAGACACATGAAATGGCAGTTTCCTACAAAGTGCTTTACTTAACATTTAATGGACGTTTATATCAACTACATAGGTAAAATCTGTGTTTATCTTAAATTCTAAATGAATGCAACTCTTTCAGATGGTTAATAAGTTTTAGATTAGGCCCATATGGTTAAAACAATCAGCTAACTTTTTGATCGCATCTGAGCTAATAATAGCTGAACTAATTGCACTACAAGAATGGGGTCAGCTCTCCCAGCTCTCAGGCCATTGACCAAATTGCTCCAGTATAAAAGGCACAGATGTATTTCATTAATCACACAGGCACCCACAAAGTGGATTTCCCTTATGTTGCAGTTTCATTATCATCCAAAACACACAGGAAGTGGCAGGCAGCCAAAATAACCACCCTTGGGATGATTCTGTAAATTAAGTGGTATATATGTCTTTGTAAAAAATGGGAGTCACATTCTCAAGTGAAAACAAGTCTGTTTTCACTTGAGAAATCTTAAGCTTGTCTTTGTTTATGTTTTCTTTTCTTTACCCTGTCTTGTGCATAATTTCTTTCATTTGCACATCCCTTTCACCCTTATGAAATGAAATAGTAAATGACAAAATCTATCTGGGGATTAACAAAAGGATACAAAGTAACATTCTTTGGAAAATACAAATCAAATGAGGCAGAGAGATTATATTGTTTATGGTTCACTCTCTCATCTGTAACTGCTGAATTTAGAGCTGTAGCTCAGCATCCCATCCCAGGACATTAGCCACTGGGTGGGGATGTAAGGAATAAAAAAAATAGAGATGAAGAGGAATGTCACTGTTGCACATTAATAAAAATAGTGTGCCATATATTTAAGAATTTCAGAATAAATGTATGTTTTCAGTATTTAGTTACAATTATTTACAATTAAATCTTCTCCCACTTTGACATCCATGACATACATTATTGTCTTTTCCTGTACTTCTGAACAGATTAAGGGGCAAGGGGTCAGGGGAAAATGTGATCACTATTTGGCAGGCCTGCCTGTGATGTTAAAGTAACTGACATTACTCTATACAATCTTTTGCCATCTAAAATTTACATTTACAGCATTTATCAGACGCCCTTATCCAGAGCGATTTACAATCTGTAGTTACAGGGTCTCCCAGCTCCCTGAGGATTATATGTCTTGGTCAGGGACACAATGGTAGTAAGTGGGATTGGAAGCTGGGTCTTCTGGTTCACAGGCAAGTGTCTTACCCACTAGGCTACTACGACCCTGTGGTACCAACATGATCTCAAACATGTTTAAATTTTGGCAGAGAAACTCGCTTAATGCTATTTATGTTGACCCCAAAATTCTTCATCCTCCACCAGCTTCGCTGGTACTTGGAAAGAGACATGTCACAGTTATGTTGCCTTGCTGAGATTATATGTCATTGTGAAACAATGCAACACAGCACATGGTTAACACAACGAAATGTGTCCTCTGCTTTTAACCCATCACCTTTAGTGAGCAGTGGGCAGCCATGACAGGCACCCAGGGAGCAGTTTGTGGGGACAGTGCTATGCTCAGTGCCACCTCTGTGGCACCTTGGCGGATCGGGAACCTTCTGATTACGGGGCTGCTTCATTAACCGCTAGGCCACCACTGCCCCAGAAGGCCAACACTTCCCCTAGAGCTTGTTTGGTTTTAATATGATCAGTCCAACAGTTTCGAAGTTTGAATAGTTAACAGATAAACCACAAGATGGTGAATTAATATTAACTCCTTTTACAGACATCAGATGTCTATGTGCTCTCTTTCCATAGGAGCATAAATCTCATTATCTGATACGGATTTGGTTTCCATGCCCAGTGCCTGCAGTAATTACACACAATGAAAAACATCTGAAAGTCTTTACCTGTGGTGATGGATTTGTTTGGGCCTCCTTGATAATATTTCACTCTTTCATCTTCCTGGCTTCATAGACTGGCTAAAACAGAGAAGCAGATGGAAAAATGATAAAACTCTTTAATCTAGGCAGTCACACACACTATTCCCAGGACACTAATTCCAAATATGACAACAAGTCTCAGATCCAGAGCTGCATGCATTCCTTGTGCTCACCAGCTTTGTTGGAAAACCAATTAAATTTTGTGGACACTCCACTTACAGGATGTTGTATGAAGCCCAGACTAGAACTAAGGTCCAGACAAAGAGGGTGTAAAATGAACCATCATGACACTGAGGGCCTTAAAGTACCAAAGACCCTGTGGATTAAGTGTGCTCAGTAGAGTGAAAAGATGGTAAATTCCTTAACAAATTTTCCCATCATTCTCGTCCATTATCCATTAGCCCCATCCAGGATTGTGGCAGAGGGTGAAGCAACTCTGAAGTGAAGTGAAGTGATTGTCATTGTGAAACAGTACAGCACAGCACACAGTGCACACAACGAAATATGTCCTCTGCGTTTAACCCATCACCCTTGGTGAGCAGTGGGCAGCCATGACAGGCGCCCGGGGAGCAGTGTGTGGGGACGGTGCTTTGCTCAGTGGCACATCAGTGGCGGTTCAGGATTAGAACAAGCAACCTTCACCACATCAGGATCTTGCTATTTAGCTGGACACAGGCCACCCAAATACAGGTTCAGTCATTAGTAATCTCACAACTAGATTACTGTAACTCCCTTCTTGCTGGTCTTCCTCTATGTACCATCCGACCTCTACAACTAATACAAAATGCAGCAGCACGACTGATCTTCAACCATCCCAAATTGTCCCACACCACCCCTCTGCTACATTCCCTCCACTGGCTCTCAGTAGCTACACGCATCAGATTCAAAATACTGATCGTGGCCTACAAAGCCAAACATGGAGCAGCACCATCCTACCTTATTATACCTCGCACTGAGCCTCCAGTACTGCTTGCCTCTGAAGGTAAAAGGTAGACACTCATCTAGACTCTTCTCTGTCTTGACCCCTCAGTGGTGGAATGAACTCTCCCTTGAGGTCAGAACAGCTCAGTCACTGAGCACTTTCAAACGGCAGCTCAAGGCCTTCCTCTTTAAAGAATATTTAGATTAACTTGTAACCTTCTTAACCTACAACAGAGTGAATAAAAAGATTATATTCATAGTTGGGGGTTCTAGTGAACCAGAATTGATCACTTCATTGATGGTAACATGGAAGCACGTTGTAAGTCACTCTGGATAGGGTGGTACTAGCCTAGTGGTAACACACTCGCCTATGAACCAGAAGACCCAGGTTCAAATCCCACTTACTACCATTGTGTCCCTGAGCAAGACACTTAACCCTAAGTTGCTCCAGGGGGGACTGTCCCTGTAACAACTGATTGTAAGTCGCGCTGGATAAGGGCGTCTGGGATAAATGGGGAGGGTTCCATCAGGAAGGGTGTCCAACATAAAACCTTTGCCAAATCACTTATGCAGACAACCAGACTGGTTGATTCGCTGTGGCAACCCCTAATGGGAGCAGCCAAGGGGGAGTTATGATTAATCCCCATACAGAAATCACATAATATGTGAGTTTCCCCATTCATTAATCAAACCTAGTTCTAGACGGAAAGAAAACTTCAGTGAGGTTCTCAATTAAAAAATGAAGTTTTTGTCTAGGATTAATCCATGACATAATTTAATAAACTACAGTTTTTCACATCTCTGCATAGTCTTATTTGATTGCTCATGGTCAGATGCACCTTGCTGCAGAAGAGCATATACTTTATAAGACAACCAAGTGCATTCTCCCCTAAACATCATGTTTCAACCACTCAGCGACCCGCTACATTGTTCTGAGGGCAAGATGAGGCATGTTTCAGAAATCCTGGCCATGATTATACCATTCACCTTTGTTAAAGGTGCTCACCGTGAGGTTTGGAGCAAGTTCAACACACAAGTGTTGAAAGGACCCTGTGTAGCTTGAGGGAAGAACAAGGTAATAAAGACACCAGTTATATTTATGACAGAGACAGACTCTGCTGAGGTGCAAATAGCGACAGACTCCAAAACAGACTTATGTTGGAACAGAAAATATTTTTCACTGAATTGACATCTCTGAGTTAAGTTTTCTTTCACTGTTAGTAGCACACAGGTCAAACAGAGTTGATGGATCATCAGAATTTTAGAATAGAAAAATAACACAGAATACTAATACAATAATACATGTATTATTTATAAAATATCTATCACTCAACTTAAAAAAACTAACCCTGTCCTTCAACCATTTCAAAATGAATACTTTATTTACATAAAAATATTAATAAAAACATATTACATAAAAAGTTCAAAGAGTCAACTTCTGCTGTGTCAATCAAACCTGGCATGAACGGAATGGCAACATATCATATGAACACAAGTCTGGACATTTTGTTACCTGGGTTGTGCTTTGTTCATGCTGGATTTTAGAGGCTATATCAGGCTCTGAGCCAAGATCATTTCAAAGTTCATTTGGTACTGTAGTTTATAACTAATGTCTGTCCTCTATGAGTAGAGTTTTAAAAAGACCTCTGCTAACCATTACACCCATCCTCACCCATCTGCTGTTGAATTCCAAACCGCCACAACAGCAGTCTCTGACACCATAATTGCAACCATGCATTTTCAAAGGCACGCAAACACAAACTATCTTTTACACTGACTGTAAGAGGAGCAAGTTCTCCCCCAGTCTGACTGGAATGGTTGGGCCTTGCACAGCTGGACACGCAGCCATGCTAGTTTTCCTCATGCTAGTGTAACTGGTTCTCGTCTTATACATGAGAGGGTCCTCACTAGCCACATTTCCATTGTCCGAGAAGATCAGAAAGAGAGAAACGGAAAATGTTCTACGAAGAAGAGAAAGGAAAGAAAAGGAAATGCAGGAGCTGTAAATACTTCTGTACATAATGACATAAGATGTTTTTCCTTCAAAACGTTACAAAATTTTCATTTAAAGCAGATGAGTTTTGGTTGAATAAAACAGTTTAACAGACACATGTTCTAAATCCACTAAGGTCACATAAACAAAGACCAGTGCACCAGAGCAGTAAAATACAAAGAGAACACAGCCTGTCACCCTGAGGATTCATTTCTGCCCGAAAACACACATAGCCCAAAAAACACTCAAGAAATCATGTACCACAATTTAGTGAATTAGACTAAGAACACATTTAGGACATGAACACGATGGCAATTAACACATACAATCAATTCACATTGCAAAATACACATCTTGCCACCAAAACAAACTCTGACATCACTTTTCCTGTGCCGACATGGTTCCATGCATCTATATACAATAAAATCAACTTACAGAATGATAGATGTACAGGTATAATTTCCGCCTTCCTCCTCTGCTCCGTTGCCCCACAAAAACTGTCTTACGTACAAAATGGACTATACACCCCAAATGAAAGGAGGAATGAAGGCGAAGAGGAATCTGTGTGTGTGTGTGTGTGAGGAAGGAGGAGGGGATGCAGGCCCACATTTAAGGAGGAGTGGGTTGGTTCAAGGGGGAGTCACCCGACAAAGAGTGGGAAAATGCCAGAGCCAGTCAGAATGAAACAAACATGATCATCGAAAAAGTCAGATCAAAGACAGACTCAAACACTCCCCACCAGGCCCTTGGGCAGTGACAACAGCTTCATCTCTCTGTAATTACAGAGCAAGAGCTGCCTGTGATTTCTTCAGCAACAGAGCAAGAGAAAAGAAGCGGTAAGTCCATGGAAGGAGTATATGGCATATAAAGACCTATTGCCTTGTTCCTGTGTGCTTTCTGTTATTTAAAATGAAATTCTCAACTGACTGAAAATGCACAAACCATCCTTCCCACAACTATGTTTATGCAGCACACATTATTACACATAATTATTAATCATATTAAATTACATAGTATTATGTCATGTAATGTCATACTATCATTAATTAAGAAATGTTAATTAATTGATTGATTACAGTCGTTGTGAGCAGTGATAGTGTGGGGAAATTACAATGCTGATAACACTGAAAAGTGTTGTCAGCAGTGTTGCAATTAATCCATGTATCTTATTTTATAGGTACTTAAAATGTCAGGTAATGCAAGAAAAATGTGTTGCAAGACCTTAAAAGGCACATCATCTGCTGTGCTCCCACGCCTCAGGCCAGCCAACAGACGCATTTCTGAGAAGTAAGTGGATCCAGGTTTGACCAGCCAACAGTCATGAGGACAACAGGATTACGGCTGGACATGCTGTCTCTACCTACTATCAGCCATCCTTCTGCCACTGATCTCTATGTGTCAGAGGGGTCATTTCTTTACAGGTTTTTATGATGTTTAAAGATTCAGAAGACCCTTCAAAACCCACCATGTCCCAGTTCAGCAGCACAAAACAAAGACTTTTATCAGAGAATGTTAATGTAAAACAAGGCTGAACAAAATTCACAGCTCAATATTATTTGTTATTTAAGTGTAATGGTAGGGTCTTAAAGGTTATCCTAAAAGCCTGCATACATGCAGACCTTGGGATTAGAGTTTTAAAATAATCAAAACTTGTTTAGTGAAAAGCAGGAAAGAAATGACCCTCTAGAAAATGAGCAAATTTTAATAAAAAATCTCTTGTGAAACTATCTGGCGGAAACCTGTTAATTCGCTTTGGATAAAAGCGTCTGCTAAATAAAGTAAAGTGAAGTAAAGTAAAGAAGGAAATAAATACAGCTATCTGCAAACCAACGGAAGGCTGTTGGACTTTTCAGATAGGCCTGGTAGTTACCTTTAAAACCCAACTCCTGAGGCCAGCAGAAATTCCGGACAGAGCTACCCAACAGCACTGCTGGGTAAACAAGGCCTGATTGAAACTGATAAATTGGCTCATTGATCATTCAGACCAGACCACTGACACAGAGTGACAGACCTGACTGTGACGTATGGCATTAGCAGCAATGGTGAAAATAATGGCTAACAACAGCCATGAAATTTAAGACTGAAACTGAAGTTCATTTGAGACATATTGGAAAATGGGTTTAAAGGTTAGCCGGTGGTTTTGCACCTTTCAGTGTGAGTCAATATGTATGTGGTAAGTCAGTTTAAACCAACTTTTGGCTCCACATGGTGGTTATGTTAGGTCACTGCTGCAGTGTCTGCATTCTACTGTAGTATTTCAGTTTCTGAGTAGTCACTCAGTACCATTTAATTTCATTTAATTATTTTCATTTATTTTAGACAGATATAGATCTGCCATGAGATCTTTGTAAATGTGTACAATCATTTTTGGAAAAACAAATAAAGTACGCAGTTCACAAAAAAGGAAAAAGAGTAATGAGTTGTGAAGGACCATAAACTACCCATCTTAAGGGTTTGTGTTAAACTGGAGATGGCCCTTTTCCCGCCTGCCTGCTTGTTACAGAGAGCTCACAATGCTTGTCAAATGGACTGTGACATTCCAGTGGTTTTCTGTTTGAAAACTTGGCCATGGGATCTGTCAGTTGCTCTCATTCCTGCCCACCTCTTCCAATTAGTGAGCAAGTCCCCCTTTCTAGTTCCTCTGGCGGTGAAGAACAGTAAACAACGTGTCCACTAAGCTGTTGGTTTCCTCTAAGTGAACAGCATGTGGTTACTGCGCTGCTTGACGGTTTGTGTTTGTGTAGTGACAATGCTTCTTGTCTTTGGTTGGGCAGGGGCCTTCAGGTTACTGGAGCACATGGGAGAGGCAACGGAGAACAAAGATCTAGGGAAAGCCATCCTGGAAATGCTGCACATTGACAAACTGTCCGCACCCCAGCAAGCCAAGCCACACCCCTACATGAGGCAGATGTACCAGCTGCTCTATGCTCAGGAGGCCGGAAAGATGGGTGGAGAGGATGGGACACTGGTGCAAAGCTTCCGCAGCATCCAAGGTAGGATCAGCATTTTTCTTTTTTCAACAACAAACTGATAAAGATGTGTCTTTGGATTTGCCTGTTATCTTTTGACTCATCAAATAATTGCTGTTTTTATTTAATGATGCCAGAAACTCCTGCTGCTCCTTTCAGGCTCTAAATATGGCAGCCCTGCCTGGATATGGTTTAATATATCTCACCTGAAGTCCTCCATGACTGTGGCAGAGCTTGTGCTGCTGAGGAAGACCATCCATCCGGAGCCCCTGAGTGTGACAGTAGCTGTTCACAGCATGTCAGTCGCTACAGGCAGCATAAATGTTAGCGCTCCCCTTGTTGAACGTCTCCTTACCCTTGACCAGCAACCACCCCTGGGCTTTGACGTCTTCAATGTGTCTGAGGTCCTGGTGCAGCAAAGAGGTTCAACAGAGGTCCTAGGATTCCAGCTCCGCTACCACGATGAGAGTGGTAGCCTGGTGTTCCATGAAGCCTTGACCCAGAGCTTCTACTGTCTGAATGGAAGCTCTCTCAGCCAGCCCTTGTTGGTGGTCTACCGCACACACCCACAACAGCACCATAGGTCAGCAGCTGGAGTGATGGTGCAAAGGCAGCATCAGCAGTACTTCACTACCCAAGTTGGCCAGGACAAGCATTTTCTCTCTGGACGTCCACGAAGACATGAGCACTGTAGGGTCCATTACCACTATGTGGACTTTCACAAGAGTGAGCTGGCATTGTGGATCATACAGCCTGAAGGGTTCAATGCCAGTGTCTGCAGGTAAGGAATTATCTTGTCTCATGATCCTACATTTCCAGAACTATTTTTCCAATTATATAAATCAATTCATGAGGTGATGATATTTACTTAAGTACTTAAAGCCATGTTTGCACTTACAGATCTAATTGGTTCAGATGAATAAACATTAGTTTGTCTTAATGGTTAACTTTAAGGACCATACAGTCTTGTTTTTTTTCGTACATGCAGAGAACAATTTGTTTGAAGAATGGACCTTGATATCTAATTTGTGGAAGATCTAAAACCTTTATTTTTACCTGTGGAACCCTGAGATTCTGATGAGCTCAAGAGTGTTTTACAAACATTTTATTGTCATCAAAAGTGAAAACAGATCTGACTAATAGTCTGTGAAGAACTATCTAATTACCCTACAAACTGCACAGTTTGGTGCAAATAATATATTCCCTAGTATATATTAAAGAACCCTTTAACACTCTGTGAACAAATAAAAATCTGGGAACCTACGGATTCAGTTGAATAGAAAACACATCTCTTAGTTTACAATAAAAATAAACGTGTCTGTATATAATCTGATTACTAAAGGTATTGATTTTCTTTAATCAATTTTACTGTCCTCAGAGGTTCCTGCTATACAGGGGCCCACACTGAAAAGAAAAGCAGGCAGGCCAGAAGGAACAGGTAGGTAATATTGACAGCCCTACACGCTTCTCTTCTGTACTGAACACACAGAGATCAGGTTCACAAATCACCGCTGAATGAAGGAAGAATGAATGACTTGGAAAATGATCAGATGACACACAGTGTGTCAACCTCACAGTGCCGTGGGATCCCAAGAGGAAGACTGGAAATTAATTCAGCCGTCA
The DNA here is from genome assembly GCF_900700375.1 of Denticeps clupeoides. Taxonomy (NCBI): domain Eukaryota; kingdom Metazoa; phylum Chordata; class Actinopteri; order Clupeiformes; family Denticipitidae; genus Denticeps; species Denticeps clupeoides. The sequence continues at coordinate 24,077,356 of NC_041707.1, forward strand.
CAAATGTTGGTGTTGATTAGAACCCCTGTGTATTCTTTTACTGCAGTGCAAGCTGCACGGCACAGGAGCTGTCATCGTTGATGGTGATGTACAGGACAGAAGGGGACAACATCTTTATCGAGGAGTTCGGACAGGCAAGAGCAGAGAGCTGTGTGTGCCAATCAAATGTCTAGAAAGTACCACTCCCTCCTCTGACCCTTCAGCACACATAAAAATAAGCAATTGTCCTCTGTCATGCAATACAACCAAGTCACCAGGTGAGGGAATAAAAGAGCATGGATGTGAAAATGTGCAGTTCTAGGGTACTCAACATGTAAAGAATATAACATATACGGTGTGTATAAAACCGGTGCAGTGGTGGTCTAGAGGGAAAGCAAACAGACCCGGAATTTGAACATTGCCGTTCCCACTGAGGTGCCACTGAGCAAAGCACCATCCCCACACACTGCTCCCGGGCGCCTGTCATGACTGTCCACTGCTCACCAAGGGTGATGGTTAAAAGGACACATTTCACTGTGTGCACGGCGTGCTGTGCTGCGATGTGTCACATGTGAAAACGAATCACTTTCAGTTCACTTTAACTTTTATTTCTTGTAAGTAATTAAGTAAATAATGCCACACATATATTAGCTGATAATAGAATATAGATTTGGGTTAAAGCACCAGTCATCAAAGAATTATGCCTACAAATTATGCAAGTACCAATTTGTATTTGCATGTATTTATATCTGCATATAGATTAATCCACTTACAAACAACTATAAATATTGATAAACTGTAATAAATGGTAAGAACAATGTGTTTTCAGCTGGTTAAGACACCATGGCGTTTGTTTGAACAATTTGTTTTTTTTTTGCTATGTAGAACTACCGTTTTAATGAAGAAAATGTATGTTTAATTGCTGTACTGAGTGATTTGCAAATATACTGTTGTTATTATTTTTGTTGTTACGAAGATATTCCTGAAAATACAGACTAAAGAAATGAAAATTAAAATAGCTCTTTTGTGAGGACTAAAAAATTAACTCTTAAATTAATTGTTTAAACCTCTCTTTATATCTCTGATATAGAGGCAATGCCCACCATGCCAAATCTCACTGCATAACCATAAGTATGCATAACTATGAGCTAAATAGGAGAATTCTGTCGTGCGGGCTCACTCAGTATATCATCGTATGAGGTCCAAATGGCGGAATATTGAATATTTCAGGGATTTCTCCTGTCACAGCATCTGGACTTCAGGGAAACAAATCAACTACCTTCCCATTCCGTCCAATAGGATGCAGCGGAAAGAGGAAGTGGGTTCCTGACCCAAAATCCACGCGTCTGATTGGTCCGCGGCGCCGTCCATCACGCAGGAAGGCCATAACACGGGCGAGAGCCGCGCTGCGCTGTCACTGTGAGGAAGGGCTAGTTATTTCCACGCAGCCCGGCCGGATTTGGCGCTTTCGAGCGAATGACGCCTCTCGTGTCTGTTTTTGTTGAACATTACCCGTCTAACGTCACGCCGCGCCTGGCAGGGTGGAATGCGTGTGTATGCGTTGTCAGCGCTGGGCCGTTGAACCCGCTGTCGCCCTGCGTTGCTGTATGTTGATGCTGAAGAGACGTCGGGATGTCGGGCAAACATTACAAAGGCCAGGAGGTCAGCTGCTGCATCAAGTACTTCATCTTCGGATTCAACATCATCTTCTGGGTGAGCTCCCCGCCTTTCTTTGTTCGGGTGGTCGCGACCCCCCCGGCTACGACCCCCGGTTACCGCGAGGCCTGTTACCGGCGCTGCTGTCGGGGCGCTGCGGTGGAGCCTGCTGATGATAAGCGGATTTGTTTTCGGTTTGGACCGATTCTCTGCCGTGATCAGCTTATTGTTGTAACGTAGTCGGCTGTAGGGAAATTCATGACCCACCGCTTTCATATTCCATCATGTTTATTTCACTAATGCTCATGATAAACACTTCAGCAACAATAAATAAGTCAACAAGTAGAATGAATTTCTCATTGTACTTAGATGTTAAAAAAAATATTCAATGTCACATTCCTCGCATTTAATCTGCAAGTGAGCACAGTGGCAATGATTGGCTGCGTTTATATTTGTCAGATTCTGAATTCGTTTCTTATGTATAAGGCAGCGAGCTGTGGACATTTTTTTATGAGGTTTTGCAGGGTTAACAGGTGGTTTGCTGGCTGAACATGTGTCTTCACTCTCCCGGAGGATATAAATGTTACTGGTAGCACGAACCCTGAATGTACAGCACTGTACGACAGTACGGTTCTCCGGTAAACAGCAGCAGTGTGAAGCAGGGCTCCGGGAGGGACGGGAAGATTGTTTTAGTAATGGCGTTCCACATCCCCTGTGTTCATGCCTCAGCAGCATATTTCCTCCCAGGGGTGAAGGGTCCTTCTCTGGCTGAGGGGAAACCCGAGGGAACAGAATGTCTGGTCACTGACAGGCTGATGTGTTGTACGTCCGCGAGGATTCACTCCCCAACCCCGCCCCCTCACTGCTTCCGAAAACGTTTCATGATCAGTAGGTGTGACTCTCACATCTCTATAATCTTGCATTCAGGCGACCTGCCATATTCTACTCCCCATACGCTCTGGAACATTGGTACAGGTCAACAATGCCTGCCAAATTAAAGACCTAAACTAACATGAATGACTGAAGACATTCTCATACACATTCTACACATATACTCTAGGTATAGATGTTAGAGGTTTCATTAATCATTGGTAAATCAGTCTTTTTGGGCATGCATAGTTTGGTAATATGGGTGTCACATTCATTAAAGTGTTGCAAGTGTAGAACAATGACTTTTGATCATTTGGTATATCAGGAATTTTGGAATATATCTTCTGTTAAATCATAAAATATAATGTGTGATTTCCAGGTGATTGATGAAGGTTGTAAGCATATGTGAGGTTGTATTCAAATATATTTAATATACGAAAATTTGCTTGTGTAAATGTTTATACCAGTGTCTGGGCATTGATGGTCTTGCCCTGACATCCACTGAAGTTTCTTGTAGGCTTTAGAATTGTAAGAAGCCTTTGAAACTGCAGCGAAAGGAAGGACTTTTTCTGAAGAGTAAATTGGAAGTTTGGCTCGCTATTGTGTTTGCATACAGGCTCTTAAGTCAGCCATGTTTGCACAGCAGATCACACTGCTGCTCGGCAGTCTGTGTGCACACGGCTGACCATGCTGTCCCCCACATGGTGGTTCAGTCTGGAGTGGCAACCGCTGCCCCTGGAAGTCTTGCCTTTACATTAGGCATGGATGCATTTATTTCTTTTGTGTGTGGTAAAGAGTTTGGGGGTGATATTTTTCCATGACAAGCTGGATTTAAGGGATGAACAGAATGGATAACTGGTAGAAGAGTCTTGTTCTACTATTATCATGCACTGGGGAGCATTTCTGTTCATTTTACAGACATTTTATTTTGAATTATTTTTTCTTTTCTGGTTTTGTCAAATGGCCTCATTGTCATATTTATCAAACTTAAATATGTGTATGGAATATTTATATTTATCTTGAATAATATAAATTAACTATGTGATTGCATATGCCTGCCATATTAGGACATTTCAATATTTTGAAGAATCTTTTAGAAAATGTGTCCATGCCACTCTTTACCATCTCATAACCATTAACAGAGTAAATGAAAAGAAAATGCAAAGTACCCAACATAGGAACACTTTCGGTGCAGGTATCTGACCTGTGTGTGCGTGTGTGCTTTCCAAGGATCAGTGACAGATTTGTTTTTTTCCTTCATCACTTTATACTTTAAAACTCCTTTATACACCTTCACCCTACCTGTTACACATATTTTATATTTTAGATTAAAGACATAAAAGTGTAATGTTTTGTTTTGTTTTCAATATTTGCAAATTGGTTCATTGTATATTTGCAATACTGTGGTCTGTAGCAGTCGCTAAAGTATTTCACTGCATATCATACCGTGTATGACTATGTATGTGACAAATAAAATTTGAATTTGAATGGCTATCATCCTGTAGCTGAAGGCAATTGTCCATGTTTTCCATAGTAATGTGACAAAACGTCCACTGATTCCAAACCTTTCTTTCACTTCACAGTACAGTTTTGTGTGTGTTTGTCACCATGGTCTGTGTGTGTTGATAGCAAGCTATGACTAACACTTCACAGCCAAAATACACTTTCTGTTGTCTCTGTTTTTCAGCCGTTTACATGGATTGATCTGTAAAATGATCAGCTCATGTTTTGGATGCAGTTGCACCTAAGGCAATTATTGTTGAGATTTCTTGCTGTGATCAGAAATACAGATTCTTTTCAGGGAATTGTGGGTCTTGTGAGGAACATATGAAGGTTGCATGTATTATTTGTTTTGTATTTATTTTATAATTGTCTGGTCTGTATAGCTTTGTTTAACTGCATGAATGTAAAGAATATCTTGAATTAAGGAAAAGCAGTAGCTCCTTCAAAGATTTCCTTCTGTGTAGTGGCACAGTGTATCGTGGTGGTGTTTGAACAAAGTGAAGGCAAGATCAGCCCAGTAAAGTATTTTATGGTTTTAAATCTCCACTGTCTATTTGCACATCTGTGTATTTCTGCATTTTTGAGGGTTGCAGGATGCAGTGGACAATAGGTCATTTCCTCCTTACAGTATTTGCCAAAAATGGTCCGAGATTCACAGACCATGTCCTGGCTCAGAACTGTGGAAGTCTTTGGTTTCCAGGGAAAAGCTGAGGGTGTTCCTTATTACAACAGCCGTCATTCGTATCTGAAAGTTATGTGCAACTTTTGTAAAAGGTTTTTTTTTTTTTTTTTTTTTTTTTTTTTTATAAAGGAGAAATGTTGAATTTAGAATTTTTAGCTCCACAGCTATAAATCCTTCATGGACTCCCATCTGTTCTTCATATATATAGAGAGAATTTTAGAGCAGCTAGCTGCAGATTTTAATGCATATTTCTTTTTAGCCTGTACATTTTCGTGCTTTTAACACTAATTCTACCCTGCATTTAAAGCTTTACAACATCCCACAGGAATCCATACAGCACTTTTACGTGGGTGTTTCTGTGGGAGGATGTGAAAGCGTTTCATTATACTTTTGATTTCCAGCATATGCTGAATTCCTGTGCTTGTTCATGCTTGCAGATCAAGAGCAAGTTGAATATCTTTCCATACTCATCCATTGTCATGAATAGTTGATTCATAAATGCACCCATTCTGGCTTGATTTCCATCCTTAGACCCAATGGAAAACCGAAAGAGAAAGACAGATAGGCCGCAGACATGAAAGGGTTCATGAAGGGACTTTTTCAGCGTCCAGTGTCCTTTTGGAAGATTTCCAGTTTTCCGCCTGCAAGAGGAGAAACATGCAGAACAGTGATAGACAGATTTGTCCACTAGTGGCAGGTTGACATTGAATAGCATTTTTTGGTTTAGTTTTTTCTATTCCATATGGAGCAACTTTGTGCTCATTCTCACTCTTTCTTTGGCTCAGAGTCTCTTGTGTCTTTTGGAAACAGATTTATGCATCCATCAGCTTGGTGTTCCAGCGCTATTTATTCACGTACTTCTTTGCAGAGGTTTTTTGGCCTTGGTATCAGAGTAGTGCACTGCACTGCAGGAGTTTAGTCTACTGGAGAATGTTTTTGGTAGTGTTTTAGTTAATATTCCATGATCCTACCCTCATTCAGCCCAAAATAAATGTCAGTCACATGAAACGTTACATAAAAGAACAGTGCAGAGTAGTACAAATTGTGTGGGTGAGTCGGTCAAGGTTATGGTTTCTGGCACTCCCATTGTCCCTGCAAGACTGAACCAATGTCTGGTGGGTGAGTTAAATTAAAATGCATTCATATTCTGTACTAAAAATGAAATCACAGGAAACTTACTTAAAGTGAAGTGATTGTCACTTGTGATACACAGCAGCACAGCACACGGTGCACACAGTGAAATTTGTCCTCTGCATTTAACCAATCACCCTGAGTGAGCAGTGGGCAGCCATGACAGGCACCCAGGGAGCAGTGTGTGGGGACGGTGCATTGCTCAGTGGCACCTTGGCAGTTCGGGATTCGAACCGCCATTACGGTGCTGCTTCCTTAACCGCTAGGCCACCACTGCCTTAAACTTGTGTGAAAGGAATGTTTTAAAAAGAAATGGCTTATAGTCACAGACATCTTATGAGGGTGGTAGTAGCCTAGTGAGTAACACACTCGCCTATGAACCAGAAGACCCAGGTTCATATCCCGCTTACTACCATTGTGTCCCTGAGCAAGACACTTAACCCTAAGTGTCTCCAGGGGGAGTGTCCCTGTAACTACTGAGTGTAAGTCGCTCTGGATAAGGGCGTCTGATAAATGGCATAAATGTAAATGTAAATCTTATGACCCCAGTTTCCCATGTAAACTTCACACATAACCTCTTTCATTATGAAATCATGCATGCCCTTTAGCCTGGTGGTTGGTTGCAGGGCCACTCTTATAGGCGGGCATAAAATATGGCATTCCAAAATTTCCTTTCTAACAAACTGAGGTATTTCATATGTGTGATATAACAGGTGTAATAAAACATTCTCGCAAGTAAAATCACATGCTCATTCAAATCCTGAGCAGCAGTGCGTATGCCTCCAATGCGGATTCGATACACAGACTTGAGTTGTTATGATTCCCCTCATCTGTATATCATTTCATGCATGTGTACAGTGTGTATACTCAGTCTGCAGCAAGATGTGCAGAGGCATTTTTTCCCCATTCTTGGACGAGACTGTTAGGCATGTCTTAAGTGTGACAGATGAATCTTGAAATTTAAACACTGCTGAGCAGAATGCAAAGGAATGTTGAGACTGAAAACTTGGTGCTTTTATTTATTCCCCCTGCATTCCTAGTATTTGCACATGTTCATTCCAGTCTCTTCTGATTTCCAGTTACTGGGTGTGGCCTTCCTGGGGATCGGACTCTGGGCATGGAGCGAGAAGGTTTGTAAGAACATAGAATAATTGGTAAACAACAAAAAGAATTTCAGTTTAGTTATGTAACATTCTTCCTGTGCATGTCTGCATGGTAGTGAAGGTTGTTGGGCTATAGGGGTGCTGTGGTGAGCAGCTGTGTGGAAGCAGCATGGAGAGAAATGTGTGTGGAGTCGTTTGTTTTTACCAAGACTCTTAATAAATGATTATAAATGCAATAGTCACAGTCTATGCACACACACAGACAGCACATGGAATAGTAGACTGAGTTTCACAAAGTCAATATTGACTCGCTGCTTATCCTGGCTGGCCCAGTAGCTGCGAGTATGAAATTCTTTCGGCAGTCCAGCCGAGCTCACAAAGTGCTCCAGGCCCGGCCTGACCTGGCTGCGGTCCAATCAGAACAGCAGAACATTGCACCATGCTCCTCTGCCATTTTTCTGCAAAATGCATGAAAAAGTATCTTTTAAGGCACTGCAGATTTATTTCTCTCCTTTTTTCTATCCCTTTTATTCATTCTCTCTCCCCTGTAGGGTGTCCTTTCGAACATATCTTCCATCACAGACCTGGGGGGGTTTGACCCCGTGTGGCTGTTTCTGGTGGTGGGTGGAGTGATGTTCATCCTGGGCTTTGCTGGCTGCATCGGGGCCCTAAGGGAAAACACTTTCCTCCTGAAGTTTGTGAGTTGTATGCTGAAAGTGTCCCTGTATATTTCATTATTGCATGTGATAGAAATTATTAAAGGTCCCCTGAGGTGAAACATTTTTTTGCTTTTATTATAGGTCTTAGTAGTCCTCTAACGCTATATCTGAAGTCTCTTTCTGAAATTCAGCCTTTGTGCAAACTTACAGCCACAAGGATGCGCACGCCACTTTTTTTTTTTTTTTTTTTTCCCCCAGGACTCACCATTTCAGTGTCTGTATCTTTAAATGCTAATGAGGAAGAGAGCAGCCTATATAAGTCCTCAACACCATTCACAAACCACAGACAGGAAGTAGTGTCAGCGTTTTTTCCAGAATAAAAAAATTCCCCTTTTGACCACATCAGGGGACAAATTCCAGATCCGGATGTCTGAGCTGTTGCTCTCTAAACAGCGAAGCAGAATGGCCGAAGCACTCTTTACACCCATCACCATTTCTATCCACTGCAGGAACATAGACAGGCTGGAGGGAACTCGTATTAATGTTAATTTCACTTTGTGACATTATTTTTCATAATAGGGGGGGACCTTTAACAATGTCCAGATACTGAAATATGTCAGAGCAAATCATCAAAAAAAAAAAAAAAAATCTGTGAAACATAGTAATAGTAATTATAATTATTACAGTGTTGGGGGTTGGGAACCTTTTTAGTTTTTCCTCATGTTGTAAAAATAATATTGTAAAATAAATTGCCATTTTTCTTTCTTTGTCTTCCAGTTTTCTGTGTTTTTGGGAATTATTTTCTTCCTTGAGCTCACAACTGGGGTTCTAGCATTTGTCTTCAAGGACTGGATCAAAGATCAGCTTAATTTCTTCATCAACAACAACATCCGGGCATACCGTGATGATATTGACCTTCAGAACCTCATCGACTTCACCCAGGAATACGTAAGATGCAGAGACTAAATCAATCTATATGCAGATAGAGCATTCAGGGGGAGGTTGTTTGACTAGGTTTTTTGGAGTTTGCATATTGTTTGACAAGAATGGAAGTGTGGATGACCAAGTGTTCCAAGAAGTATATTTTCAGGCTTGTAAAAGTAAAATATATTTTTTTTAAAGTTTTACGGAATTACAGGTGGAAAACCCCTGTAGATATGGTCTAAGTGATTGTTCCTTAAAATGAAGGAACATGATCCAGATGCAGGGTTCAATATAATATTTGGTTATCCAGCAACCATTCACAATGGATACATATGTATTTGTATTTTCCAAATAAAATTTTATCAGCAGCATACTGTAGAGTAAAAGGTGGATAACAAGAAAGAACAGTTCCAGACATTTAAAGATCTTCTCTGACCACCTCAATCAATTTTTGGGGCAGAAAAAAAGAGCATTTCAGCAGAGCCCTTTATATGAGATCCTCACTGACCTTGTGCTCTTTGCAGTTTCTAAACCACATGAAGGTCACAGTGGAAACACTGGCACCCTAATATCTCTCCCTGTCTCTCTCAGTGGGAATGCTGTGGGGCCTTTGGAGCGGATGACTGGAACCTCAACATATATTTCAACTGCACAGACAGCAACCCCAGTCGAGAGAAGTGTGGAGTCCCCTTCTCCTGCTGCACCAAGGACCCTGCGGTATGGGATTGGTTGGGAGGGTCAGGGTTCCACAAATAAAACTCCACATTTATTTGTTGAGTGTGCGCGCAAGACGTGGACAAGATGCAAATGAGGAAACAGGAAATTATGCACCATAAACATGAACCCTCAGACTGATTGACAAAAAAATTATTAACCAACATTAATCATTCACAATAAAACTTAATCCATGCTCATCCTGCTCTAATGCTCCAGGGAAACTGAAGCATGTACAAATAAATGTAACCTCTAAAATTAAAAATATTCCAAAAAGAACTGTCAAATTAGTCTTGTTTGCCCGTTTGTGGTGGATTGCAAATATTTCTTAGTTCTGTTAAGGACTGTACAATCAACAGTCTTTCAAAGACTGATGTTGTAGTGTTTATTATAATGTTAAGGCACATATATGCATAAACATATCTGTATGCTACATTGTGAAAGGTATACAGGTTCTAATGTCATAATGTCGCTGAGGCCATTTGAACACAAAAGCTTCTGCAGTCCAGCTAATAGGTGGATCTTTTTTCAGGAGGATGTCATCAACACACAGTGCGGCTATGATGTGCGAGCAAAGTCGGTGAGTGTTTCCTTTTTCCCATTGCCTCAAATGAACTGAACAATCATTTGGTGAAATAGTCTGTTCACGGTCCTCTCCCATGTCATTGTGCATGGTTATTAAGGGCAGTCTATGTGGACTCTGCTGGCAAAAGATCCCTGTAACTGTTAGTAGGCCCTTAGAGAAATAAAGGCCAGAAATCTATTGTCATGAAAGAAGAAACCAGGCTGTTCTGGCGGCCTGTCTCAACGTGCGGTTCTGGCAGCCTGCCTCAACAACTCCACAGGAGCAGCTCCAGAGAATGCCACCCTAAAGTGCCCACTATAATCACACATGCTTCAGAAAAGGAGAATATGCTATGAACAAGAGAGCCTTTTCTTGTAGATACAAGAAGAAATCAGTCATTACAGGGACAGTAACTCAGAGTTAAGTGTCTTGCTCATAACCTGTGACTTATGGTCTTCTGATTTAAAGTTGAGTGTGTTAACCACAAGGCTATTATCACCATCTCCACCATCTTTGGCATAGTGGAAAGCAAAGTTCACTCATTACATTCAAGTATTACCCCATTCAGGTTCCAAGTCCTATGTTTAACATCTAGGCAGTGGTGACTCCCTATCCGCCAAGGTGCCACTGAGCAAAGCACCATCCCCACACACTGCTCCCCGGACGCCTGTCATGGCTGCTCACTAAGGGTGATTGGTTAAAAGCAGAGGACACATTTCGTTGTGTGCCCCATGTGCTGTGCTGTGTATCACAATGACAATCTCTTTCACTTTTTTTTTAATACAGTCACACAACATAATAATAGTAATGAAAGGTAGTTTCCATGTTTAACACTTTGCCCACTGCTCTGTTTAGGATGCTGAACAAAAGACCTACATCCATGTGAAGGGCTGCGTACCGCAGTTTGAGAAATGGCTTCAGGACAACTTAACAGTCGTGGCAGGAATCTTCATAGGCATTGCATTGCTACAGGTGAGTATGGCGCCCCCTGGTGGCAATGGACCCCTTATGTCGCAAAACTGTCAGGGAAATTCACTCAGACTTTACTGGGTGCTGGGTACGAGCTGAACATTTATTTGTTTTGATTATTTTTCCATAGACTGTAATATTGTTTTCCCTTTAGACGTGTAATGTGTCGTGTGACATTCCACAAAAAAACCCCTGCAAAGTCACAGGTTCAAACCCCACTTACTACCATTGTGTCCTTAAGCAAGACTCTTAACCCTGAGCTGCTGCAGGAGGACTGTCCCTGTCACTACTGATTTTAAGGTGCTCTGGATAAGGGCGTCTGGTAAATGTCTATTTGTAGAATGTAGAAACCAACAATGTACTTAAATTTAAAGATTCTGACAGCATTGGCACACTATAAATGTCTGGCTGTATTTTGTTGTGTTCTGATATCAGCAGATCTAGAATTTTGTACATGTTAGTGTGACTTCTGGGAACTGGTCACTGATTAAGCTAAGATACATCACAACAGAACTACAGACTCCAACAATTCACACAGAGAGATTGTAAGTCGTAGCGGTAAATGTGTACTGACCCACAGAAATATATATTTTGTAACTGCCATGCTTTTTATTAGACTGACATTTGTTCTGACTGGATATCAAGTCTGATACTCTATTGGTTTGTCTTCAGATATTTGGAATCTGCTTGGCACAGAACCTCATGAGTGATATTGAAGCTGTGAGGGCGAGCTGGTAAGACCTTGTTACTCAAGAGAAATTCTGCAGCCTCACTCACTTTGTCATTTTGTTTCTTTTACTCACCACAATGTGTGCTAAATCCTTGTACAGGATTGTGATTTTGCTGAATTTAGCTGCTGCTAAAAAAGGCATAGCTGAATTAAAATGATTTGTTAAAAAAAAAAAAAAAAAAAAATCATACTTTTGATTTGTTAGTCCTTTCATAAATCATTCTAAATCACCTTAACACAATTTTGATGAATTTAAGTTAAACCTGCTACATTTTGTCTGCCAGTCACAATACATTTGCATTATATTTGTTTTATATTAACCATTTGCTGTGACCTTTTTTTTTTCTTTTTTAAAGCACAGACAAAATCACATCCTGCTCACATACATGCGAAAGCGGGCCACTATGCCACACTATCACACCAACTTACCTCACTCTTCATTCTTCCTCTCCATGCCTTGTCAGAGTGCCCCCTTTTCTCCCAGTCTTCGCTCATTGGTTTCCAAGAAATCCTCTGCCATGAAGTGTGTGTGTGTGTGTGTGTGTGTGTGTGTGTGTGTGTGTGTGTGTGTGTGTGTGTGTGTGTGTGTGTGTGTGTGTGTGTGTGTGTGTGTGTGTGTGTGTGTGTGTGTCTCCCTCTCCATCCATCCATCCACCTGGTGGGTGTGCAGTATTCTTCTTTCTGCTCTGTACCTGCTGTTTCTTTTTATATCTTTGCTAATATTAGGGCTGCATAGAATAAAAGGTACAATATAAATTTGGCCAACAGGAGAGATTTTTAATATATTGCCCTACCACAGAAATATCAGTTCCTTGCGAGTCACCTGTGAGAAACATGCCTACTTGCCGCACAAGGCATTTGTTTTGGGCAAAAGCAAAGAACCTTAAAAAGGTCTAAATTAGAGTTAAAAAAATTAAGGCCTTAAATATCATTAAAATGACTAGTAATCATTAAGTCTTGTTTAAAGGTATTAAAATACTGTAGACCCAATAAATAAGATAAAACAAGCCTTCAGTCTGTCAGTAATCCGCACTTCCGGGTTCAAGCAGAACCGCTTTGGGCAAGTGATAGTGATAGCATGCATGACACCTGTGCTAAAACAAGTCATTATGATTTTTAAAATCACAAAATTAAAATTTTGGAATACTAGAGGGACTGCATAGTGTTTTTTTTTTTTTTTTTTTTAATACAGAAAATCTTGATTTTGATTGTGATAATCAAGCTTTTTCATGCATTAGTCTCCTAATTCTAGGTTATATGGAGAGTAACATTCAGTCATTCATACAACACTCATGCTAACTAGACTTTTTCTTTTACTGGTCATCTGTGTCTGTTTATGTCTCCTCTCCAGTATTAGTGGTGTAATAGCTGCCATGTCATGAGAAGAACTGCCACCTCTGAGAACTGTGCCACTTGTTCTCCTTCCCACTGTGCACTTCATATGTCTGCTCTCCCATTAGTGTTACCCTTTTGCCATCCCAAATCTGTCCACGTGACATACAAGGTGGTTTTGTTATATTATGTCTGATCTCACTTCCTTCTTTCTCTCTACTTTTCATGCAGTTTGTTCTCTTGATGCCAGCACTAGAAATACACAGGTACAGAAAAACACATTGTTCCTTAAAATGCAGATGACAGACATTTGAATATGAATTTCAGTAGAGTACACTCATAAAATTAGTCAGTACTTTATCAGTGATTACAGTCTTCTAAAAATACTGTTAACTTGTCTTTTTGGCCCAGGACTCCACCAGCATGAAAGTGCCAGCACAGGGGATCTGCAAATGCCAAGTTCAGCTGGGCGTGTGCCCGCATGTGCCCAAGCTCAACCTGAATCTATTCTCTTTTATGATCTGTAAATATTACTAATGTTTCTACCCTTACTACTGTTGGACTGTTTTCACAGAGTCTGTCTTTAAGTAAGAGCCTGTGTGTGTGTCTAAGGCTTTAAATGCACTGTATGCCATTCACAGTGGCAATAATGTTTCCTTGATGTAACTTTTCACTCACTCTTCAATACTGGAATATACAGTTTATCTCAAAAGTACTTCCTGAAATATCTTTTTTTTTTTTTTTTTTTTTTTTTTCCCTGAAAGTGAGGAATGAGTATGAAATTGATACTACACAACACTGACTACTCAAATCACTCCTTTTAATATTTATTCAATTAAATGTGTTGTCCTACATAAGTATTCAGTCTCCACACAACAGTATCTGTGACAGCATGTTACTGGCTCTGCAGATTACATGTCAGGGTCATATCAGCAACTCTGGATATTGCACTGAACTATTATGAGTTTAAGTGGAATAAATAAAAGGGCCATAAACCTCATTCAATCAGTGTAAAGCACACTGAAGCAGACCTGATGCAATTTCACCATTTAAAATATAGAGTATCAGTGTTCTTCAATAGAGGCTGAAATTTGAGTTCACACACTTTCGAGCTCCACTGTGCATCAAGGAAGCCTGAATTGCAGCTATGCTTGTCACTCCAAGGGTTTTTGAAAGGTGGGGTTATAGCCAATCAGGGCTCAGCTTGCTTATAGGAGGGCGATGATCACAAATGCAGAAAGGTTTTCATTAATGCCCTTTGCACCCATTTCCACATGATGCACATTGTCTGTGTGGTTTTATGTTAAATGTTTTTGAAACCGTGTACTTTACACAGAAATGAAAGTGAAGGATTGTTCTTTCTCTGAAAGGAGTCTGGATGTGTTATACTTTGTGAATAGCTGAAATGTAGATTTAATCAGTCTCTTGCCAAACAGTGAACTGTAGTTTAAAATAAAGTAGATTAAAAGTATGTCAAGCCTTGGTCCCGAAGGTCCAAAGTTTTGTGGGGCGATGAGTACACACAAGTAGGCATGTAGAACCAGGCCTGTTTATTTAGCCCATTAATGTTATCTGCTGTATATAAATTACTGTTTTGTTTTCTTTTTAATCACCTTGCCTTTCTCACCTTTCCTGTGCATATGAAATTTATTTGTTAATTAAGTCACTTTGAGTTTATCTTTGCAATGAATCAAATGACAAGTAATTCTAATTCAATAATTCTAATAAAGAAGGTCAAATATACCCCACATCTGCAGGTTCAAGTCTCAGAGGCCATCATGGTAGGAAGAAGTTAAGTGCTGAACTAACTGCTAAAAGCAGTGGCCACACACTAGATTAACCTTTACCTCTCCTGCTGCCTTGCCCTCATGTAAAGCAAATGACATTTTGTTTTTTGTTAACCCACTGACATTGTGAAGATATTAATAAACATTAAGAAAAGCTGAGAAGAGTGTGTGAGACTTTTTATTAATCTGTAATAGTCTGAGTAAATTTCCACTGGAAGTAAGAATTTCTCTTTAAAATAATACTTTCAGATAGTGTTTCTTTAATGATGGGAGAAGCAATGATGCCTTGCGGCAGTTTAAACATAGTTTAAAGGATGGTTTAAAGGATATAAAGTACAGGCTTAAAGTTTGGACACACCTCATTCAACGTGTTTTCTTTATTTTCATGACCATTTACTTCAGAGTCTCACTGAAGGCATCAAAACTATAAATGAACACGTGGAGTTATGTACTTAACAAAAAAAAAAGGTGAAATAACTGAAAACATGTTTTATATTCTAGTTTCTTCAAAATAGCCGCCCTTTGCTCTGATTACTGCTTTGCACACTCTTGGCATTCTCTCGATGAGCTTCAAGAGGTCATCATCTGAAATGGTTTTCCAACAGTCTTGAAGGAGTTCCCAGAGGTGTTTAGCACTTGTTGGCCCCTTTGCCTTCACTCTGTGGTCCAGCTCACCCCAAACCATCTCGATTGGGTTCAGGTCCAGTGACTGTGGACTCCAGGTCTCCACTTTTTGTTAAAAGTACATAACTCCACATTTGTTCATTCATAGTTTTGATGCCTTCAGTGAGAATCTACCAATGTAAATGGTCATGAAAATAAAGAAAGCACATTGAATGAGAAGGTGTGTTCAAACTTTTGGCCTGTACTGTAGATAAAGGCCTAAGCTGAAACTGTGGTAGTGTGATGTTCATGCATGCCTATTTTCTGACATTCCATATTCTTCTGTTGCTTTTACATTGTAGTAGCCACTTTCAATTTCAGGAGACTGAATACTGTACTGAACCTCAGTATTTTCCTTTTCATCACTGATGGCCCATACAATATTATTATGTGCTTTGTTAATGGAGAAGAACACGACAGACCTGGATTCTGTTGTTAAAGGTGACGTGATGGAAGTACCGCAATGACCACAACGCTGAACGTAATTGACTGTAACTGGTCTACAAAGCCCAGCTTTACTCCCGAAAAAATCCAGTCATTGTCAGCAAGAATCTTTAATAATAAGTTCACTTTCAAACTTTCAAATGTACAATTCATCTAGGACACACACACAACAATGAATTTATATTGTATGGAATTCACCTGTGGCTATAACTCCTCTTTGTTTTACTGTAAGGGTATAAATGTCTTTATTATGATTTTTTTTTTTTTTTGGTGAAACAAAAACAAAAGGGATACACCACACGGTCATGTTCTGTATCTGACATGCAGGAATGTGCATGTATGTGATACCGTTCATCTGTGCAATCAAAAGATCATTATACACATGCAAAAATATTCAGTCTGGCAAAAAAAAAAAAAAAAAAAAAAAAAAAACGTACGCAAGAAGATTCTCCTAAAGCGTCTTGTGTACAAGCAGCTACGACAGACAGACACATACTCATACACACCGACACACCTGATCTGTTTGTTGTGATCATTCAAAATTACTCATTCCCAGGCTTCTAAACATCATAAAACTTCAAATAAATAAACCACATTTTCATGAACCGCTATGGTGGAGAGACACCTGTCCCCAGCCAGCATTGCTTCATTTGCTCAAACAGGAATAGCACTATTACTACTGTAATTATTATCATTATTAACATTATTATTAGTCATTTAAAACACCAGACCAGTGACGGGAATATCATATTTCCCAGCACGGTGAATTGATAGATGTATGTGACGGGCACTAGGACCAGGAGGCCAACGATAAAAAGAAGAAAAGGCTGAGGGATTACTCCCTGGTCCAGACTATTTATTACAGTACAAACACGTTTGATCTCTACAGACGTACTGGGCAGGTGTGCAAACGGGGGTTTGAGCTGGGCGACTGGGCAGTTGGGTTATTTGAAGGTAAAAGGCAGGTCGGTTCGTGTAAAATATGGATATAACAAGGCTGAACACGGTCACACAAGCAACGGCACTAAAGGAACATGCACGTCTTTATTTCTCGGCTTGTTGCTTGAGCTACATGGAACACGTGGGATGAGTCATGGTTGGCTTTTCTTTTTTTTTGCTTCGCTTTTTTTCCCTTTTGATTAATCTCTCCCTTGGCTCCAAAATGTTGTTTTTAAATGTACTCTCACTTTATTATCACAGCTGCGGTCTTTAAGTATTCCTTCTTCAGTGTAAATATCTATTGCAAAAATGCCATGGAAGGACCTTATTGACTGAATGGCATTGAGCTGTGTGTGCATGCACAGGATTCAGGGTGGGTTGTATAAGGGAGGGTTCTGAGTGGGTGTGGCGCCTTGGCACATAAGAATGGAAGGGGAGCTGAGGTCGGGGGACACAAGGCAGGCTTTGTGGGTGCTAGGGAAGGCGGGGTGTGTCCTTCAGCTCTGTGCCGTAAGCTTCTGCTCTGTGAGGGATGCCTGGTGGGCCACTGTTTTATTCTCATGGGAGCGCAGCTTGGACACCACATCGATGAAGGCCAGGCTCTGCACTTCTTTATGGAGAGGCTCTGAGGAGAGGTGGAGGGAGAGAAAGAATGAGTGGCAGGCTTCAGAAAACTTTACATATGTAACCAATAGGGCTGCCACGTTTAGTCAAATATCAAAATAGTCTATGACCAATTTATGACCCTATTGTTGATGAGTCGTTGATTTTTTTTATTTAACCAAGTTAACATATTGTGGAGTTTTGTTTTCAGCACAAACTCCAACCAATAATATTGCATGAGTAAATGGCTCTAAATCATATCATTTGTAAACAGTAGTTTTGAACACTTACAAGAATGTTGCTACATTGAATGTTTATGCTACTTAAAGAATTGTTTAATGCTACAAGCTGCAAATTGCATTAAAAGTTTAATAAACTATCATCTTGTCTTTATTTTTAGCTGACACGTACCTTAAACACTAATGATGGTTATATAAGAGAAGGTGCATACTGGTGCAATAAGCTGTACATTTAACATCCAATGTATGATCATAAGTCAGTCTATCACAACTAATTGATGACTAATAAATCTAAACCAGATATTTGCTCTGATGCATAGTATCAAATTAAAGACACAGATCAGTCCTACATCAGCGCTTGCCAACCACTAATGGCACATTTGTAATATTGATTACAAAGTACAGTCAGTTCTTACAACAGAACCTTTAATGAAGTTTCCTTTTCAGTGAATGGGGAAAATATAAGAGAGGCACCTCTACCTGAACCCATGACAGCACAGATGAGGATCATGGAGTTGTATTTGATTTCAGGTGCACTCCTTTCGTCTGTCAGCAGCTTGTGGAGGACCTGCACTAAGTTGGCCCCAACAAAGTCCTTCTCTGCCAAACCTGAAAACAATATAAAAATAGACAGAAAATTTTGACACAGGAGTAGACCTAATGAAATGTATGACTGCTAGGATTTCAAACCATGATATAGCTCGCAGGCTATACATCTGAACTAGCAGCAACATTTCTGCCAATTGACAAGCTATACCAATGATGAGGGACATATCCCAAGGGTTTTTAGTTTCATCTGTACAATTAGTGTGGACACAGACTGGGCACAGGGTGTTGAAATTAATTGTATAATCGATGCATTGTAATGCAGACGTGGACTATTCTGCATCGATGCAATGCAGAACATAATCAACAATATCATAATGATTTTATGGCCATGACATAAACGCTTGTTTTTTTTTTTTGGCCTGTCAGTAACACAGTTGACTATATGTGCTGTCATAATTCACTCGTCATTCACGTCATGTTCAGCTGCTCCATTGTGCCTGTGTGAGCCCTCATACACACATATGCAGATATTCACACATTCACCCAACATGGAGATACACAAAAATAAACGCTGTATACACATTCACAGTCCCCATACTTACTCTACCCCAGACCCTCTAGCCCAGGCCAAACCACAGAGGAATAACTACACCCCAACATTCAGTCAACTCCCAGACTAAGACAATAGACACCCAAGTTGGGTCCATCCTCCACCCCTGATGGAGCTGCCCCACCTGTTGAGTGGATGTGTAATCTCCCTGCCTGCTAAAGTTCCCCGCACACAAGGAACGGGCTCTGATGTATACACCAGGTCGCGACAATGGAGACACACTAAATCAGGACCCAAGCCCATTCAGACCCTGCTAGAACCCTGGTCTGGACGCAGAGCACCCCCAGAGGCCCAGGCTCCCAAGCCCACCCCTTAAAAGTAGAACTGGTAGTGACTGTGGCTGACTCATCTGAGCACGACACAAAAAAGCATGGCACTTGGTGCTTTCAAAACGCAGGGGTCAAAGTTGAAATTTGTTGTACTTTGACAGCTGCGTGTTGTGATGCATTTCCATGCATCAAAGTGGTT
Organism: Denticeps clupeoides; assembly: GCF_900700375.1. Taxonomy (NCBI): domain Eukaryota; kingdom Metazoa; phylum Chordata; class Actinopteri; order Clupeiformes; family Denticipitidae; genus Denticeps; species Denticeps clupeoides. The sequence goes on from NC_041707.1 coordinate 24,096,475, forward strand.
GTGTGTTCTTTCTGCCACTTTGAAACACACGACTGCATGAAATACACTAAGCTGGGTTCGCTGCCAGATTTGGAAAAAAATCCAGGGTGAGTCTGTCAACGTTGTTAGACCAGCCACGGATGAAGTTAGTTAGTAGAGGTGTGAACCTTCACTGGTCTCACGATTTGGTTCGATTACGATTATCAGTGCCTTGATATCGGTGCATCACGATGCATGCCATAAATTTTATACATGGTCACATAATGTTTTCATATACATCAGTTAAGGTCTCGTACGCCTGTGTGGACGCTTCGATTTCCTACAATGAGCAGAAAAATGTTTTGTATTGTTCTCTTCCGAGATGGTGGCCTGTAACCGTTAGTAACTTTCAAAATGTCTAATTTCACTGCAGTGACAGAAGGTAAAGATTTTAACTGACATTCAGGTATAACAGGTATAACAGGTATAACAATTGCATGTCAAAACCTCTATATATATTCAAATATAAACAGTGAACAGCAAAACAAAAATCCAACCCTGATGTTATTGTGACATCTTAGTGTAGTAGAAAATGTTTTTTTTTTTTTTTTTTAATTCAATTGAATTAAACTAAACATCCCATTTCATATGACCCTGATGGGACTATTTAGACTGTGTAGATTGAGAACTGTACACTGTGTGGATGATTTGATTTGCTACAATGAGCAGAAAAAAGATCTGTGTTCAGTCCCCTGACACCACGAATGGCAGAAAACGCCTGGCTCAGACGTCTGTGGCGTCAGGTGAGCTCAGACTGAACACAGACTGTCTTCAGACAAAATGAGCTGTGTTCGCCACGGCACTCAGCACGAAAAGAAATAAGCGTGTTTTTCTAAACTCCCGATAAGACGATAATGTCTTGTTCTAGATCTCTGGACAGCTTTTCCTCCATTCCCGCCTTTGGTAGAAAGAGAACTTGGCCTCTCGGATTCTATTGGTCACACAAAAATACATCACGGCCGCCAAGCCGCCAGTTGCCGCACCGTGCAGCGTGAAACACTGTACCCTGTAGATCAGGCCGCCACAGTCACGACAGGCACTGCTTTTTAACGAGAATTTTCATATCTCACCAAGCAACATCATTATGCTATGATCGATTATGTTCTGCACTGCATCGATGCAATATCGTCCACGTCTGCATCGCGAGGTATTGATTATACATTAATTTCAACACCCACCCCAACCCAACCGGGTTTGTTATTGATGGCAATGAGGACCGGTCGACCAGCCATGGCCGAAGACTTTAATTTTCCCCTTTGCTGGAGATCGCGGTGTTATTAAATAAAAAAAGGTGGTGGCAGTGGTATCAGCTCAGATCAGTAAGGTCCTCTTTATTGAGAACACTTGTTACACATGTACCAAACCATGAACCAAACAATAAGTAATACAAAATTAAATAGTAAAGGAACCACAGGACCTTGGACCAGTCTGCTCTGTTCCTCTGGTTGGTGGAGAGTCAATCTGATCAGCCACATAGTGAGTGAAACACATTGGCATCACAATTCTCCAGTACACACTCCCAAGTCACATGGCCTAAATAAATGCCTCGGAGCAAGATTTAAGTCCACTCACCCAGATCTAGAGCCGCAATAAGCCCCAGGGCTACCAACGCTTCATTCTGCATGATCATGTGCTCGCTCATCGCCATGCTGACCAAGTGCTTCACGCCTCCACCCTGAATGACAGTTCTTACCACATCCTGGAAGCAAAAATGTTTATAAACCTTCAGAATTCATATGCAGTTCAATTTATGCACATTTCATCTCAAACCCACTTCACACTAAAACTGGGGGAATATTGTCACTGCCACTGAAGTGAGTCATGACTGTAGCAATTTTGTACCTGTACTCTCACCACACACTGTGAACCATTCAATATACAGTTATGTTCACTATAATGGCAATTTGTTTAAAAAAACGTAAAGCTCAAAATCCTCATAATGTTTTTTATTTCCATGGATATTCAAAATATGAAGAAAATGTATCAATTATTTAATAACATTGAGGAAAAATTAGGTAAACAGAACATAAGTGTCTGCTTTTGTCTTTACACACTTTACTGTATAAACGGAAAAATCTTTAGAATTTAACAATCCTATGAATTACTAAACAATTTTTTTTAATAATAACGTCTGTCACATATGAATAGATATTTCAGCCCAAGATGATCTGACAACATTCCACAATTCCTCTGCAATTGCCTCAGAAACAACTATTTTGATGTCAATCAGATTAAGGTCAAGGGGTTTGGCAGGCCTCTCCAAACTGATCCACGATCCAGTGTATGTGATAAATAGGCCTGACACCATAGTGAGAGAAACATTCCCATATCATGATGCTTGCACCACCATGCCTCACTGAATTCAAGCAACAGGACACACTGAAGACAGTGTCTGGGGGTCATCGGACAAACTGTCTGCAGCCATTGGACCCAAAAGTACTCTTACTCTCATCCCTCCACAAAATGTTTCTCCATTTCTCTTTAGGCCAGTTGATGTGTTCTTTGGCAAACTGCATCTCCTTCAGCAAGTGGAGGAAGAAGACTTCTTGCAGTCTTCTAACTGTTGACTCTTTGCCATTCTGGCAATTATTCGATTAATTTGATTGGAAGTAGATTGGATGTGCAAATAGGGTGTAAGGCAGCCAATGTACAGAGTCAGGCAACTGAACTGAGCTGAAAGACCACACAGAATAACGACCACACACATATCCCAGTAATACATAGGATACATAGGTCCTGAAGGGGAAAAAAAGTTATGTACAGAAAAAAAGCACAGAAACTTAAATCACTCCAGTTAAATTACACATACTTCCTGTATGTTGAACATGCACAAGGTGTAATGTTTTATGGCACAGTATGTTGCACGGTATGAGACACGTTACTTAATTTGTACCTAAATGCACTGAAATCAGTTAAATGAGACAGAATAATTAAAACATTCAATATTCAAACAAGCTAGAAAAACAATGATTGATCGAATTAATGTTGATAGCTAACTATGATAGCTGGAAAATATCAGCATCAACAAACAATGTAACTGGACTTCTTTGGACGAGCTGGTCACTGGACTGACCTTTGACTTGCTGTGTCGAATGAGAGCAGACAGCAGCCTGTTCGACTCCCCCATCACCCCCGCATGGTCTTTGGCTTCACACCACTCCACCAACCTCTCCACCAGCTTGGTATTTGTACCCAACTGCACAGCTGCATCAGCTAAACACAAACAACACAACTGCATCTGCATTATCCACAGCACTGCTCGGGAAATGCACATTTGTGGAACACACACTGTGGTGGCTGAGCAGTTAAGGAAGCGGCACCACTGGAACACCAGGAGAATGAGATTAATGTTAATATTTGCAGCTGCTATGTGTTCAAATACAGTGTAGTTATTATTCTGAATATCCTCAGTGATGAAGAGTGTTTGACTGCAGTACTGCAATTATCTTTCAATACAACATTCGTGTGACCTGACATTTAAGTAATTTTAATTAAAGTAATTTAAGTAATTAATTTTATAAAAGACCTGCTCTAATTACTGAAGTCATTGAACGAGGGTATGAAATTATAGGTTATTGCTCAAAGACTAAAGCATCTGAACTGATGACCAGTCAGAATGTGCAAAATATGCCAACCCCAATCTCCTTCTGTTATACTGCCATCCATGGTAATTCAATCAGCCTCTGATGCTATCAATATCTGTCTCACTTCATCTCCTCTAAAGGCTAAATGATCTTTTGCTGTTACTGGGCTAATCAAAGTGCTCTGAAGGGAGACTTCTTTCGTACTTTTTATACCTTGTGTGTCGATGAGCATCCGTAATGTTCCAAGCAGCTTGAACTGGACCGGCGGCATCTCAGACTGCAGAAACTTCAGAACGACATCGGACACGCCAGCAGACAGCATCTTTGATTTATTCACCACTGAGGAAAAGAGTAAAGTCTAAATAAGGCCAACTAAATTTACTTCTCCACTGAATATTCTTTACAATTCTAAACCAGTTATGTTCTGGTCATATTTACTTTGCAGTAAAACATATTAGGCTGTTCTTCTGTTTACAGTACCACTAGCCATGAGCCAAAATGTACCTGACTGATTTCTACAGATAAATGCAATGAAAGAAATAGAACAGCTTAATCGAACCGTGGAAAACAGCTTTTTACAGATCTTTACCAGGAATGGCGAGGTTCCTCAGAGCACTGAGGGCTGCGTGCTGTACAGTCACATTGCCTTCCTCCACATGTCTGTCCAGCAATTCCAGAAGTTTCTGCACAATGCCAGTGTCCACCATATGGATGCAGTTACCATCTAGAGACATTTCAGACATTATAACCTTTCTGAACAAGTAGCACAATTAATGTCATACGTAATATTATCCAGCCATTTTCAGTGTGGTTTATGGCTTTAAGCAGGGTTTTTGGTGGGAACATCACCAAACGGGGTGGTAGTAGTAGGGTTCTCAACATTCTCAACCCCAAATGAGGGACACTTTCTTGCAGGTGCACATGCAGAGCAGCTAATTTCACCCCAAAAAACAGTGGTATAGCACATCCCTAGTGGAAACTGCTCCACTGCCGTGAAAAGATCCTGTTCGACATGCACCTGAAGCACTGCATTATGACATATGCTGGTTTAGGGGTGTCAAACTCGTGGCCCACTTTATTATGGTGCTGATAACATGCAAATTACAGATCCCATGATGCAGTGCATGCTTGGCTGACAAATTGAGTGCACATGGCGCTATTTTGTGCTGCTTCACAACCAATTTGCAGTCAACATGGAAACTTCTCCTGTACAGATTCAGTTGCAGTGTAAAGATTGCATTCGGCAAGGCAACTGAAGCACTGCTGTGCTTGAAATACAGGACTGGAGAGGTCCCGATAATTCAATTTGTCCCAGACAATTTGGGATGGTTGGCATACCTAGGTAGTACCCTAGTGAACCAGAAGAACCAGGTTCAAACCCCACTACAACCAATGTGTCCCTGAGCAAGACACTTGGGTGTCTTCAGGGGAACTGTCCCTGTAACTTCTGATTGTAAGAATGTAAATGTAAACATACTAGGTAGAGCCATAATGCAGGTGGTGCCATAATGTTCCATTATATCTGGTGAAGGTTTTGATTTGCTGGAAGTTCTTACCATTGCGGGCAAAATTGGCAATGGCCAGAGCCCCTGCCAGCTGGAGCTGGTGGTTGTTGGACGGAACCCAGGAGAGAACCCGCTGGAACACACTGCCCTTCCCCCCTTCAAAGAGCTTCTGCATCGACTCATCTATTAAGAAAGGGCTGGACAATTACACACACCCTCTGCACTAGAATGACACTTCTACTAAAGAAAACAGATCACGAATGTGGAAAGCAAATAATAAAAAGCATTTGATGTGCTTAGTCAGGCTTTCTTTTAAAACCGCAGTACTAAAAGTGGGTTACGACCACTGCAGTATTCATTACCCCTCTGCAAAGCTTGATGCCAGCAGTGAGATGCCATGATTTTATCAAGACTACAGACACCATAAAAATAGTTATGTAGAAAGGAGCTGGGCCAATAACTCTGTACAGGTCACAATCCATTAGCAAACACGCAGTCAACTGGTATTAAATATTCATAAAAGATTGAGTCATTTTGCTGCATACACATACAGACACACTGCCTGTTCACAAAGAGATTTAAAGAATATCCAGCACCAGTACAGGGTGTTTGATGTTGTCTTTGTCATAATTGATCTTGGGATTGGGGTATAATGATCAAATACTGGGAACGATACATTGATCTTCAGATTCCTCATAAATCTCTAATGAGTACCACTGTTATAATGATTATATCAACAAAAATGTAAAAAAAAAAAGGGAGATTTTTCAATTTATAAGGATAATATAAGAAATCTCCATTAGTGTGACTGGGCATATGCACATTCATTCAATTATTGAGTGATCGGGGTAACTTGGTCTTCTAATTTTAGTCACTTCTCTGTAGTCAATGAAAGCCATTATTCCAGGCTTCTTTAAATAGGACGTTAAATTAATAATAAAGCACATCTTATAAAACTAAATTAAACAATTATCAGTACAGTAAATGTGCAGTAAAAACATATATGAGGTTACTAAGGCAGGACGCATAGAGATGTGGGATGAAGTAAGGGTTATTATTTTTTAGCCGTATCGGTCTTAGATCTCAGACGTTTTCACACTGTGACCCTCAACCGTGAGCTACATCACGTACATATGTAAATTAAAAAAAAAATAATAATAATAAATTACCTCCCAGCAGCAGCAGCACCATGAGGTCAGAGGCTGTCTTGAGCTGCGCCATGTCTTCCTCGCGGTCACTGTCCATCGTCTGGGCCACCACCTCCAACAAGCACTCCACCAGGCCCGCCTCTACCAGCTGTAGCTTTATTACATCTGAGAGGGCGAGCGAGAGTTAAAAGGGAGAGGAAACGGCATAATAAGAGGATGCTACTGTAACTGCAGCGTGATTGATGGCTGGAGCGGCGGCCTCATTAGAGAATAGTGTGCACTCTCCACTGTCTTTAGTGATACAAAACAGCCTACTAGATAATTGGCAACAATTTGTACTTTAAAGACGATTAATTTGCAACCATCTATGAATAATTAATAACTACTGAAATTAATTGTACAGCTGAGGAATAGCCTACTTTGTTTAAAAATGTTAAAAAGCAGCAGCAACAGCATTTTAATGAAACATTCCTGACTGTCTCCACACATAACAAATCCACCACAGTGCTGCAATGAGAGCAGTTTCTACATCATTAAGCAAACTGCTGAGTCACTGTAAGAGACTGTAAGAGTACAGATGTGTTTTGGAGCTGAATGGAAGGTGATCCAGTAGTACCATTTGGTACAGATTAAGTCCAGTGCGGGACCAAAACGTACAGCTGCTGTTGTGTTGCTCTGTTATGTAACATCCGAGGTCTCTCTCTCTCTCGCTCTCTCTGCTGGGCCCACATGAGGCTTTGCGCCAGGTTACTGTGTAAAGGCTGTAAGTAGGACGTTGTCTTGGAGACTGGCAGAACGGGAGAGCCCAGTGTGCTCAGAATGATAACAGTCAGCCTCAACACTACCCAACACCTCCTCTACGCGCTCTCTCACACACACACACACACACACACACACACGCACACGCACACACACACTACATATCAGTCACACATTCACTGCTCACAGTCTACTTCTGACAGCTTTTAATAAACATCCTCTCTCTCTCCACTTCTGGTGTCTTTCCTACATTCTCTCTAACATACAGCTCTCTGCCCCATCACTCTCTCTCTCACTGGAACAGTCGTCCTCCTGGCAAAGTGCACTCTCTTTAATTTCCAGATTTCTCTCTGTACCTCATCTCACAACCATTTCCTCTCAATAATGCCTCACTAGCCTCTTGCATCTTCCATTCTAAGCACTCTCATCACCTGCATTTTTCTTCTTCTTCTTCTCTCTATTCTCTTTTAAAAAAAGATTTCATTTCCCACCATGCATCCAGGAGGACCCTTGTGAAGGGCGTACGGTTCCTGAGGTGAAGGAATTAATAGACCAGACTGGCTGTGGTCTGGCACGAGCGCAGCTGCATTGGTGTTGTGTCCGTCTGTGTTAATAACATGTCATAAGGCACTGGTGTGGAGTGGGGTGGGGCTGTGTTTCTTTGCAGTTGGAAGAACACAGGTGGCATCAACAGTGCCAGCCCGTGGCATAGGCAATAAAGGCAAATGCTAACGGTGCCATCCAAACAGAGGGCAGAGAGAGAGAGAAAGAAAAAAAAAAAAAAAGTAGTTGGTATTACTAAAAAAAGAACAAGATAGCGTGAATTTACCTGCGTAGCAAAGCCTATTAACTAGAAATAGTAATGTAGTAATGATAAATAAATTTCCTCTGAGGCCACTGAAGTGCACCCTCCCCATCCCCCTCCACTACAGCAAGCCAACAGGGCCAATAATTGGCAGGTTCACAAGCATTTTTAGAGGTAACACCGTAAAAAAAATGCATTTTGTTGCAAGAAAGCAGTATTAAAAAAAATGCCGTTCAATCCTCCACTATGCCGTTTTATTTAGTGGTATTATCTGCATTGTTTGGTGGTTGCTCCGTGTTTATTATTATTCTAATATACTAACTATGTAACTATTAGGGGTGTGTATTGGCAAGGATCTCACAATATATACAATTAAATCATGGTATATTGCGATATTGAACATTTTCCACAGTTTACTGAAAATGTAAAACAGAGCTGAAATACAAGATGCTGTTTATGATCAGTGTGGATCACATTACATTAATAATTCAGCCAAAACAACACAACTCAGAACAGAATTCTGGACTAAATTTATATAAAAATTTCAATATTTGATGTCCCTGTATTAATACAATATCACCACGTAAAATATCACGATATATTGCTGTACTGATATTTTCTAACACCCCTATGAAAAATTGTCTGTTTGTAAACCATTGCCTCTCATGGTTTGTTTTTTATTAGATATATTCTTTATGTTACTTATACTGTAGATACGTACAAGTAGATGCAGACCAAATATTCTTTAATGACAATGCATAGGTTTAACTGATATTATTGGTTTAATCTAAAAGCATTTCCTTCTCATACTGCCCTCTGACCCAGTCTTACCATTCTCTGCCAATGGTGCCAGCACCTCAAAGATCATCTCTTTCTTCTCATGCTCCACCTGTTTCCTAAAAAGCCGCACCAGCTCCTCTGCAATGTTGGTGGAGGCAAACTGCTCCTTACTGGACTCTAGATGAAAGATAAAAACTATGATTATTATGATACTGTTAATTGCATTATGTTTTTAAATGTGTTTAAAATGTCATTTCATTGTAGATCATGGATCTTACGCTGAAAATCCATTGAAATTGCACAATCCTGCTACATACAGTACATCAAATCCGATATATAGATATATATCTCCACATTTATATTCACCACACACCCAGTTCAGCCAGATTCCCAAAGGCAATCAGGCACATCTCAGTCAGGGATGTATTCTGGGAATGGATCCCCAACAGCTTAACCAGGGTAGGAATCACACCCATGTTGATCAGCTGCGCTTGCAAAGAGTCTGGAAAAAATTCAGAGAAAGCAAGAGAGCAGGTAAGACACAGACATGCGCTCAAATAATTAAAAAGATATTCTTATCAATCATAAATAGTTTAATAAATTAAAGACCTTTCTGGAAAAGCCAAAAAACTGTCTGAACTGTTAGACCATGACTTTAATCATATCCAGTGGGACCTTTATGGATTGGCCTGTCAGATTAGACCAGGATGTGGCAAAGGCGGATTTTTCACCCCTACCAAATAAAAACCTTGCGAGATAAGCGAGAGACTCTTACGAGGGCCAGCTCAACATTAAACATCAGGCAGCCAGTCAGACCACCTCTTTCTGGAATGAATTAAATGTGAAAAGGTCTTGTTCTGTCTTTCCTCGTCTGCAAGCTACAGGAGGAAAAGAAAGCATGGTTGTTAAAGATTTTACAGCTAATGCTTGGTGCTCATTTGGTCTCATTCGCTGTGCTTGGCTTTTAAAACCAATAAATCAATGCAGCACACACATTACTCTAAACGCAAGAGAATATGGGCACACAAGCATATGGGTTCCTATAGAAAAGAAAAAGAAAGGAAGAGAAAACCAGCATCTTCCCCCCCAGCCACACTCAGCCAGAGAGAAAGACAGACATCTCAGTAATGAAAGCTGGGAGGAGCAAAGGGATGAAGGAAGGAAGTCTAAGATAATGTGTGAGACTGAGCCTGAGTCCAGGAACAGGTCCATGGGAGTTCCTGTGCAAAGGAACGGAACTCTTAAAAAATACAAATCAATCTGGCACGTATGAAGATTAACGCAAATGGCGCAGAAAATTCCCCACCCTTCAGCATCAATGCTCTAAATGATTTTTATTAGTGTACAAAAATAACAACAAAAATGGAATAATGTCACAGGGTTCTGGTATCAACAGTAACAATTCCATGGTTGTCATTAATTACCTAGAACATTAAGAATATCTCTTTCTGAACGTTTGCAACCTCTGTGAAGTTACCCCATCTCTCCCACGTTTCACACCGTAATTGACTGACTGCATTATTCCACCTTTGTCAAGCTCCTATGTTGAGTTCATTCATGTCCTGCAATAAGACGGTCAAGACAGAGTGAATTCATAGAGCAACATTTTCACATTTAATGTCAAATGGTGCTGACCAGTTATGAGCGGAGCATAAAATGTTGCATTTATCTCATCTCACTTTAAATTAGGATGGAAGCTTGAGACACAGCAGATGTTACAGAGCCAGTGATGTATATAATAAGTACACAATGGTGAAAATACAGGAGAACACATCATTTCCAGTGAGCCAAGTCCTTCTGACAATCTTGTCCAGAGGAACTCAGTCAAGAGTTATAAAGAAAATTCACTTTGACTAGATAGGAAGGAAGCAAGAGAGGAATAAAGACAAAAGACTGTGACGCACGCTGTGTGTACGCAAATTCATTGCAATTACAATCTCATTTTAACAAGCAGATGAAAGAGAGCAAGACAGGAAGCTCTAATCTCTATAGAGCCAACAGGCTGTGACTGGCTGACAAAGCAGAGGAAGTAATACACTGAGTAGTAAATCATCATTCTGTGCCTGGTGAGACACGGTGAGAGGGCAGGGGGGAAAGGCTGGGCATCAATTATTCATAGAGATTCTTCCAGGCTGAAGTCAATGCACAAAATGGAGATGTAAATAATCAAAATGTGCCTGCTGCCGTTCCTTACATATAATCCCAAATAAACCCATCCTGAAGTCATTCACCATCCCCCCAAAATCAAAGAAAACCCTGAGACTGCAACATTTTACTCTAGAATTAAGAAAACATTGTGGTGGGGTATACAGACAAAGATTTAAATGTGTTTATGTCCAAATATTTATGGACCTGGCTGTATATGTTGACTTAGGGGCAGAACACAGATGAACAGAAACCTAGTGAAATGCACAAGAAAGCTGCTTTTCCACTAAGGATGAATCGCTATGAAACACGCAATAGACTAATTTTTTTACGAGAATTTTTTTCCATTCCAATGGTTGGGAGCCATTGAGTAAGCATGCAGTCTAGCTTAAACCAACTATCAGGAACTTTACTAGTGTCCTAGTTGGCAGCCTGGTTGGCACGGTCCACGGTTCGCATGGACATCTGAACCAGGCCTTTTCTGGCATTTGAGGAGTCAGGAGAGCGACTGTTTACTGCTTAATGGAGCAAATTTAAAGCGTCCAACACGGGCGTTCAGCACCATCATTCTGTCGGCTGCACATTCGAATGGCGTAAAATAACGCTGCAAATTAACGTTTTTTTGCCGTTAATTTCTGCCGAAATCCTGACTAGCGTAAAACAGTGATTACTGAATGCCAATGAACCACCAATCAAAACACAGCTAGAATGCTGGTGTGGACAAGGCCGAACTCCTACCGCCGTGGCGCAGTACTCAGATCAAGCAGCCACACTCACTACCTGCACTACTGTTGACTAGAATCGATGCAGAACAGCCCACACCTAATTTTTGAATGCATGCCATGTTCTGTCTGAAACCAGCTTTACTCGATCCCTCTCATGCTGTATTTCAAATGCTCTAGCATGATATATATCGTGATTCTTGAGTGTTCCAAAGCGATTCATCCTTTGGTAGCTTGTCCTTTCTCAAAATAACTTTTGTTGTTTTTTTTTTTTTTGTATCTGTACGTGCGCTCAACCTGCATGCGGCTGTGTGCTGGATTGGTTTGGAATTACAAAATAATCAGTCTGACAGGTCGATCACCAATTTTGATCCCTTTCATCCCTATTATGTATGTATGCATGTATGCATGTATTCATTCATTCGACACCCACTGACGAGAATTTGGGAAAGGGAGGATGGAAAATGGGAAAGGGATACTATGTACAAATGTACAAATTTGTTTGGTCAACAACAAAGTCATACGAGTCACAAGCACACAGAGAGTAAGCCTGAGATCTTCCATGGATGACGTTAAAAAGAGTTAAGACTGTGTGATATTTTTTCGTCGGGGCGGTGGTCATTACCATTATCATTGCTATAGTTCATCAGCATGCCACAAAAGACAGTCAAGAGCTTCCCATTGGGTGGGTCAGTATTTTGGGCCAGTGCCCTTATGTGGTCAGCAACTAACTGCGCACCTCCAGCCTGGTCAACTGCACTCCTGCCCTCATCTGCAAAACAAAGAGGTCAAGCAAACATAAAAACCAAGAATCAAAAGAGAGAAAACCTGAAAATTATAAAAGTTGGAGGAAGTAGGATTAACCAAATTGCATTAATCAAAATGCAATGACACAAACAAATTGCCCTACAAGAAAAATAGACAATGCATCTGAAAATAAATACAAAAAAAGCTTTCAATAATGAAAAAGATCAAACAATCCTCCCTTTCTGTATGAAACAGAACCAGATTCACTTCAGACAACCATATTGGTTGTTATCAATACTCCATAATGTGAAAAGTTTGCTTTAAAACATCCAGAAAATATCGATACAGCAATATATCACAATATTTTAGACGGTGATATTGCATCGATTCAAGGACATCAAATATCAATATTTTTATATACAAAAATATGGTGTTGGCTCAGGTCTGTACAAGCACCACACCAGCCTTAGATAACTGACTGGGCACTTAAATATATTCTTTTCAATCTTATACATTAATGTCCACTACTTTAGTGTGTTCAAATGCAAAGACAATACAGTTAAAATTCAGTTCTGAGTTATATTATTTTGGCTGATTTATTAATTTAAGGATTGTAAGAAACAGAGCTGGGTACAGAATGAATGTCCCAATGAGCACAGTGTCCTCAATCATCCACAAATGGCTGCCGGCCAATCAGTGTGGGAGGGCCCTAGTCTGGGAGGTGACCAAGAACTCAATGTTCACCCTGACAGAGCTCAAGGATTGCAGCGATAGGAGAACCTTCCAGAGGGACAACCACTCTGACCTTCGGACTGGAGGAAAGATTCATCTTCTAACAGGACAACAATCCTAAGCACACATCCAAGGTATCAAAGGAGTGGCTACAGAACAATAAGGCAAATTCCCCTGAGTGCCCCAGACATCTCTGGAAAGATCTGAAAATGTCTGCGCACCAACACATCATACATAAGCACCCATCCAACCTGACTGAGCTTTAACAAGTAAATACTTGTATGTTTTAATTTTGTATTTTTAATTGCAAATTTTATACATTTTAATAAAGTTTCAAGCAAACGTTTTTCACTTTGAGAATATAGGGTATTGTTTGTAAAATGGGATCTGTTGAGTTTGATTGCTCTCCCCGTGCTGGTGCAGGTTTCCTAAGGGCTCTCCGGTTTCGTCCAGCTGTCCAAAGGCATGCACACCTAGGTGAACTGGCTACTCTGAATAGTCAGTAAGGTTTGCTTGTGCCTTGTGTTGGGCTGGCGCCCTGCCCTGGGTGAGCCCCCGCCCTGCTGCGCACAGTGTCCTGAGGTGTGTCCCTAGATGAGTGTGAGTGTGTACAGAAAAAGCGCTGTAAATTCTTTCCAGATACACTGTAGATGGAACACCCCTTAAAATAATAATGCTGATTAGTAAGCAAATGTCCACCATTCCCTGCACCTCTATTTTTCTGTATCCAGTATTTTTCATTTTATCTTTCCTCATTATTATTCAATAAGTATTTTAGAATATTTGCAATGCATGCAAACAAATACACACTTAAAATTAAATTCTCTAAAACCACAAAACAAATTATTAAGGAAAAGAATTGTCAAATAAACAAAATGACTCAATAGGTATATTAGAGTAGTAAATTGCTTCAGCTGCTGCCCTTGAGTAAGAAGGAAATGTTGAGAGGCCACCAGTGGAAAGGACAGAGAGCTGCGCTGCATCATCTCTCCTTCAGTCTCGCTCTGCTCTTATTTTCCCCTGTGAAGAGGAGTTGTGCCCGACAGCCATGTGGCCCACAAATGACTTGTTATCGCTGACAGACACCGCACCAGACAACTGCACTCACACCCACACACGCTCAGACAGGGAGACCGGGTATACAGGAGGTAGTGAGTCTAGCAGCAGACAGGACACACAGACGGACAGAGATTTTGAATGCCAGGGAGACCCCTGAGGTGACCTTACACTTCAAGACGCTTGCTTTGTGTTTTGTCTTGGGACACCACCTATCCTTCCTTAAAAGTCAGTATTCACCCGTCATCTACACCAGCATCCAGGAAGACAGAGGGGCATGAAAGTTGTCACAAATGCCTCCAGACAGAGAATTTATATACAGTGTTGTAAAAAAAAATGTTTGCTCCTCTCTGATTAGTTACATTTATATGTTTCAGATTCGTTTTTTTTTTTTAAGTGAATGATTATATTATTAAGGGAGACAAGAAAAATCCAAACGTAAAGGGAGCAGGGATTCTGGAACACAGTCTCAAACATATTTTCCTGATTATTTAGCAAACAAAAAAAGTGCAGTTCAAGTAGAGATGTGGGTTGCATTAATGCATTAATGACTGCATTGATAACTGCATTGCAGACCTGCCAAACCATCTTCAAACCAATGCCAAAAACATACTGGAATAACTCCAATTCATTTTGAAGAGTCATCCCAATGACAGAATTGATCAGTATAACACACACCTTTATATATATATAAAATACCTGAGCTGCAAGAACTGCATTATTCTGGCCAGGGTTCATGCTGCTCTTGGTGTGTGTGAGAGAGAGAGACAGTGAGCAGGAGAGGCCGAGTGTGATGGAATGAGGCAGATGGAGATTACTGTGGAAAGGACTGCCTCACGCAGGATTGAGGGATTTTGGAGCATATCCAGAGTCGTTCCACTGGTCTGGCTGGATGTCTTTCAATCTAAATGATTACTGGTTTCTGTCCTAATAAACAGACATCCTAAACTTCAGTCTCAAACAGTTAATATGGATTTCACACTGCACAACTCAGTTTACATTTGGTGTTAAAATCAGTCTTGGGTGACTGAATCATGAGTGAACAGAACTAAATACAAGAGGCAGCAAAGAAAATCCCCAAAGCTGGAATTGGACAACATATTTCTTGGTAAACACTGTTCTGTCTCCAGCACAGACATATATACAGAAAATGTATAATGAATGCAGAACATGATGTTTGTTTTACTGACATCACTGACAGTAACTAGTGTCTAGTACATGTTCTTTCTAAGACCATGCTCAACAAATGCAGCCTGTGTGCTGAAATTATGGAAAAGATGAAGACATGATAGAGCCAAATGTTAAGAGAGGTCTCTCAGATGTCTACTTAAGATCAGATTGCCCAAGGTGGGTTTTTATTTATGTGTGTGTGTGTGTGTGTGTGTGTGTGTGTGTGTGTATATATATATATATATATATATATAAATACAATACAGGTCAAAACTCTGGACACACCTTCCCCTTCAATGTGTTTTCTTTATTTTCATGACCATTTACATTGGTAGATTCTCACTGAAGGCATCAAAACTATGAATGAGAAGGTGTCAAAACTTTTGGCATGTAATGTACAGTATTTTAAAACAGTGCTTTGACAGCGTTTCAAAGAGATTCAAACATTCTAAAGTATCGATCTAGATCAGGGTGGGAAACTGGTGGCTCCGTGGCTGTCTGTATTTAAAGCTGGTTTCAGGCTGAAAGAGGATGAACTGCGCTGCACTCAACACTGTGAGAAAGAAGTTTGAAAACAATTTTGGGTGTGGTAGGCCTGTGTTTGGCATGATATGTTGCCTTTTTTTAAACAATTTTAACCGATGTAGCCTAGCGGATAAGAAAGTGGAACCGTAATCGGAAGGTTGTCAGTTCGATTCCTGATCTGCCAAGGTGCCACTGAGCAAAGCACCGTCCCCACACGCTGCTCCCTGGCCGCCTGTCAGGGCTGCCCACTGCTCACTAAGGCTGATGGGTTAAGAGCAAAGGACACATCTTGTTGTGTGCACCATGTGCTGTGCGTGCTGTGTATCACAATGACAAACACTTCACTTTCACTTTGTTGAGTGGCTCTTCACAATTGCTTGAGGCTTTTTTTTTTTTGCCAACCCTTTATTCAGGTTGCCTTCCATAAGTGGTTGGATATTTTGGGGTTTTTAGGGCTACGACTATTTTCCTTCCAGTTTATGACCTGTAGGTCATGCAGGTCTGCAGGGGTGTGGCATCACACCATGGTCTGGGTTTTAGGTGAAAATGGGCATACATTGCCCAGAAAGGTAGATGGGTGCTACTCATAGGCTCTTATGCAGTTTGGATAGTTTTGTTTAATTTAATCATTAAGCTAAATGCAACACATTTTTTATTCAACATAAAAGATCAAGAAGTCAATGTAAATGTTGAATCTATTTAACAGGCATTTGTAAGAAAATAAAACAAAGTTCTGATCCCCTTTTAGGGCTTGGAATGACCTTTAATTTCATGAAGTGATTGGGTTCTCTCTATACTATACTTACAGAGAAAAGGCAGGCGTTGTCCAATGGACAAATTTTTGTGTTTGGAAGAATTTATAAATGTCATTTAGGCACACATTTTCTCCCTAAAATATATACAACTCATGTGCGATGCACAATCCTAATTCTGAAGAAGGAGCAAAGGTATTTTAAGCTCCCAATTTGACAACTGGTCTTCAGGCACGGTAAGGGAAGACCTAAAGATCTCCCTGTGCAGGATAGCTGAGTGGTGATGGCAGGGAAGACAACACAATGTGGATGGCAATTAGAGACAGACTCAATTTATTAATTTATATATTTTTTAAAAAACTTCAATAAATACAGTTTTACTATATACAGGCCTAAACTAAACAGCAATATCAATAGGTACCATTACAGACCTTGGGTCTGTTACAGGCACACATGATAAAATCCTAATTGCATTTTGTAACATACTGGCTGAAATGTAAACACTGGTGTGCTGAGAATGCAAATACTTTCTATGAAAAGGACATAGATCAAAAGATTTCTTAATTTTCTTTTCAGCTTTGAACAAAAATGATGAACTTTGTTACACTACATGAAGGAATGTAACAGAAATTGCAACTCAGCAAAGTGGCATAAACATTTAGGAAGGTATAATAAGGTTTAACTGTGACGAATTGTTATTTAACTGACTGTTAATAGTATTTTTTTTTGCATGACTATTAATAATCGTAGTTTATTGACACACATAAACTTTATAAAGCACTCATTTTTGCATTGAATCCTGGGAAAATTTTGGGGGAAAAAAATTTTAAATTCTTATACGGCAGGGAGACAATATCCAAGAACCTCTAGAACAAGTGAAATTTCTGTAGAACCACAGATCATACTCCTTATATTTAGTCACTTGTTACAAATCTATTTTCTGTGATGGAACTGCAGTTGTAGTTCTACATATTGGGTGGGTTGGTAGACACAAGGTTACTGGATTCTCCAATTACAAATGATTTAAAAGCATAATGAGACCAGACTTTTTAATTCTCCACTCACGCAGTTACATAAAATAAGCAGCGCAAAGAAAAGATACCATTAAAAAAGCACCAGTCAAGCATTACACAGTCAAAACCACATAATATCTGCACAAAAATAATTATGCAACAATAATACAGGTCATCCAAAGCAATCATGATCAGACGATTATGTAATAAATTGCGACATGCATAGGCATAATGAGAAATTATCTTTTTATGGAAAAGGGCTATATTGCCGTACACTTGTTGAAATCATAAATTATATTTTATTTGTAATTTTATTACTGCACTACTGCATTTGCTACTCAAATGCAAAAAAGAAACAAGGCAGACTTTTATTCCATCATTTATCTTTGTCACTGCTTGCCTTTTCAATGTATTTTTTTTGGGTCCCGTCCGCAAAAAGCACTGGTGTCAGCATGGTGGCACATGTACAGACATCAGGGAGTCTACAGTCTGGGCTGCCAGACAAGCGGGGGGCCACAGTTGCTGCACCACCTGTCCTGTAGCACTCTCCTGCACTTTCTTCCACATACACACCGATCATTCTTAAATTCTGGCCTTGGAACAATCAACAGTTACACTCATAAAAGACTAAAAAGAACTGAAGTGATTAGATTAATGGGATGCAGTGCGACTCCTCTGTATGGAAGATCACGGTTACTTACGGCTATCATAGCAGATGTTTCCCAGGGCCCGACCCGTCTGTAGCAGAATTTCCTGGTCCTTGCAGTTGAGTAGTTGCACCAGAGGTGGGATGAGTCCGGCTTCCACACAAGGACTTCTCATGAACTCTGAGAGGAAAGACATCATTCTATCAACACATTTACATAAACTATTCCAACCAACACACAGAACACTTGAAATGGAAATGATGCCAATATTTCTCCAGGTTATATAGACAGTGATGCAACATTCTAGAAATAACAACCAGTAAAGCATACAGTAAATACTATGGTACAAGGCACTGAAGCAGAGGGTTTCCCAGACTGTGCCAAGATATGACTCAACACAGATGTTGGGAGAGGATGCAGGGGGGAAATAAATGCCAAGCCTGGCACACCAGCAGTCAGTGATCATTAGCTGCCTAGCTAGCTCCTAAAATCCCATTCATTATTTTAACCTTTTTAGCTCCTCTTCCACCTCCATATGTAATGAAACAGGCCTCTAAGGAAACAGTGGCGTCTTACAAGCACTGATACCATACTCTTGAATGGGTAATTTGGGGATAGAAGAACAGTGTTTGAAAGTTCTGACTTAAATAGCTTTAAATATGAGCAAGAAAAATCAAATTCATCTTTTAGTGAAACCTAAAATGTTTATAGCCTATGAGCAGAGCCAAGGATTTTCCTACAAGTTCAGTATGTGTCATGTTACAATAATGTGAAAAAGAGAGCTTGTTAAAGCTCAGAGGCTGCCACGGTTACCAATTATAGAAGGATAATTTCTGATTACAACAATATTCATTAGGAGTGTTGAAATTAATCTCATAATCAATACATTGTGACTCAGACATGGACTATTCTGCATCGATGCACTGCAGAAAATAATCAATTATATCATAATGACATTGCTTGGTGATTCTTGTTAAAAAGTAGTGCTGGTAGTGACTGTGGCTGCCTGATCTGAGTACAGTGCTGCTCTGGATGGTAGTAATGCTCATCTCACTTATGCATTTGAAACTATAATGAAGAAAAATTGATGGGATGCATCAATGATGTATTGCGATCCATCCCGAATCAAAACACTGACATGAATAGTGGTACCAGTAGATGTTCACATCTCTAATATTTCACCTAATCTCACATTTGGCTCACATACGCATATTCTTCTTGTATGGCGGATTTTATAAAAGTAGATCTGATCCACACCTCCATTTTTCATGCCAATACTTGACATTTGAGGTTATTAACTCAAGGGTTCATATTCTTTTTCCACTAGTAATATGAGCTGGTGTTCTCAATAAAGACAAAGATCAGAATTGTGTTATTATTTAAGGCACATTATATTTATCAAAACCCTTGACTTAATGCTAAAAAACATGACATTCAAAAGTGTACTTTTAAAAAGAATCATCAAACATAGGTTCAGTTATACTTTTCTACACATGATAAGAAATGAATATTTTTTCATGCAACGGTCACTACATTCCAATCGAGCAACCTGAGGAACATACACAGACTTTAAACCATACCAACCAATACCACTCTACAGGGAGTGCAGAATTATTAGGCAAATGAGTATTTTGTCCACATCATCCTCTTCATGCATGTTGTCTTACACCAAGCTGTATAGGCTCGAAAGCCTACTACCAATTAAGCTTATTAGGTGATGTGCATCTCTGTAATGAGAAGGGGTGTGGTCAAATGACATCAACACCCTATATCTGGTGTGCATAATTATTAGGCAACTTCCTTTCCTTTGGCAAAATGGGTCAAAAGAAGGACTTGACAGGCTCAGAAAAGTCAAAAATAGTGAGATATCTTGCAGAGGGATGCAGCACTCTTAAACTTGCAAAGCTTCTGAAGCATGATCATCGAACAATCAAGCGTTTCATTCAAAATAGTCAACAGGGTCGCAAGAAGCGTGTGGAAAAACCAAGGCGCAATATAACTGCCCATGAACTGAGAAAAGTCAAGCGTGCAGCTGCCAAGATGCCACTTGCCACCAGTTTGGCCATATTTCAGAGCTGCAAGGACAATGCTCCATCACACACGTCCAAGTACTCCACAGCGTGGCTGGCAAGAAAGGGTATAAAAGAAGAAAAACTAATGACATGGCCTCCTTGTTCACCTGATCTGAACCCCATTGAGAACCTGTGGTTCATCATCAAATGTGAGATTTACAAGGAGGGAAAACAGTACACCTCTCTGAACAGTGTCTGGGAGGCTGTGGTTGCTGCTGCACGCAATGTTGATGGTGAACAGATCAAAACACTGACAGAATCCATAGATGGCAGGCTTTTGAGTGTCCTTGCAAAGAAAGGTGGCTATATTGGTCGCTGATTTGTTTTTGTTTTGTTTTTGAATGTCAGAAATGTATATTTGTGAATGTGGAGATGTTATATTGGTTTCAGTGGTAAAAATAAATAATTGAAATGGGTATATATTTGTTTTTTGTTAAGTTGCCTAATAATTATGCACAGTAATAGTCACCTGCACACACAGATATCCCCCTAAAATAGCTAAAAATAAAAACAAACTAAAAAATACTTCCAAAAACATTCAGCTTTGATATTAATGCATTTTTTGGGTTCATTAAGAACATGGTTGTTGTTCAATAATAAAATTATTCCTCAAAAATACAACTTGCCTAATAATTCTGCACTCCCTGTACACTTCTATATCAAGCGTTAACATCTTCTTGCAAAGTAGTATTCATATTTGCTTTGCATTGATTGATTTTTAAATCATTAAAGGCTTCCAAAGTTACTGATTATACACCTTCCTTCTTTGCAGTTAACATGTAATGAGGATGTGATGGTGGAGGATGTCTGATTTCTGCTGTGCAGTGCAGCAGCTTCTCTTGAGGAGAAAAATGTAAGCTTAGCTGATGCTGGCTGCACTACAGGGACGCCGTCTTTATCAGCGCCACACATCTCAGACAGGCTGTCAGGGACTGGCAGCCCTTCCACTCAGCTGGGAGGAAAATCTCCAGGGTCATAAAACAGGCTTCAATAACATCATTAGCAGGCCCTTTGGAAAACTTGCTGACCAAAAGATCACAAGGGGTCCATGTTTCCTTTTTTTAAATAAATCAAATGCCTTAAATTTGAGATTGAAATTACTTAAATATAAATTGCCCACACTGAAATCTGATTATTTTGTTACTTACACAGGCAATGATCCAACACATACACATGTTCTCTCTCCCCCACTTCCCATGCCCTAATATATTTCCAGTTGAAACTGTAAGATGGGAAGTCGTGGAGCCATGACATTTCTGTGCCTTTGTTGTGAGATTCAACACCTCTGTTTTTGCATGTCCTTTGTCGAGCGACATTGCAACAGTTGGGAAGTCTTGGAGCCATGACATTTCTGTGCCTTTGTTGTGAGATTCAACACCTCCGTTTTTGCATGTCCTTTGTCGAGCGACATTGCAACAGTTGCCGGCCCTCCCCCGAGCCAAACATGTGAGGTGTCGGCCGTCGGGACAACCTACTCTCTTTGTCTACCCCAGACGGGAGGCACCGGGGGCATGACGTCAGAAACAACAGGTTCTGATTGGTCTGTGACAGCTTCCTGTAGGCCAGTGGTATAAAGATCTGTTCACATGTGGGGAAGGGACTTTCTATCTTTCTTTCTCAGCTTTTTTCCATCGGAAGCCTTATGGCTTTTCGAGGCTTTTTCTCTCTCTCTCTCTCTCTCTTTCTCCCTTTACTCTTTCTTTTCATCTTGGTTTTCCCTGTAACATTGGTATCCCAGAACAAAAGCAAAAGACCATGTGAAGATGCTGGCAGCTAGTAAGATTGTATCACTATCCAGAGTGAAACGAGTCCTGTACCGACATACACTGAAAGGCTACTCAGCGAGGAAAAAGCCATTACTCCCAAAGCTACATAAAAAGGCCAGATTACACTCTTCAAATACACACAGGGACAAAGACCTAATTTCTGGGGACATGGAGACATGTCCTGTGGTCCGGTGAAACAGAAATTGAGCTGTCATATTTGGAGGAAAAAGGGGTAAGCCTTCAAGCCTGAGAACACCATCCCAACTTTGAAGTACAGAGGTGGCAGCATCATGTTTTGCTGCAGGAGGGACCGGTGCACTTCACAAAATAGATGGCATCATGAAGAAACAGTATGTTGAGATATTGAAGCAGAGTCTCAAGACATCAGCCAGGAAGTTAAAGCTTGGGCGCAAATGGGTCTTCCAAATGGACAATGACCCTAAGCATACTGCAAAATTGGTTACAAAGTGGCTCAAGGACAACAAAGTCAATGTTTTGGAGTGGCCATGACAAAGCCCTGATCTCAATCCCATAGAAACTTTGTGGTCATAGCTGGCAAGCCGGCCTACAAACCTCAATTACACCAGTTCTGTCAGGAGGAATGGGCCATAATTCCACTAAATTGTTGTGAGAAGTTTGTGGAAGGATTCTCAAAGCATTTGCGTCAAGTCATAGAGTTTAAAGGCAATTCTACCAAATACAAAGCAAATGTATGTAAACATTGGACTTTGAAGAAAGTAATCTGTAAAAAACAATTAGCTCACACATTATTTTGACATTTAGCAAATAGAAATTATTTGGGGAATCTGACCTAAAATTAAAAGGGTTAAGTATGATTAGATCGGAAGAAAATGTATTTGTAATGTATTTTTATACAGTGTATATAAACTTTTGGTTTTAACTGTATATGGCGCACCAAAGCAAACTAAATAAAAGGAGAGACTGGTGTTTTTATAGTATTGTAATGTGTTTTAGTTTAATAGATTTAGATTGATTAGAAAATTGATTAGTGCAGAAAAATAAAATAAAAAAAAAACCCAAATAAAAAAAGGAATAAGTATAACAGCAGGAAATAGTAGACTATTTTGATAGTCAACTGATCATAGTCTATAATCAATTATCAAGTAATCAGATCACAAATTGCATTAATAAAATGCGCCAATTTAGCATAAGGTTGCTTACATTATATATATTCTAAGAAAGATAGATTCTTCACTCCAATATTGGATATTTGTAGGCTCTATGTAAAACATCTGAACTTCCTTTCTCAACATTTTCACGTTTCAAAAAAAATGTTTTTTCTTTGCCTTATCTAGGGTGAAATGTTCTAGAGCATTTAATGTGTGATGATGCCTGATTTTTCTACTGAATGCGATTCTCACCAGAGTGTGGTGTTTTGCAAACACCCCAAGTCTCCTGGAAGTTTCAGGAGCGGCTCCCTGATGGCCGCAAATTAGTGGTGGCCTAGTGGTTAAGGAAGTGGCCCACTAATCAAAAGGTTACCGGTTCGAATCCCGATCTGCCATGGCGCCACTGAGGTGCCACTGAGCAAAGCACCGTCCCCACACTCTGCTCCCCGGGCGCTTGTCATGGCTGCCCACTGCTCACTAAGGGTGATGGGTTAAAAGCAGGGGACACATTTTTATCACAAGTGACAATCACTTCACTTCACTTAAACAAAATATCCTGGAAGCCAGAGCATGTACATGAAACAATAGAGTAACTGACAGTAACTGTGTGTGTTAAATGTTCATGTAGCCCGGGCTTGATAAAGAGCATCCTGATTGGTTAACTTAGTGAAATAAGGCAATCAGATGTCAGTGCAGACAAGCTTTTCTGAAGCACTGAAGTTATGATAACGGTTATTGGTTGAGTGTAGAATCAAGGCAGTGGAAAAATGACTTCACTCCTAGCATTATTATCAAATTTTCTCTACAATGTCAACACCCCTCATTTCACCCATAATGGACATCAAGGAGATGAGAAACTGGATGACAGAAAATTCCCACAACCCCCGCATACACACAAACACACGGTGTACACACCTCGAGATACGCCTTTTGTCTATTAGCCCAATGCCGTCTGTTGCAAGTCAAAACAGGAGGCTGTTCTGTCTGAAGATGGGGCACCAACCATCTCTACAGTAAAGTGTGGTGGTGCCACCTTCATACTGCTGGGTATCTTTTCATGGGCATAAACCTCCCATCTTCTAGAAAGGAGGATGGGGGGACATGTTGGAAGACCTCAAGCATGTTGATGGCTAAGAAATGTGATTAACTTTCTACAAGTTAGTAGCACAATATTCTGAGCCCACACTATACATCTGCAATCTCTGTGGGCCCTCTTCCTCTCATTCCAAACATCAAGGGCATCCACTCAGTGGGGATCTTTGTCCCTCCACCTATAATACGCATGGCTTTCCACATGAAAGTCAATGTCCAAGTCACTCTGTAACAGCCCCCAAAAAGAACTATCATAAAATGTCTATTTTAAGTATATCACAAAGCAGCATTCCTCCAAAGCAGCATTGCTGAATTGCAAAAGAAGGATATGACCTTCCCAAACAACAGAATGTGGATGAACATTTCAGATTCAGGCTGAAGGTGGGGTGCTCACCGTTCTTGGCCACTTCTGCTATGATGTTGGCTACTTTGGGTGTGCAGGAGGACTGTGAGCTGAGTAAAGCAGGCAGCTGAGGTAGGACACCCATTTCCAGGATCTTCTCACTGGCCTCAACATCTAGGGAGTAAATGAACATAATGACAATATGAATTGGTTTGTCAATTGCTTTATAAAATTATGACAAAATGATATGCTGCTTCCATACTAATTGTGCATACCAGTAGCGTTATTAACTATGCCTAAACACATATTTTTACATATAAAAAGATGTTATAATAGTTCTGAGTTGACCTCAGTGTTTGTCAGTCACAATTAAGCTCCTGATTTCTTCTACTTCCAGTCGAAAAATGAAGATAGAAATCCATTAAACTACAAAAAAAAAATGATTTGACATTTATCTCACTGACATTTTTGCCCATGTCTCCCTGTCCTACCTCTACTTAACAGTGTCCCTGGAAACAACTGTAATTACACTGAATCAAAGGTTGCCTAAAACTCAAAGCTGGCTGCATATGCTAATATGTATTTCAGGCCGGTCAACATAATGTACCCTGCCATACTCAATCTTTATGGCTTTCCAGTTAAAATTGTATCTAAAGATGTAAAATGGTCACCAACATCAACTGTTTCCATCACTCATAGAGACATGGTGATCATTAGTTCATAACTTTCATTTCTCTCTAACAATGAAAGACAGTAGCAATGACAATAGTTTGCACACAGAATTTACGCCGTTAGAGTCTCAATTTTCATGATTATAATGCAAAGTACCTCTTTCTTAAATTAGCTGCACATCACTAAAGAGCTTTTTTTAAGTCACTTGAGCTGTGACAGACACAGTCTTCATATGTAAATTGTAAATGACTTCACAACAAGTTGAAATTACATGGCATTTGCAGCTCCAGCTAGCAGTCAAACTGATGTACTGGAACCATGATAAGTCAGCTGATTTTCTGGCATGACTGGCTTGCGCTAGTTTGCGTCTTTTCTCTATTTCTGAGTTTCTGAGTTATTGACTGCAAGTGGTCATCAAATATGTTCTTACAAAAGAGTTGTCCTTCCGATTCATAAAGCACTAATAGTCGATTTCCATAATTTTTGCATTTGCTTCGTTTGCGCGGAACCAATCGGGCAACCAACACAGAGCATGCACAATACATATGACTACAATTTTAAAAACTCTAGTACAACCTAAATAAATCAATGTAGAACTATATAGAATGACTAGTGCACACACATTTTTGTTAATTACTGTCTGTTGGTCGCATTGTAAATATCACTGTGCTGATCTATTATTGTGAGGTTTTTAAATAAAACCAAAATATTTAATGAATTATGCTTCTGAGCATGAATTAATATACAAACGATACATGTAAGATACACACTTAAATGTACTGTTAAATACATATATAATAAATGATTCATATTTGAATCCAATGAAATGGTGATTAGATCAAACTTACTGTTGTGAGCCAGGGCCTTCAGCAGGCAGTCCAGGCAGCTCTCCACACTGTCATTTGAGCTGCAAGCCGAGGAGAGCTTCAGCATCTTCAGGGCTTCACTCAGGTTGTCCGCTAAAACCACAACACAAAATCAAAGGTTATCCATTGCCCTTACTTCCATAAGTGTATGGCTATGGTATTGGATGTCTGTCAAACAGGGGTCAAAAGGCCTTCTCTGATAAGAAGTGGAGCAAATGGTGGCATTACAAAGACCACAGCAGTTTTGTCACAAGGATGACAAAACTGTCATTTTGCCTTATATCATTCTAGTACGCTTTAAAACCGTGGCAAATATTTTAGCACTTTCTCTGTGGCTATATATTGAAGATGGAATTAACAGGAGCTAATGCACAAATCCGCTTAAGGAATGTCAACCCAGAAAATATTAATACAGCAATATATTGTGATATTTTGTGTGGTGATATTGTATCGATTCAGGGGCACCAAATATCAATATTTTTGTATACAAATGAGGTCGGTCCCCAGTGAACAGTCACCTTAACAGTCACTGGTGGAGGAGTTTGAGAGCCCTAATGATCCTAGGATCATGTCTGGGTCACTTGGTGGCCCTGGTAGGGTCTCCCATGACAAATTGGTCTTAGGTAAAGGGTGAGACAAAGAGCCAGGCCTGGGGTTTGGGCCCATGAGCGAGCGCCTGGTGGCCTGGCTTTCACCCATGGGGCGAACCGGATACATGGGCTCATCCAACTGTGGACCCACCACCCGCAGGAGGAACATGAAGGGTCCGGAGCAATGTGGATGGGGTGGCAGACCAAGGCGGGACCTTTGGCGGTCCAATCCCCAGACAAGGAAACTGGCTATTGGGACATGGAACGTTACCTCTCTGGCAGGGAAGGAGCTGGAGCTTGTGGAAGAGGTTGAGCGGTACTGGCTAGATATAGTTGGAATACATAGACACATAGCCTTTGCTGGAGTTGCTCCGGGTGAGAGGCGGAGGGCTGGGGTTGGCTTTTTGTTAGCACCAAGACTCTCAGCCTGTTTGTTGGGGTTTACCCCGGGAGACGAGAGGGTAGATGGCAGGGGATAATGCCACGTAGCCCTGGCAGACCCAAACGTATAGTGAGGGTGCCTGGCAGAAGAACCTGTCAAGATGGTCTTTAATTCCTTGTTCCGCTCTGCAATTGTTGAGGCGGCTGTTGCTAGCTGTGGTCACAAGGTGAAAGTGAAGTGATTGTCATTGTGAAACACTGCAGCACAGCGAAATGTGTCCTCTGCTTTTAACCCATCACCCAGTGGGCAGCCATGACAGGCGCCCGGGGAGCAGTGTGTGGGGACGGTGCTTTGCTCAGTGGCACCTCAGTGACACCTCAGTGGCACCTTTGGCGGCTCGGGATTTGAAGCCGCAACCTTCTGATTACGGGGCCACTTCCTTAACCACTAGGCCACCACTGCCCCTACATCGGTTAAAATAGTTCAAAACAAAAAAAAAAGCAGTCTGAAACCAGATTTAAAACTGACAGCATCTTGTTCGGGCATCTGGTCAGGAATCCTCTTGGATGCCTCCCTGGGAAGGTGCTTAGGGCATGTCCTGCCCTACCCAGGACACGCTGGAGAAATAATATCTCCAGTCTGCTCTGGGAACGCCTTAGGGTCCTGCCGGAGGAGCTGGTGGAGTTGGCTGGGGAGAGGGCTGTCTGGGATTCCCTACTTGGGATGCTGCCCCATGACCTGGACCCAGATAAGCGGAGGAAGATGACGACAACGACGACGACAAATGAGGTCAGTGTGCAACTAAAACCTCCACTGCTGTAGATGGCACTGTACTAGGGCTGCACGATATATAGAAAAATTACCATAATCGCAATATTAGTATACCTGATATCTGTATAGCAAAGAGTTGTGATAAATGAAATTTATGCTGCGTCCGAAATCTCATACTACCTACTATTGTGACAAGCCGTCGCTGCGAGGTCAGGAAAGGAGAAATTGGCTCAATCAAGAGTTTTGGAATAAAGCTTTTTATTGAACGGAAGCCAGGAGGTGGCGCCAACAGCCAATACCTACTCCCCGGATTTTACATCTCTTCTTCTCCTCCAGACCTACACAACTACATCCCGGTGTAAAGTTTCTCCCCTTGCACATGCTACATTAAATCCCCATAACACACACATCCCGAACCCCAACAAAACACATTTACTTGTAACATGTGGAAAAACTCATAGTCCAAATTCATAGTATGGATGCAACGATACAGACTCCACATTTTCTAAAGTACTCATACTTGTTAAAAGTCAGCCAATACCGGGGACTGATACAACGGTCTGGGAAATATCTGTGTTTGAGCAGCGTGTACGGGTTAATCACAGGCGCCAAGAACAGAGAAAAATGTCCAGAGACAATCCACGTGAAAATAAAATGGGCAATTATCGAGTGCATTGCATGGAGTGACCAGCCACTCTTGGTGGTAGAAAATGTGGGATTCCTGCATCTCCTCCATGCAAAATGTGATTACGGAGGCAGCATTAATTTATATGCCAAGCATTTGTGTGTCCAAATTTGTCTAATCAGATGGGAACTTGCTATATTTATATCCGCCTCCCAAGTAGGTGATATAATGGTATTGGCTAGAATGGGCGATGTAATGTTAATATAAATTTTTGTTTATGTGGATGTTGGCAATATGTTAGTGTTTCCACTACATACCAATTTATTTAAGGCCTGTACACTTTGTTTAATAGTATTTTCTTATTTAATTTTTGTTTAATAATAATAATATATATGTGTGTGTAAAAACAGGCAAGGCAAGGAAATATTTTGTTTAAAATATGCTCTTGTTTTAAGACACTCTTGATGAGTGTACGGTTACATGTTAATAAAAAGTAATCTTTGAAAGTAATTCATATTGTGTTGGCAGGTCTATGGTAACAGCAAACAAAAAATCTGAATATCTGCTTGAATTTGAATTAATTAGATCAGATGAATATATATTACCTGTTTATTTTAGTATGATCATTACATATGTACATTATTTTTTAAATAGCTAATAATAATAATCACTTAAAAAGCATTTCTCTAGGGAAATATTATGTCGCAAGAAATATTGTTCTCAATATTCAACAACAATATCGCATATATCGCAGCTGTATGTAATGTAAACAGTATAAGTAACACATACTTTATTACCATTTCTAATAATGAGTTGTATTTGTCAATGGGACCAGCCTATACAGAATAGAAAAGGCATTATAAAGTGCAAAAAGTGGCTCCACACATCAGCTGTCACTCTGAAGAATATAAAGGGCATCTGGAGGTGAGTGCTGGAGATCATTATTACATCTCCAACTGTCTACTCCAGCAGGTATCGGCTGGATTGTGCTAACAGGGTGTCCCAGGATTTTATTCAGATTCAGCTGTCACTGCAGTCACTGTGAAAAGGAATACAAATACAAATAAATTGTATAGCAATGTAGGTGCATGGTGTGAAAACAGATGTGCAGGTTCATTTTTCAGTATCAATTCATAAAAAAAAAAAAAAAAAAAAAAAAAACAAGGATACACTGTGATACTTCTTTTCTACAATCAAAATGATGATCAATATTAGCAGTGCATCACCGGGTATTCAGTATTGATGTATTCTTAGGATGAACGTTTAAATGGAGGAACTGAATGTGTTTTTACAGTTTTTCAGCTATAATCATCGTAATATGTTGATTATTGTACAATAAACTGTATTGTGATACCAATAGTCTACATACAGTGTTGGGAAGGTTACTTTTTAAATGTATTCTGTTACAGATTACAGAATACATGCCCCAAAATGTAGTTTGTAACGTATTCCATTAAGTTGCTCAATGTGAGTAACGATGTGAGTAACGTATTCTGAATACTTTGGATTACTATATATATATATATATATATATATATATATATATATATATATATATATATATATATATATACACATACATACATACATACATACATACATACATACATACATACATACACACACACACACACACACACACACACACACACACACACACACACACACACACACGCTTTTTACAACTACATGAATGTAGCATTCACAGAAAATAAAAAAGCCCTGTTTTTCCTTAACCATTTCTTTATTTATAAAGCTGAAAAGTGGAATAGTATTAGACAAATATAAAATATGCCATTGAAAAGTACTTATTTATGGTCACCAACATATTCAATCACTTAGTTAAAATAAAGTAGCCTTGCACAAGGACAAAAAAAAAACAGCATTTTCAATGACCCTTTTTAAAAAAAATTTTTTTTTAAAAGAACTGACTTCCAGATGTTTCTTTAGGTTGCATGTGGAGTCTTTGGACGCTGAGAGCAGCTTGGTTGCTAGCAAACCAAGTTTGCATTAAATGATCAGATTCATCCCTTCCTTCTTTAAATGTGAAGTGGTGTCAGAATTTCCAAGTAACAAATGCATTCCTGCCTGGCCACTGCTGGCTCCGGGTCCACCAACGTTAACAGGACGCTTACATTAGAGCCGCTTATTGCGTGTTTTGTTTGGGTTTCCGGTGTTTTGTGCTGCTTTGTCGGTGCTACCGTATAGGGTTCCATTTAAATTTGTGCATTTCTGCTAACGGTACAAATCACTTTAAATGGCACCAATACTCAGTCCATATGCACTGTATAAAGATCATATTTATTTACAATTTCAGGGGTAGCATGGATTTATGGGCGCTAAAACAGAGCGCAAGCGCAGATCCGCTAGGTAGCACAACTCGCACCAGCAACCTTCTGATTACGGGGCTGCTTCCTTAACCGCTAGGCCACCGCTGCCCTCAAAAAGATGCACCACTCCTTCCAGCCGAATGACATTGACGATCACAAGAGCGGTTTTGTGCATCACCAAGAACAGCACAAGCAAGGTTGAAATGAGTTGAACTTTGACCGCTGTGAGCCGTGAAGCAAAAAATGATATTAAAACATCAAAAGCAATCTAGTGGAGGGGGTTATTGAGATTTTCTAAAACAATGCCTTCAAATACATATCTTTACAATAAAATATAGTAAAAGGCGGCATTCAAGCTGGCAGAAAACAGTTTTTACAGTGTTTTATTGTGAAAAACACTCAATAACACTTAAATCATTTAGCTGTGTAGCGTTGTTGGCTACAGATTGAAGTTCACTTCCTATTTGACTATAACAAGTATGTTTTCTTCTCTGCCAGTCTCATAAAAAGGAATTTCAAATGTAGCCTGTTTGCATAGACCCTAAAACGGTAACTCCCATAAAGCGTTTGTCTGCAGATCGATTTCGTTTTATTTAGTAGGGTGACAAGACGTGCGTACAAGTTGAATTTTTGGTAGCCTCTGTGGATTGCTCCAACTGATCCTGCAGAGAGTGTCCAGCAGTAGTGGCAATATTCAATAGTCATCAATCAAGGCTGAGCTCAGAAAACAGGAACACACTCACAATTTTGCACTTCAACTGTTGTATTTAAGATTTTGGCAGCAACAAATGAGCTGTGCTACCTGCTGATGTGTACATCAACAGGTAGCACATTTTATTTTATTTACACATTTTATTTTTCTAACTGTCTGAAAAGATGCAATAAATAGCTTCTGTAAAAAAACTTAACATAATGTGTTTGTATGATTTATATATGTTAATACAGTTGTGAAATGAATTCACATAAAGATAATCGTGAAATCTGGATTATTTCAACACTATAATCGTGCAATCAGTTTGTAGTCGTTGCATCAAAATTATATCAAAATGAGGCCGCATTATGAAATCGGGGAAAACTATTTTGAAATAAAGGAGTACTCAGAACAAAAGGCCATTTTGGAATAAAAACTGCTGAAATTAAATAAAAGGCCTCTGCAATTATGTATGTTGGTGGTGAAAATTAAAGACCATGAAATTTTATTTCACAATAATTTAAACATTTAAATAATGAGCTGTATATCAAAATATGTTCAGCAAGTTCACAATGATCATTTCTTTTGGTTCCCATGTTAACATTGCCACAAATACCTGATAATGTACCTCAAAGAGCACAGTCTTCTCTTACATATGCAATGAAATCATGTATTTTGCAGAGTGGGTTTTAGTGGACATGGATGTACGTCACACATCATGCAACCCTAAAGCAAACCAGTTAACTGCAGTATAAACATCTGACTAACCATCTTTGAAACGCCAAAAAAAAACGGTTTCATCAAAGGTTACTGCACAAAACAATATTACCTATAAAAGAAACATGAGTCACTGCATTGCCTTCACAAGATGTGAAAAACAGAGGTACAGTCTTAACATGCCTTGCTATTAAAAAAATGAACACACCAATGAATAGGTGGATTCTGCGGAAACGCATCCTGAGGAGGCAGCGGACCTTGAGCAATGACAGTGAAATAGTCTTGAAACAAAAGCAGCCAGCACCTCTCTGGGTAAATAGCCATGCACTACCCACACAATCTGCCTCATCTGCTGTGTATGGGCTAGCGGCTCTGTGAGGCTGTGAAACGCTCATCACTGAACAGCTCTGGAAGAGCCACATATTACACCTCCCGTCTTCACCTCTTTTAATGAGAACACTGCAGACCTTGAAGTCCCAAATTGTTGGCTTTATTCACATTTCCAGTCTAAATATTCCTGTTGTCATGATATTAATGATTGCCTTATAAATACCCTATAGACTGCTATCCCCTGCCATCTAAATCCATGTGTGTTCCTCACCAGATGATTCCTCTTACTTGACACCGCTAGTCCGCCCTGGCTGGCCATGACGACTCATGCTGAACGGGCCACAAGGGAACGAGGGGGTCACTGTGACTCTGACTGTGACCTCAAGCTCTGGCCTGTCTAACTCAACCCTGCAGGGCAGGGTGCTTCAGGCAGCCGTGAGGCAAGATGATGTGGATGTGCAATACTACAAAGAAAGAGCCCTGGTCATTTGGAACTGCTTAAACGCTGTATGACTGACTACACATGACTCGACAAGGCATGGTGTGGAAATGCATAACAGTTTGGCATAAATCTACTACTGAATCTGCAAACAGCAAAGCATAACTGGAAAGCAGTGAGAAGTGTGTGTGTGTGTGTGTGTGTGTTGGGAGGGGGGGCAGAATTTATAGAATTCACATGCTCACATCTGCAAGGGATCTGCAATAAGAAGCTGCAAACGGAATTTAAATCCTTGCCACATTCCAAGGTGCAGGGTAACAGCTGTGACTGAAGAAATGTCTCTCGTACGTAACGGTCACTGATCTACGTGTCAAATGATCCTAAATTTACACACTACTCCGCAGCTGCATGGTCTGACTGGGTGTGGATGTTCCTGGCCTTTTTGCCAAATAGTCTGGACTGAATTTATTATTGTTAATGAGCACATGTTCTCGTAGAAATGCCAATGTAACTTGGCTAAAAAAATATTTTGCACATTATACAGGCAGGACGTGTTTCCAGTCCAAAATGTACATTTCTCATTTCAACTCAATTAAAAAAGATTATCTGAAGGTCTTGCTCCGAATAAAGCGGACTCTCACACCGTGCACAAAAAAAAAAAAATCACGGAATATTCCCGCATTTATGATACGTCACGGCCCAGCACTCGCCACTCCGTTACTACGCTGGAGTTACGTAATGTGATGCTCTAACGCAGACGGTCGGTGGTTCTGTCAGACAGACAGACAGACAGATAGACCTACTCTACTCGCCTGCTGCTCGGTGCCACAAACACACACCTTCTACTCTACACGTACTACTCCACGACTTGGTTTTACAAGCAGATGCTTGGATCGAGGAAAAAGATGCGAACCGCACTCACCCATCTGGCTCGCTGCGCTGCTCGGGTTTACACAACGAAACGGGCTCTCCGGCGGCAGACTGCTCCGCTGAATGGGCAGGAGGTTGTCAGATATCCGGGCAAGGCCCACCTTAACCCACGCCACGCCACGCCGCTCCGTTCCGTTCCACAGCCCGGAGCTACCGCCGCCAACGACACAGCAAGCCGGGCCCGCCAAAACCCACCAAACCCAGCAGGTCGAGGTTGGCGTCCGTGGTTATGTAACTTATCCGCGGAGACTGATGCGCAGAGGCACACGACGTGACATCTACAGCGCCTCGGCGAATTTACTTCCTACTGTAGCCGCCTGGTTGCGGCACGGAACCTTTCAGAGTCGGAGCACCGCCTTCTTCACACCTGATTGGTCCACGGCTTGTACACGTGGTGCTGGTCCTGTCGCTTATTGGTCATGGCACGTGTCGAGCATTCATACTACAGCTTGACGTGTTCGAAACGCAGTGCCGTTCATTCTTCACAGGCAAAGCATCGACGTTACTTTCAAGCCTCGCCCAAAAGTAGCTGCTCACTCAGTATATGGCTTAATGCGGGACATTGTTCCCGTGTTTTAATTGGCGCATTGTAAAGCCATTCAGTGAGAACCGACGTATTTCTTGCCCGGGTAAATTGTGAGAGTTGCGATCAGGAAGAGCATCCAGCGTCAAACTTTTAATAGCCAGACCGGCTGATCATCTGTGCGACCCCCGACGGGAAATGATACATTTAGAAGGATTTATATCATTTGTGGTTGGTTCATTATAAACGTGAAATCTTTGTGCACATTTTCCATTGTGTAGGTTTAATTAAAGTGCCTGACTTAATGCACATTTCCTCTGTACAATGTACAGAAGGCGATCTCTGCATAAATAATAATAATAGTTTATAGTAAAATATGAGAGAAATGCTTTAAGAAATAGGCCTACCACACAGATGTTCTTGAGGGTGCATATATATCTCCAACTCCTGACAGGCTCCTGTGACAGACAGTTTGATGTCAGAACGCATCATTTTGACATTTTGAATACAGGTGATTATAATACATTTTTGATGTGTAAAATAAAATATTTGAATTGTAATTGCTGTATTTTCTCTTCTCTATATTTTGCTATATTTGCTATATAATTGCTATATTTTCTCTTCTCTTATTTTCTAAATTCTTTCAACGTTTTATTTGGGGTGCACTGCCCCCTGCTGTATTTTTTTTTTAAATAGTTGAAGCTGGGCAAGACGAAAGAGACAAAAATCTTATACCAATAGGTTACACAAAGAATATAGAATTTAAATAATAAAATCATTGCTGACCTTAAGACACCATTCTTCAGAATAAGACTAGATTATTTACTAGTATTTACATTGAGATCATAGAAAAAAACACACAACATTGCAGCTAATCTGAAACTTTTTATTCTTATTGTAATCAACGTGAAATCAAACTTTAAAAATGAATGGTGCCATTCAAAGAAGATTTGGTGGTTAAACAAGATAATGCTGATGCCATCTTCATGTTTATGATAGACATAGTTTTTGTCCTGTCAGTAACAAGCATGAAATGTAATTATTAGTGGTACAATTTTTTTTTGTATTGGTACTTTACTAAAGTATTTACATTTGTATAGGGTTTTTACATTTACTGAGGGTGTAAAAATCTTTTACTTTTACTCCAGTACATTTAAAAGTAAAAAATCTTTTTACACCACTACTTTTTCAAAATGCTGTCGTTCCTTTTTCACGTTTAAAAATCTAACATTTGACCTGTTAGATTGCATTCGGCAATGCAACTGAAGCAGTGCATTATGGGATTTGTAGTTTGTGTGTTATCAGCGCTTCATATCACCAGACCATAATAATAGATCTATAATAAATGATCTCGTAGGCCGGATGTAAATGTGACAACTGCACAAAAAACAAGCCTAGTATGTACAGGCAGATGAAAACAGAGATATGTACCCTGTCGTGCCAATGGCATAACCAAAAATGAAAATGAAATGAAAATGATCATACATTATGGGATTGTTGCTAATTGTTGTTTGTACAATATGTAAAATGATCATATAAATACAATAATTATCGTACATCTGGTAACACTGTATGTTTATCAGAGATAAACATGATAAAGGGTCTGAAGTCAAAATCCCTGAGCAAGACACTTAACCCTGAGTGTATCCAGGATGACTGTCCCTGGCACTACTGATTGTAAGTTGTTCTGGATAAGGGTGTCGTAAAAATTAAATATATGATAATTTATCAGTGGCATAGTAATGAATGTCATTCCACTAAAAATTTGTACCAAAAAATTAAAATGAGATATTAGATCCACAATAAATCACTTTTTGCTTTTGATACTTAAGTACATTTGAAGGCAAATACATTAGGACTTATTTGTACTGCCATGTAGTGTAGACGAGCGGTCTAAGGCGTTGGAACACAGCTTCAGTCTCTCTGTAGTTGTGGGTTCATATTCCACTAATGCCTGGGGTAGCAGTGGCCTAGCGGTTAAGTAATCAGAAGGTTGCCAGTTTGAATTCCAATCCACCAAAGCGCCACTGAGGCACCACTGAGCAAAGTACCGTCATCACACACTGCTCCCCGGGTGCCTTTCAAGGCTGCCCACTGCTTACTAAGGGTGATGGGTTAAAAGCAGAGGACACATTTTGTTGTGTGCACCATGTACTGTGTTGTGTATCACATTGACAATCACTTCACTTTTGCTTAAGTAGAGATTTAAAAAGAGGACCTTTATGTTTACTGGAGTCAAATTTTACCCTGAGTTACACTACTTTTACTCACTCAACAGATTGGGTCCAATAAAAATTGTGTAAATTGTGTACCACAATAAAATATCAAACATGTAGCAGTGAATAAGTGTCGAAATGTGATGCCCCGGGGCCATTTGGCTGTCAATGGCACCTGAGTCCTGCGTAATCTCAGCTGGAGCCAGTGAAACATGATTACTCAGGACCCAGTTGGTGCTGCAACATTGATGTGGACCTTGTGTTTTGTTGCTGTCATTACAACACATGCCATCTGGTTGTTTTTCGTTCTCCCCTTTGTTCCCTCTTTTTGGCCCTTGTGTCGTTTTTGTTGCATTTATAATAAACCTTACCTTTCCCATTCCTCTGCTGCTGTGCATCATTCCCCATCCGACCCCGAGATGTGACACAAAATTAGAATAATTAAAAACATTTTTGGTTTTTTTTGCAAGAGAAAGCAGTGGTAACCAGTGGATTCACCACTAGATTGAAATGTTCTGAGATGAAATGCAGCAGACCAGTGTCTTGTTGTATTGTTTAAATTTTGGGCTCCTGTTGTTAAGAAGGGTGTTCCAAAATGTTATTCTGGTTCTTCCTTGACCTAAACTGGAATTATTTTTGTCTGCCTTTGTTTAATGTCAGTAATGGTTAAAAAAGCAGATTATGAATCACACAATCTCATCAGAATAACTGTCTACATTGTGTTACTGTACAGATTTATCATGGTGAATAGACAGATCACACAACCCCATTCGGCCCTTAAGTCTCAAGATCACAGCAAGATGTGAGAGTGGCATTCTGTGGATAGGAGTTTGTATGCTCTCTTAGGCATAGATTTCCTCTACACTAATTGGATTGATGTGTATGAAATTGGCACTGTTTGTGAGTTTAAGTGTTAGAGAGAGTTTCAGTGGTTGACAGAGTTCTGTGATTTAGTTACTTTTGTTCAGTGGCTCTGACTGATCACCTCACACACCCATCCCCATATAACAGCCATCAGCTGGACTTGGCACATTATCATCATTGCAAGGGCGTGGAGTTAAGTGAGCCCTGATAGAGCCCTGATAGGAGGTGACTGTTGAAGCTCCTAGAAAATGCACAAGATGGCGCACTTAAAGGTCCCCCATCATGACAATTTCATGTTTTTGTCTGTTTTTATTGTGATCTTATTGAGCCCATGGTAGTAAAAACACAGCCTCAACCCATTGTCCTTCATCTTCACTTTCACTTTCTTGGCCACGAAGAAGAACCCGATGGGGTTGGTGATGTGGACGGTCTGATGCTTCCATTCTGTAGGGCCTCCACCATGAACTTCTCCTTGGCCTGGTGTTCGGATCTGGACAGTGAGTCCAGTGGTGGTGGACAGTGAGATGTCCCAGTGGTGGCGGTGTGCCTGGAAGCAGGTCGATGGCCATGTCCCCTGTTCGGTGTGGAGGAAGCTGGGCTGCCCTGGAAGGACTGAAGATGGTCGTCTGGTCGAATAACGGGAACGGACTCAAAGGACTGGGGTGGAAGAGGAGGTGGTGACGTTGCTGAAGGTGGTTATTGTGGCTGAAGACAGTGGCAGAGAGAACCCCACTCTGATTAGGAAGCTGTGGGCAATGCAGAGGGATGGTACTGATGGTACAAGGACAAACTTGAGTGCAGGATTCAAGACAACAGTTTAAGAGAAAGACTACAAAGGGAACAAGATCAGTATCTTGAAAAAGCAAGAACAGCGGAGACAGTGAAAACACAACAAAAGATTTGTTCAGTGAGAAATGCAGCGTGAGAAGATTGCTTCTCAGTGAGAAGCAATGAACATCGAGTAGTTAAAATGAGAGCAGCTCCAGACAAGGTGGGTTGAACGTAAACCAGTGCACAGAGATCTGCAGGGGAAAACCTGTGGTAGATGTGGCACGCACCATCCTCCCAGAAAATGTCCAGTATATGGAAAGGTTTGTCACAACTATAACAAAAAGAACCATTATGCACGGCAGTGTAAAAATGAGACACAACAGAGCAAAGTTCACACAATAAATGAGACTGACTCTGAAGAATTCTGTGGGGAAATGGTACTAAATCAAGAGTCAGAAGAAAGAGACTGGATAATGACATTGAAACTGAATGATACACACAGCTCAGGCAAACGTAATATCAGAGGCCGTGTTCAACAAAATTAAACCCAGACCAAAAATACATTCAACAAAAGTGAAAGTAAGCTACTCGGGTGCAGCGACACCTGTTAAAGGGAGATGCATCGTAAAAGTGACACACAAAGGCAGAGTGTATGAACTAGCATTCATAGTAATATCTGGAAATGTGCAGGCCATGTTGGGCTTATCTGCTTGTGAGAGACTGAACCTATTAAAGAGAGTACTTGTGGTGGAAAATCCAGAAGATTTGGAATATAAAGGATTGCTGACAGAGTACAGTGACCTTTTCCAAAGTCTTGAATGTCTTCACACAATCAGAGTGGGTGAGAATGTACCACAAGTCATCAATCCATGTTGGAAAGTGCCATTCGCTCTTCAAAAACCATTGAATGAAGAGTTGGACAGGGTTGAAAAACTAAAGGTGATCAAACGGAACTAACTGACAGGGCGAGTTCACTAGTCATAGTCAGAAAGAATGGGAAACTTAGAATCTGCATGGATCTGAGACAGTTACATAGAGCTATAAAGAGAAAGCATTTCAACCTTTCCACTAGAGAAGAGATAATGTCTCAGTTCGAAAATGCACAGTACTTCAGCAAGCTTAATGCATCATGGATTTTGACGGCTGAAGTTGGACAATGCAAGCTCAAGACTGTGCATGTTTAATAGTCCATTTGGTAGGTATAGATTTCTTAGATTACCTTTTGGCATACCCGCCTGAAGTGTATCATAAGACAATTTACATGGTCTATGAATCTGGATGAAGTTGACACATCCATGGATGACATCTTAGTGTGGGCGAGTACTAAAGCTGAACATGACATGAGAGTTAAAAGAGTCCTGGAAGTGACAAGAAAGGAATTTAAGACTAAATAAAGAGAAATGCCAGCTCGGAGTGGGAGAACTGACCTTTGTGGGTGACATTCTGAGCAGTGAGGCTGTTAAACTAGACTCCAGAAAGATATCAGCAATAGAAAATATGCCAAGACCACAAAACAAGAAGGATGTTCATAGGTTTAGTGGAATGATAAATGACATGAGGAAATTCATACCTAACCTCTCAGAATGATTAGCACCACTGAGACACTTGACAGAGAAGAAGACAGAATGGGAATGGAAACATGAACATGAAAAGGCGTTGAAAGACCTGAAGACACAGCTCACAACAGAAATTGTACTGAGATTTTATGACCCAGCAAAACCCAGCAAAATATCATCTGATGCTTCACAGAGCAGACTAGGAACTGTTCCACTGCAGAAGAGCGAAGATTGTTTACGCATCACGCTCCATGTCAGATGCAGAGACAAGGTATGCACAAATTGAAAAGGAACTCTTGAGCATAACATGTGCCTGTGAGAGATTTCGCCAGTTTGTTGAAGGGCAGTTCATCAGTGTGGAAAGAGACCATAAACCGTTCATTGCCTTATTTCAAAAGCCTCTCACAGACTGTCCTCTGAGAATCCAGAGACTGATGATTGGGCTGCAGAGATACTCGTTAACAGTGAGTATACACCAGGTAAGGTGATGTATACGGCAGACACGCTATCCAGAGCAGTTGACCCACAGGAGCCAAGTAACACTTACATACAGGATAATTTAGATGTCTCTGTGGACATAATCACAGTGCATTACCAGTGGCAGATGAGAAAATGGAGGAAAGAAACTATCAAAGATGTGACTTTGAAAAAACAAAGCTGTGAAAAAATCATCAAGGCAGGATGGCCTAACAATAAGCAAAACTGTTTAATCAAAATCACAGAGAACTGGAATTGCAGAGCAGAACAGTGGTTGGAGATATTGTGTACAAGGATAGCAAGATATTAATCCCAAAGAGCTTGAGAGAAGACATGCTCAAAAAGATACATACAGGACACCTCGGAATTGAGAAGTGCAAGAAAAGAGCATGTGAGGTAATGTATTGGCCAAGAATCAATCAAGACATAACAAATGACGTGTCCCACCATCAAACATGTCTGAAATATCAAGCAAGCGAACCAGCAGAGCCACTGAAGCCACACCCAGTGCCTGACCGACCATATCAGAAAGCCAAACGAAGTCTTCTCAGATAATGGTCCACAATTCTCCAGTGAGAACTTTAGACACTTTGCGAAGGAATGGAACTTTGTGCATACAACCTCTAGTCCTCATTACCCACAATCGAATGGACTAGTCAAAAAATCAGTTCAGACAGTGAAGAAGCTGCTATCAGTGGAACTGACTTCTATCAGGGCCTGCTTACTTACCATACAACACCATTAGAATTTGGCATGTCACCAGCTAGGCTTCTCATGGGGCGTCAGCTAAGGTCAAATCTGCCCATTCAGGAAGAATTGTTAAAAACAAAGAATGAGAAGGAGGTAACGTGAGTTCAAGGAACAGCAAAAAGGGAAACAGAAGTCATATTATGATCGAGGAAAACAAAAACTACCTAAACTGCACACACGTGACCCAGTGAGGCTCAAAGACACAACAAACACATGGTTGAAGTTCAAGTTGAAGTTCAAGTTGAGCTTTATTGTCATTTCAGCTATATACATGTTAGACAGTATATAGAGAAACATAGTGAAAAAACATGTAGATAATCATACAATATAACAGAGGTAGTGTGTATGTGTGAGCATGTCAGTTCAGAGAGGAGAGTCCCACTGTGTTCAGGTGTCTGATGGCTTGTAGGAAGAAGCTGTTGCATAGTCTGGTAGTGAGGGCCTGAATGCTTCAGTTCCTTTTCCGGATGGTAGGAGGGTGAAGAGTGCATGTGAGGGGTGTGTGGAGTCCTTCACAATGCTGGTGGCTTTCCTGATGTGGCGTGTGTGGTAAATGTCCGTTATGGAAGGAAGAGAGACTCTGATGATCTTTTCAGCTGTCCTCACTATTCGCTGTAGAGTCTTGTGGTCCGATGCGGTGCAGTTCCCAAACCAGACAATGCAGCTGGTCAGAATGCCCTCAATAGTCCCTCTATAGAAGGT
The DNA here is from genome assembly GCF_900700375.1 of Denticeps clupeoides. Lineage (NCBI taxonomy): Eukaryota > Metazoa > Chordata > Actinopteri > Clupeiformes > Denticipitidae > Denticeps > Denticeps clupeoides. The sequence continues at coordinate 24,138,188 of NC_041707.1, forward strand.
GGGGAGGATGGGTGGTGGGAGATTTCCCTTTCCTCAGGCTACACAGGAAGTAGAGACGCTGCTGGGGTTTCTTGGCTGTTGAGCTGGTGTTAAGATTCCAGGAGAGGTTCTCCTCTAAATGAACACTGAGGAACTTTGTGTTCTTGATGATTTCCACACAAGAACCGTCAATGTTCAGTGGAGAGTGGTCCCTCCTTTGTCTTCTGAAGTCAACAATCATCTCCTTCGTTTTGTACCCATTCATCTCCTTCATTTTGTCCCGCCAATTGTTGACCTTACACCAGTCCGTTAGTCGTTGCGCCTCCTGTCTGCATGCTGATGACCAACCACAGTCGTGTAATCAGCGAACTTGATGATGTGGTTGGAGCTGTGCATCACTGCAAAGTTGTGGGTTAGCAGGGTGAACAGCATTGGATACAGTGCTCAGTGTGGTGATGCTGGAGATGCTGTTCCCGATCTGGTCAGACAGAGGTCTCTCAGTCAGGAAGTCCAAGATCCAGTTGCAGAGGGACGTGTTCAGGAATGGTGTTGAATGCTGAACTGAAGTCTATGAACTGTGTGTATGTGTCCTTATTGTCCAGGTGGGTGAGAGTCAGATGCAGGGTGGCAACGATGGCATTGTCCATGGAGCGTTTCGGGCGATAGGTGAATTACAGTGGGTCCAGGGTGGAGGGCAACAGGTTCTTCATATGTTTCATGACCGGCCTCTTGAAGCACTTCATCATGATGGGTGTAAGTGCAACGGGACAGTAGTCATTGAGACATAACACTAAAGTCTTCTTCAGCACAGGCACGATGGTGGTGGCCTTGAGACATGTAGGAACAACGACAGTGAGAAGTTGAAGCTGTTGGTAAGAACATCTGCCAGCTGGTCTGCACATTCTCTAAGCACTCATCCAGGGAGGTTGTCTGGTCCAGCAGCCTCATGTTTGCCGTGGTTAGACACAGCACCTGATCACAGGAAGGAGGGTTGGATTTCCTCATAGTCACGTTGTTCTGTGTGTCGAATTGTGCGTAGAAGTCATTCAGCGCATCTGGTCTCATTCCAGGACACTGAGCAGTATTAGACAGGACAGTGCGGTCATGCATGATGTGGTCTGGGGGCCTGCCGATCATGCCACCCTGATCAGCTGGGTGGTGTGTTACCCGGATGGATGGGACAGAGGGCCCGATGGTGTTTGGGGGAAACACAATACACGTAGAGGTCCTCTCAGCAGAGCCGTTCCAGTTCCGTAGGTGTTAGGGAGGTCCGTCGCAGGGGTTCCGAGCTGCAGGGTGGTTGGTGCTGGTTCTGGGTTGCAAGAAGCTTGGTCAATGTGGCCAGTGTACTGCAGATGCCTAGCTGGTGGATCAGCAGATAGAGGTTGATCCGCAGTGTGAGCTGCACCAGTGCTTCAAATGTAGACAGCACCTCCCGACTGATCATCTCACTGAGGATCCGAGGGGCCAGGTCTTTGTAGTACATGGCCTGGAGGGCGTAGGGATTCATGGAGGTCTTGGCTGCCAAGGAACGGAACTTGGCTGAGGATGTACCCTGGTGTAGATGGTACAGCTCAGAGGCCACATCCTCCACATCATCTGGATGGCAGAAGATGGCTTTGAGTTCTTATACAAATGCCAAGTAGGTGAGGGACACAGTGGTGGACACAGCTGCCGCCCATTCAGTGGATTGTCCAGTCAGAAGTGAGAACAGCAGGCCGATCTGGAAGCGGGGTGTAGGGTAGCGGATGGGCTGTAACTCAAAAATTAGAGGCATTGGGGTGTTATTAGAGGTATTAGGGTGGTCAGAGGTATTAGGGTGGTAAGAAGGGCCCTGTCGCACCCAGAAGCCACCTCATGCAGGCGCTGTCACAGGAGATTGGCCTCCTGAGACAGACGATTGGTCACGATGGCTTGCCCACTATGCCACCACTGACCCAACAGGCCACCACTGCCCCCAAATTTGCTCTGATGCACTGTATTCAATAACAGAGCTAATACTAAGACTTAAGATATGATTTTACTTATTGTTACAATGTACAGTACTAAGTGACTTTTGTATGTCCAGTAGGGGGCAATGCGAACCAAATCTGTCACCCTATAAACAATTTAAATCCTAACTGCATTTAATGTTTGATCAAATGAATATTATATGTATTTTACTGTTGTGGTGTGTGTGTGTGTGTGTGTGTGTGTGTGTGTGTGTGTGTGTGTGTGTGTGTGTGTGTGTGTGTGTGTGTGAATTTTCCATATTGGGGGCCGAAAATACCGGGGTGGAGCCTGCAGACAGGTAAATCTGTGCATCTGAGTGTCTGCATCATGGACGCCATGGGAATTTTAGGCTGTGGATGAGAATGAGGGTGGTAGTAGCCTAGTGGGTAACACACTTGCCTATGAACCAGAAGACCCAGGTTCAAATCCCACTTACTACCATTGTGTCCCTGAGCAAGACACTTAACCCTAAGGTCAGTCCACGCCAGGGTTACCGCGGCCAATCTCCCAAGCAATCGCCTATTACCATTTTATCCAGTATATCTTTATTTATTCATTAATCCCATCTAGACCCTTGCTTATCCTGAAAGTCTTTTCTTTTTTGAATTTTTAATTGCATCTTAAACCAAGGTTTGTCCACCGTTATTGAGTCTTTAAGCCAGATTAGTGACACTGCACATTTAGCTTTGCAACTCACCTCTTGTTTGCTGACAGTATCAACATAATTGCATGAGCCAAGTATGAGACCATATATCAAGAAAAGCTCACACATATAATACCTTTCCTCACGCATCTACATACAAACCTCATGCATACACCATATATTTCTCACGCATCTACAAACACAGCAAGTCAAATATAGAAAGTCTTTATTTCAACCTCATAATTTTCTTTAAAAAACAATACCAGAACCACTACAGGTCCACTCAAAATACATCGTTAATACCTAATAAGGATTTTTTTTACTATTGAATGTATAAATGTATATTTTTTAAATCAGCATTTTCAACCTTTGTCTCTTATTATGTAATTTTTGACATTTTTATCTTATAAGAGACAGTATCAAAACATCAAAAAATGTATATGATTATTATTAATTTACATTATATTATGCACATTATACACATCATTTGAAATGTAAATTATATGCTAATAACTGGTCCGAGATCAGGTACAAAACCCGCACGTTTCTGTCCTCTCGCTAGGTATAGGAGCTGCTCACACACACGCACACACACACACACACACACACACACACCTTGTTGTTGATACTCTCGCACACTTGCATTCAGTCACACACAGTCGCGCAGTCCAGGCGCAGACAGTCTCCTCCTCCTCTTCCTCCTCTTCCTCCTCCTCCTCCACCCATCGACCTGGTGGAGCAGACAGCAGCATCAGCACCATTCCTCATAATAAAAATCGCTGCTGGCGAAGCGAACAGCCTCGCCCCGCAGCCGGCATGGAAATCCTGGGGAAAAGGGAGCGGAGCCGCTGCGACGTGAAGAGCTTCCTGAAGAGGAACTGGCTGCTCATTGCCACCGTGCTGTCGGTGGTACTGGGTAAGAGCTTCATCCATCTCTACCTCGCCTCGCCTCGCCTCGCGTCACCCGCAGTGTGACAGAGGACGTGACGGGAACAGCCATGACCTGCCATGGCGCTCATTCCATTCAAAATTCCTGTCGGAGTGCAGCACATATTTTATTCTGACATGGAACGAGCGAATGGCGAAAATCTGTATGTTTCATGTTCATCTCACATTATATATATCATTTAGATGATGCCTCAGATCTTTAATTACAATCTTCAAGGATGAATGTGTTGCTCAGGGACGCAGTGTTTGCAACTTTGCGGTTCCACCTGCTCGTAGGCAAGTTTCCTTTATAAAAATCCAAGATTAGCATAATAACTCTCGTCAAGAACAGAAAGCACGGTTGTTTGGTTAACCTATGTATGTTTTCAGACATTACACAGTGTTATAATTATAGAGATTATAAGTATTTTAAAGCAATTCACCTCGATTTATGCCTGCATATAAAGTGCAATGGTTTTCATATTACCTTTCAAAAATTGTGAACTTTGGATGATGCTCTTACTGTACAGAGTGAATCATCAGAGGCTGTAAAGTTGGACAGACAGAGAATCAATGTTCTGAATACTCTGTTTCGCCAATTCAGGAGAAAAGAACGGTGGCGTACCTTGAGTCTGAGGAGGAAGACTGCAGTCTTTAGAATGTAATCCAGTCAGACATTGACTTCCATGCACCTAATAAATCACATTTTTAACAATTGTAGTGTATATGTCATATGTCAATTCTTTTATAGAGTCCAATCATCATTCATCAGAAACGTGTTGTTCCTGTAGTGCTCCCCTTGGCAGTATGTAGTATCTAATTAAGATTATCGGGCTTGATAGCAGAATGAGGAATCAGTACATGCTTTTTGTTTGATGATTAGTCAGGGGTGTTAACCTTAGTTTATGTGACTGGGTTTTCAATTTTAACTTAAAAAAGTGGGATTTGCACCTGTGATTTTGTGGGTCAGCAGGTTAACCCATGAAGCATATAAATGTAACATTATTTCAGCCAGTTCATGTAAGGGGCAGTGTCCCTAGACATGCTAGTGTTTTGTTAAATCTGTGCACGGGAGGGACAGATATGAAAAGTGACAATGATCCACAGCATGCTCTTTTCTTTCCATTTCGCAATGGCAGAACATGGGTTTTATGGACCATTTCATATTGCGTTGCTAGGCTGTCTGTTCAGAGAAACATTAAATTGTCCCATTATCACAGGATCACTTTTTCTCCACCTTTTTCAGGGGAGGAGCTAAAAATAATTCTCCTGCCTTTGGATTTTTGCTGTCTCATGATTTTATGGTTATTGTACTTGTGTTAGTAGTAACATAGTGTCATGGTGTCAGGTAAAAACAGAAATGATGAAATGAAATGATGGCACTCAGACCTCTCCCATGACCATGCAGTGATCATAAATATGCTCTTTTTCACTGTGTTAATGAAGTATTGATCTGGAACTGTTAACACATTCTCGCCATTTACTGTAACTCAAATTTAAAGCACTGCATCAGCAGTGAAGTTGGTAACTAATTTAAGCTCACACACGCTGTATGAACTTTTTGTAACCTTTGTCACAACTACAGGTTGTATGCTGTACACAGTCATGACCAAACAATCCCCAACTTGATTAGAATTTCAGATGAATGAGGCCTAAATGACCAGGAATCATATAGTGAATGATCAAATTGCAGTTTTTTTTTTTACAAGGCTTTTACTGTGGCTTGTAAATGTAGGTCAAACATACACACACACAAACACATGCATTAGATGTACAACGGTGAAATGAGTAAATGAGTCTCCTAATGGCTTTTCTCGTGCTGTCATCTGCCGCACCTCTCAGACAGGCAATCGTCCTATCATTGTGACCTCAGACCATGTGAAGATGAAGCATCTATTATCCTGACCACAGAGAACCACCTTCTCAGCAAGACAGATTACCACAGATCCGACCCCAGCAGAATTAAATGTGTATTTGACATCATGTACACATGCTGACGTGGATGAGTGATGTCTGTTCATAGGGAATATTCCTGTCTTCCTGTGTGTGTTGAGATAAGAGAGAACTATTGCTCAGAAATTCCAAAAAGATACACTGTGTCACTAGATGCTTTATTGTGTCATTGTTGTATTGTGTCCTACAGCTTAGCAGAACATGTAACTGTTATTTTATTAATTTACACAGTGGGAGCAGTAGTATATTGTGATGACACATAGTGATAATGTAGATTATTTTTGTAGGTCAGGGTCCATGTTGAAAACATGAATACTGGTGACATTTTAACAGTATTCCCTCCCTCCCTCCCTCTTTCCCTCTCACTCTCTCACACACGTCTTAACTACTTCAGGAATTGGGCTGGGTGTGCTGGTTAGAGAGTATGCATCGCTTTCCAACCTAGACAAACAGTACTTTGGCTTTCCCGGAGAGCTGCTCATGCGAATGCTGAAGCTGGTCATCCTCCCTCTCATCATATCCAGCATGATTACAGGTACTCCAGGCTTGGGATCTGGGAGCAGGAAATTGTAGCATTAAACTATCACTCGTGAAAGAAAAACCCTAGTGTGTGCCGACACAATGCACGCTTCACACATTTGTGTTTGCACACCAGAAACCCACAGTTCTCCCCTGTCTGCACACATCTCCATATCTCTCAATGATCTCCTTATGCACACCTGCAGAATAATGGCGCAGAATGGAGATCACAGCCAAACAGGAGCTGTGTCTGACGGCTACATCTGAAGCTCTTTGTTTCTGAAGCTTTTTGGGGAAATGGGGGAGTGTGCATGTAGTGGAGCAGTATTTATACAGGGGGTGTTAGAGTAGATAAGACAAGCATAAGACATAAATTATTCCTCCTTGTGTTTGCTCTTATCCAACAAAGGATTAAGGACATATCAGATATATTTGCCAAAAAGAATGACAGAAATGCCAGGCCTGGGTGTCGATGGGCCAAACGAATATGAGTAAGGATTTCTCCCTAAACAGGAGAGAATGGATAGTTGTTGCCAAGGCAACGAAGGCAACGCATTCTCTATTTTTCTTTTTTTGACTTTGTGCTGCTCTGTTGGGTATGCAGCAGCCCACGCCTTCTCAGCTCCCATCAGGTCAATGTGACACCCTCGCTCAGCATTTCTGAATTGACCCAGTCTTCTAGTTACTGACACTTATCATGTCTTGGTTGACTGAATTCAATAATGCTTAGTAATGGGGAATAAATCAAAAGTAAATATAATTTTGTACCCTATTAAGACATGACATGTTTTGTCAGCAATTAAAAAAAAAAATTATACACATTGACCTTTATAACAGCCCAGGGTTTTTTTCCTCAGTCTTGAGTTAAGTTTGACGTTTCAGTCTGTCTTTACCTGTTTACCGATGTTATTCACATCCACACACAGTTATCCTGTGTAACCTTGTGCTGAAATAAACATTTCGACTTGGAATGTAGTGCGGTTCATTCCTGGCCTTCTGTGTTGTAGGGGTTGCTGCTCTGGACTCAGAGGTGTCTGGAAGGATTGGCCTTCGTGCAGTAGTATATTATTTCTCTACCACTATCATTGCTGTTGTTCTAGGTGAGACAACATGAGATTTGATATTTAGTAATGCATTACATTAAATGATCTATTTTGATGTAATAATAACCAGTTGTTATTAATAATAAACTAAAATTTCTGAATTAAATTTTCAATCATTTGAATCATCAATGCTGCTTGCATAGGAATCTTGTTGGTGACAACTATCAAGCCTGGAGTCTCACAAAGTGCAGACAACATTGATAGGGAAGGAACAACTCCCAATGTTACCACAGTGGACACACTTCTGGACCTTGTTCGGTGACAAAATCCATGACATTTGCAATATCCTATTGAAAAAAATAAAGAATGGAATTAATTTTGGTTACTAATGTAAATGTTCCTTGACCAACAGAAACATGTTTCCTGAGAATTTGGTCCAGGCCTGTTTTCAGCAGGTGAGGACTTTAATGAAATCTACAATGGAACCTTCATCAAATTCATGTTACTGTCACACATGTTTTCAGTCAGTTTTTACTTACATGCACAATTGATTTTCCAGTACAAGACGCAACGCAAAGAGATCATTGTGTCTAATCCAAGTCCACCTATGAACACCACAACGTTTCCACCATTGACAACTATCTTCACTACAGTCGCTCAGGTAGGGATGACTTAATTGTCGATGGCTTACTTATGTGTATCAATTAAGGCTCTAGTGTTGTCTCTTAGTGTCAGTTATGTAAAGGTTACGTTTAGACTCTCAACAGCTTGACAAGGGATTTATTTTGCTCTCATTTCAATAAACTGTATGCCAAAAATAAGACATTTTGCTTTTGTATTCTTTTGCAGAACCTAACAAAAGACTATAAGATAGTGGGGGCGTATTCTGATGGTATCAATGTTCTGGGCCTTATTGTCTTCTGCGTGGCCTTTGGGCTGGTGATTGGCAAGATGGGGGAGAGAGGACGCATCCTGCTGGAGTTCTTTGATGCCCTAAATGAAGCCACCATGAGACTGGTCCAGATCATAATGTGGTAAGGACTAGTATAGCCTAATTTGATGTTCAGTAGGGCTGAAACGATTATTCGAATAACTCGAATGATTCGATTACAAAAAATTGTTGAGGAAAATTCCTTGCCTCGAGACTTCGTTTAATTCGTCACCAAAGTCCATCTATAATTGTATCACTCCCACGGAGCTGCACAGCACCGGAATCATTGTTCTACACGGACTGATTTTAATGACGCGCTTTTCCAAGATTTAAGGAGGCGCGATTTATTGCCGGAAAATGAAGATACCAGTGTGCGTAAAAGGCATAAATGTATCAGATTTTTATGATTGCTAACTAACATTAGCGCTTCTTAGAACGTACATTATTTGTAATTATTTGTTATGAGTCGATAGTGAAGAGGCATGATAAGAGAGCAAATACACCACAAACACACGCACACACACACTGATAGGTTACATCTCAAAACACGCCTTCCCCATACATAAGGTAGTAGTAATAAATGCAAAAGATGGACAAATCTACATTCATTAGCATAGAGATTTACTTTTGGGCGAGTTTATAGCATTTGTTGTACATCACAGCGGCGCAGGCTTGCACATGCATTGCACACACATGCACTCTCTCTCTCTCTATTTTGCACATAACATTGCACAAAGACAAACATTCTACCTACCTACCTCATCTGGATACAACTGGAAACTGAACTGTATTGTATAAGTCGTATTATTAGTAATACTTGAATTGTTTGTTTATATTTTCTTTTTACTATTTTGTACCTTTATACTTTTGTTATTCTCAGATGGGCTATAGCAGGGGGTACACCCCTTTTTCCTTTTTTTTCCTTTTTTTAATGAAAATAAAAACAAGGACAAATAGGCTAACCTATGTTTCATAGGTTTTTTTTTCATGTACATCATGAATGTTTCACAGAAAGGTTGATTAAATGGGCTTAGTTCTGGAGCCAGTTACCCAAAGATTTTAAGCTTTCATCTAATAAAAAAAACAAAAAACTTTTTTTTGTGAGGAACAAAAGCCAAATGCTTGCTCATTTTAAGAGGATTTTCATGTTGCAAAACACATTATTGATAGAGTTGTTTACTTGTTGTTTATTGATAGAGTTGTGATTACTCGATTAATCAATAAAATTGTCAGAATACTCGATTCCAAAAATATTTGATAGTTGCAGCCCTAATGTTCATGATTGTTTAAATCAGCATATCTTCTCCATATAATAATGACTGGTCCTAATAGTTAGGTAGCACATCCAGTTTAATGTCTAAAAAAGTTTTTGTTTCCATAACTACAGCATCTCAGATCTTAACACAATTAGCAAAAGAATTGCTTATGCATTTGCAATTCAAATTTGGACTGGAAGCTGTTAGTTATGGCTGAATCCTGAATAAATAGCCATGAATGCATTCAGTAATGTATTCCATTACAGTGCATAAATGTTCTGCATTCAGAATGCTTTTAGAATACATTTTAAATGTATTTTTTATGCATGTTTAAAATAGCTGTGCTGCATCATTATGATTTACAAAATCTTGGTTGTACATTAATCCTTGGTTTTAGGATAAGTTAATGATATCCTTAATTTTGGCCAAACTGGATTTCTAATTTGCTTTTTATGCAAAACCATGAGTTTCATGCCATCTGCATGAAATTGTTCTGATTTGAATCTCCTCAAAATGCTCATAAACATGTGTGGCTTTGCAATCAGCATGCCTGGCATATGCAAATCTTGACAGCAATTATTTTTGTATCCTGAATATGTATCAGCATTCATATTGTATTTGGTTACATCCTAATCCTGTTTATAGATCAATATAGAATTATAGTTTCAAAACTATTTAAAAAATGGAGTGCCTAAATCTTTCTGTTATCTGCCATTTTGTGCAGCTACATGCCTGTAGGCATTCTATTCTTAATAGCAGCCAAGATCATTGAAGTGGAAGACTGGGACATCTTCAGAAAGATGGGACTCTACATGGTGACAGTGCTGAGCGGGTAAGCTAATGCTAACATCATTAAGCACCATTCCTCCCCACTCCAGGACCAATAAACTGGATTCACTGCCGCGCTCAAGCGTCTCCGTTTTTGCGGTGAGATATTGCAAAGGTCTCTGATCGCCCACAAAGGACGTTTTAAAATTGCTCAACCTGCAGATACAATTTTTGTGAAGCGCAGCACAGCCCACCCTTAATCTCCCCTGACATGACTGATGCTGCAGAACCCAGATGGTGGCCTTTGGAGGCAGGGGAACATTGTGAACCGCAGTCATGTTATGTTGTGGGGGGCAGTGCTGACTCATCCACTGCCTGATGCTTGTATCTCAAGCACCCAGGCCAGACATTAATCTCTCCGGGTCTCCTGTTAAACTGTTCTTTATAGTGAGAATGATGAGCAAGATCTTTAAAGGAGATGAAATTGCTATTCACACTTTTTTGCTACCAAAAGGGATCTGTTTTGTTGTAAGTGAAACCTCGCGAAAACCTTGCATGGACCATTGGCTGGTCCAAACATAAATTTCAATTTCTGTCTTCCATGTAGTTATGCAGAAGCAAAATGTAAATGCTGTCTAATAACAATAAACTTTTCTGAGGTTTTACTAGGTTACCCATGACAAAATAAAATGAAAAAAACTGTGTTTATTATATTCTTCAAGTACAGATTGTCAAAATTTCAATAGTTATCAAAACCATTCTAATACAATACTGGTGCCATAATTATACAAGGCTTTAAACAAGTTTATACTAACTATTATATAATACAACAAGAATGCTTTATCTTCTGAATGGTTCAATTGTCAAACCAGGAGGTTTAGTTGTCAAAATAGGAGGTTTAAGTTCACAGCACTGGATTGAAAACCTTTCATAGTTTGATTGCGCTAAAATTCTCCCTGCCATATGTACATAGTTTTCTGAAGTGGTCGAAGAGTTGTATTATGCGTGCTATTCATTGAGAGGTGTGTAAGTTTCAAATGTAATTTTTCTTTTTCAACAGATTGGCCATTCACTCCATAATTTTTCTGCCCCTGATTTACTTTGCTTTTGTGAGGAAGAATCCATACACATTTGCACTGGGAATGGCCCAAGCTCTGGTGACGGCCCTCATGATCTCATCCAGGTTACTACCAACCTAACCCTTTACTCTAGATGTGACTTAAACATTGTATTCATTGTATTCCCATGTTTACTTTGATTGTTGCTTATAGTGCTTATAGTGTACCTACTTCCTACATCAGGGCAGGACAGCATCAGACACACACACTTATAGTGCAAGCAAAGAATATTGCTGTCAGAAAGATTTTTTTCTTGCTTTTTAAAGCAACCAAGAGAGGAAACCCCTTTCACCAACAAACTCAGACAGCAGATGAATTTAACAAGCTATAACTGTAACAATATTACATTTAACAGTTTAATGCTGTAAATTCTCTTCAGTTCTGCCACGCTGCCGGTCACATTTCGCTGTGCTGAGGAGAACAACAGGATTGACAAGAGGATCACCCGCTTTGTGTTGCCAGTGGGTGCCACAATCAACATGGATGGCACTGCGCTGTATGAGGCAGTGGCAGCCATCTTTATTGCACAGCTCAATGACTTTGCACTTGATGTGGGACAGATTGTCACCATCAGGTAACAACTATAAATCATCTGTGACAGTTAAATTTTTTCACAGCATATTTTTTTTATTAAACTTGTATTGTTTACCCTCCGACTGCAGTATAACAGCAACAGTTGCCAGCATTGGAGCTGCAGGAGTGCCCAATGCTGGCCTGGTTACCATGGTGATTGTGCTGACTGCAGTGGGCCTGCCTGCCAGTGATGTAACCCTTATTGTTGCTGTTGACTGGCTAATGTAAGTCCCCAGTATAATTTAATATAATAATAGGTTGTTTTTAAGTGTTCAGTGTTCTGATAAGTGGATGGGAATTACAGCGTGACTCATAAATTCAATAACATTTCAATATGTTGTAATGAGTAAATCACAATACAGCTAATTCATTGATTATAAACACAAAGCATATTATAGCGCTGCTTGCAATGCAATCATGACAGTCAAAAACACTTTTTTATTGTATCACTTCTATTCTGTATTAATGTTCTTCTTTCTATTGCAGTGACCGCTTCCGTACAATGATCAATGTCCTTGGTGATGCCTTTGGTGCTGGGATTGTCCAGAAGCTGTCCAAACGTGAACTGGAGAGGATGGACCTGACCTCAGATGTAGATGTGGCTAACCCTTTTGCACTGGAGACCACTCTGGATGATGACGAGTGTGAGAAGAAGTCCTATGTGAATGGTGGCTTCACTGTAGACAAGACCGATGCCATTTCTTTCACCGAGACGTCACAGTTCTAGAGCTGGTTGTGGAAACAGCATATTACAGAGGAGCAGGGAGAGGCAGCTGCCTTCGCAAGCGCAGGAAAGGGCAAAGACGATCCATAAAATCAGTGCCATTAAAAGGGAGGAAGCAATTACAAAGGACACCTTCAAGTTCAGACATTAGCAATAGCCACCATTCATCCTGTGATGACACCCTGTTCAGAAACGCCTGTGCAGTTGTCAACTAAAAAAAAGACTCTACATTCATGGAAGTCACAAATTCATCTCGGATTTCCAGTGCTTCCTCCATTCATGTTGCCAAGAAATATGCAGAGTCACTTTAGATTTATGATCATTTTTAACTGTTGCTGTTTCGTACTCATAGTAAATTGACAAGAGACAGAAAGAAGGAAAAGCTTTGTGTGCCATTGTAGCTATTTAGTATTTTATCACTGTATATTTTACATGTAATCAGTTTGTGTGAGTGTGAGTGAGTGCAGAATGGACCATTCAAATTGACACTTCACCATGCCTGGCAGAAAGAGCTGTGTGTGTTGCAACCAAGGGCACATCTTTCACAACAATTATAATCCAGAAAATGAACTATACAGTAAAAATAACAACTAACAGCAGAGAAATAGTGTACTGATTGTTGCTTGAACTTTACCAGTTTTCTTAAGTCATGCCAGCTCTGTGTGCACACATTTGTTTAACAGCCAGACCTTGTGATCTTTCAATGTGTCAGATCTACTTTTTGTGCCAAATTGGTATGGTTTGAAGGGAGTGTCAACTGATTTTATAAGCATGAACTTGTGTAAAGCTTTGTCCATATTTCTGAAATCCTCAAATCCCATTTTCTCAAATCCTCAAGTGCTCAAACTAAACAATTGAAACCATATCAGCGAACTGTAGACAGAGAGCAATGTTCTTTTTGAAGAGCAGTGGCATTCTCCTTACACCCCCAACCACAAATATGATAGATCTATTCTTTCAGCATAATGAGGCACCTAACTGCCATTCCACTGAGGTTCACACACATTACTACAAGAGAGCACTGGCTGAGCTATCTTTGATAGCATTTTTAATTAAATTAAACACAAACCTCAGCCCTTGCATTCAGAAGCTGGTTATTATTGACACTCACAAATGTGGAATATTGAAGAATTTTTTCAAGTAATAGAAACTCACAAAAACTTATTACATTTTTGTCATATTTATGTATGATTCCTAAGGGGTTCACAGTGAAAATGGTATTACTTATTACTACTTATTATTATTACTTATTATGGTATTACTTAATGACTTATTATATGTAATACAATATTACTATAATTTCATCAAAATGTTAGTGTGAAAAATATATGAATTGTATTAAATTGGCATATTAAATGGCTCTCATTTTCATGAGGCCATTACAAAACCTGTGACAGCAGTTTTGAAGGCCATTCATGAATTCACATGGAAGGCACAGCAAACATTTATGCTGAGTAATTACAGGCTTGGATTTCTGTTTTATTATAACTGCAGACAGCCTATTAATTTAGGACTTCTCTAATTATTTTTAATGCTGTTCGTTTTGATTGAGGCATAAAAAATCATTTACTGTCCATTAACTTAATAAACCAGAAATCATAAGATAGATTGAGTAGTTAAATACAAGTGCCAATTTAAAAAGTGCTGGCTAAAGAACCCCATGTGAGATAAGTTACTTTATAGATGATATGACAGCAATGGAAAACCTGACAAGACCTGTATCAAACCTCCCTCATTACAAAAGCACATGAAGCCAAAAAATAACACAACCAATGGAATTATGAGTTTAGTTATATACAAGTTATATCAGTTTTCTATGTGGCAGTATATTACTTTAAATGAAAGTATACACAACTATTTAATAATAATCATTGTATTTTCTGTATGTTAACTGGCTAGCTTTTGGTGGATGAATAATTATACTTATGTTCTCAAAAACAAAAGTAATTAGTCTTTTGGCATTGCTTACATAGCTAATACCTATGCTTAAAAGCTGCAAAATGATTCCCTTTGATCACTGCTTTTCACTATGATCACACTACAGTATTCTGACTGCATATCTTCTGAATGTTCTCCAAGCAAACACACCAGCTGAAAACTGTATAAAATAAAGGCATTTATTAAGTAATACAAATGCATTCTGAACATTAATTCTTTCTTTTGAATCATATCATCATTACTAAAGTCAGGATATAAGTTTATCATAGTTAACCCCCTAAGATGAAGCCTTTTAAAACAATGTTTACCATTAAAAACCTGTACATAATTCCACTTGGAATACATGTATGAGTATCATTTTAACACAATATGTTCATTTAGAAAAGATCAGTGGTTCTCAAGCAAGTTAAACATTTTGGTTGTTTTTCCAACACCATCATGACACTGTACACAGGGTAATATCATAGCACCACCAAACGGCTGTTCTTATCATAGGCCATTGTTCACCTTAGTACCATCCTAACAATGTCTGTTTTCATCACAGGCCACTGTTCACTTTACCTTAGACCTTGCAGGAAGGATTAAGGATGTATCACATAGTGTTACCAGTTCACTAGTTTTGATTTCTGTGTGAAGCCCCTCCATTGGGAGAAATTGACATCCGTGCCAGCACTTCATCAACTTCTGAAACTGTAGCACCCTGCATCAAACACAAAAAGAGAAGCAGCAGTCAGAGACATACAGAGAGTGCATGAGTATAAGCAAACATGTTGACAGGCTTCAGACCCAATACAGACCCAATAAAAGTCTATGGGTACGGTTTATAGGTTAATCGGACACTTATATATTCCTCTTAAAAGAAACTCAACAAAGCAGCACTGCTGTTTTTTGCAGGTGACCAACCTTCTATCTCAGTAAAATATGGGTCTGTCATTTTAGTGTTATTTAAGATGGCCATCCTGCATCATCTTGCTTGTAATGTTGTTTGCATTGTGCTTATTCTGGCTTGAGCAATCATCAAATGTAGCGAAAGCCCACACATGTATAAGAGAGCACTGGCTGAGCTACTCTTTTGAACTAAATTAAACTTTAACATCAGCCATTGCTTTCAGAAGCTGATTCATCTAATGCTGTTTATTCAGTACATATTTTTTTCTCAATATTTTACATTCACCATTACTTCTCCACAAACATTGCTGAATGCTATTATGAACTGGAATAAATATATGTTTTGTGTGTGTCTGTGTATGTGATTGCATGCTTGCGTAAAAGGTGGAGGTAAAGGTGCGTGAGAGAGTGAGAGAGAGAGAGAGAGAGAGAGAGAGAGAGGGGGAGGGAGAGGGAGAGAGAGAGAAACTATGAAAGAACAATTTTATTCTGGTATTTGGAATTTCAACCTGTGTTCACCAGACACTTAAGAAAAACCAAGTCATCTTAACCCTCCTTAGACACATTTTAAAGGTGTACAGAAACAATCTATTTCTAGAAACAGTTTTTCAGCCACCCACTATCACAAGTGTGTATTTCTGACCAAAGGACAAAATAGAGTTTGTGAATGTCAGTTGTATAAAGATTAATCACGTCTTTGTTATTGACATCTTTCAGTGAATGAGAATACACTGAGAATCACTTATCTGGACAATCATCAGCCTCATCTGACATGAAACAGACTTGAATACAGTCTCCCATCCAAAGTTTTAGCACAAGATGAAGAGGGGCTGCCAAACATCTGAGACATCACACATCATAATATAAACCAAAGCTTTTAAAGCCACTTCTGCTGAAATATAAAGCACAGATAACCAGTAAAATCTAGAATTTCTCAGTACTGGCCTTAGTAGATAAAAAAAATGTATTCACATTTATGAAACATTCATAAACCACACCATCTTAAGCGCAAGATCATTAGTCATTAGGTGAAAAAGTATTAATGTCATGCGAGGATTTTTTGGGAGCCATTTGATGACAGCGAGGAATATTTAAACTGTGCTGAAATGCACCACCATCAGAGCCACCCAGGCACTGTCCAGTTGGTCCATGGTACGCATCCAGCACAGCATGAGACCCCACAAGATTTGCCCTCACTGGCCACCACCAGAACTGGCACCCAGACACTTCATCCCACATTCATCCGTCTCTATGGTTTCAGCACTGGTGACTGTGGCTGCCTCCAACACAAGCCTCCCCAGTAGGCAAGCAGCTAGCACAACTCAAGGTCCCTGCTGGTTGCCTCCTGCACCAGCGACACACCCCACCTTCATCTGGCTCCCTGGCCTCAGCGGCGCTGATGGCGGCAGCACCAGCTCATCCTCCACGAATCCTGACTCCACCATTACTGACCACATCTCCTGATTGGGGGCAGCTCTAATCGTGAGCAAGACGGGGCAGAACCCCTTTAAACAAATGTCCTGCCCCCTTAAATCAAACTTTAAGACATGATAAATTACACAAACTGAATATGGAGAAGGTTCACCACATCATCTGACAAATCCACTGGAAAAGGCACAAATGAGATGTTGGGTCTTACTTCTTGTTTGAGGGGGGGGTGATCCTTCCTCACCCTCCCCCCAGCTAAACATCCAATCACTGTTAGTATGCTAATGAGCATTTTGGTTTTTTTTCTCTTGTGTAAATAAGCACATTGAGTTTAAGATGCACAAAGTCCTGTGGAGTGTTTTCCCTAAGGGGATCTAAGGGGCACATTAAGGAACTACCTCAACACTTTGTAAGAGGAATCAGCTAAGCTGATTTTAGTCTGTGTGCTTTTGAAGCCATGTCTCTTCTGCCATGGGAAACACACTATGGAGCGTTGTAAGAAGTGTTCACAAAGACAAGATCAGCTTTCTGAAGGTCTTTGCTCCAATTGTATGAAACAGGGACATATGAGCAGAATATGTAAAGAGAAGATAAGGTGTCAAGAATGTCAAGAAAAGAAAAAATATATATGTATATACACACTTAACTATACTGACAAACAGGACAACATCATGTAAGATGCTTGTAAGTGGATATTTTGGACATTTCAAACATATTTCAGACAAGACACACAAGACAAGACAAACATGTGCAAAATGAGCAGAAATGTGCAAAAAGAGCAGCTATGTGCTAAATGAAGTCAGATGTGCAAAATGGGAAGAATGTTTTGCGGTGCACAAGGCTGGAAGTGTATTGTTGTTGAGTTTAACAATCTTTTGGTGATGGCAGTGCATTGACAGCCCTGACTGCTTGTAGGAAAAAGCTCTTGCAGTGTCTGGCAGTTACAGTTCTGATGCTGCAGAACCATCTGCAGACAGTAGGAGGGAGAACAGGGCATGTAAGGGGTGGTGTGAGTCCTTCAAAATGTTGCAAGCTCGACGAATGAGGTGATTCTCATAAAGCTGAGAGATGGGTGGAAGTGAAACCCTGATGATGTGCTCTGCTGTCTTCACTATCCGCTGCAGGGCCTTCTGCTCAGCGGCAGTGCAGTTACCATACCAGACAGTGAAGT
Organism: Denticeps clupeoides; assembly: GCF_900700375.1. NCBI lineage: Eukaryota > Metazoa > Chordata > Actinopteri > Clupeiformes > Denticipitidae > Denticeps > Denticeps clupeoides. Next base: position 24,156,039 of record NC_041707.1, read on the forward strand.
GGCAGCAGAGAACAACAACAACAACAACATTTATTTCTTATATAGCCCATAAATACATACAGTATGTCTCAAATGACTTGAACATGCCCTACAGTTGACCCTCTCCACACTTGACCCGTCTGCACACAAGGAAAAACTCCACTCATAAAAAACTCTAGGAGAGAGAAAAAAGAAAGGAAGAAACCATGGGAAGGAGTGATACAGAGAGTGACCCCCTTCTAGGGTAGCATGAGCCTGCAATTGCAGTTAGTGCAGGGTTGGTGATGATTTGTCCAAGAAGAGATAAAGTCCTGGAAAAGTCCAAAGTCTAGTATAGAGCATTTGTCCATGTTTTAGTTCAGTGTCATGGTGTACATTGCATGTCCATTATAATGCTACTGGTCCATTTGCAGATCCCTAAAAGTGAAACTGATTGTCACTGCAGCACAGCACACGTTCACACAATGAAATGCTTTTAACCCATCACCCTTTGTGAGCACTGGGCAGCCATGACAGGGGACGGTGCTTTGCTCAGTGGCACCTCAGTGGCACCTTGGTGGATTGGGATTAGAACCGGCAACCTTCTGATTAAGGGGCCACTTCCTTAACTGCTAGGTCACCTGGTTCATTTCATGCAGTTCGTCTCATTATGAGTTCATTGCTAGGGATTAACTGGTGCTTCATCTGGTGGTCTCTTCATTGGACTCTGCAGGTGGACTTGATTCAGTGCCTTGGAGAGAACAAATACAAGCAGCTGCAGACAGTGGCATTGTACAAGTGGTATAGAAATATGTGGCTATAATGGTATATTTGTGCAAAAGTGGCCCGATACCATAACTAGGACAGCCTAAGGTGAATTTAACACTGTCTGAGCTTGACAGGGTGACTGTGTAATAAAGTGGACTTAATAATTGACACGGTGTCTGGGATTTTAACAGAAGGCCAGATTTAAACACTGAGACCGTGTCTGTGTTCTGACCACTGACTGGCAAACTGTTCCACAGCTACGGACCTCTACGAGAAGGATCTGCTCCCAGCTGTGACATTTTGTACTTTGGCTACCCATAGTGACCCCACACCCTTTGAACACAGAGGGCGTGGTGGGTTGTAAATAAGTAATAGTTCACTGTGGAGTGAGACCATTTAGAGCTTAATAGGTCAAAAGGAGGATTTTGTAGTCAAACCTGAATTTGATGGGTTGCCAGTGCAGTGATTGTAAGACCAGGGTGATGTGTCAAATTTTCTAGTTTTAGTTAGAGCTCTGACAGCAGCATTCTGAACTATCTGGAGTTTACTCATGCACCAAGTAGAATATCCAGACAGTAATGAGTTGCAGTAATCTAACCTTTATGTAATAAAGGAGTGGACCAACTTTTGTGCTTTGTGTATTGAGATGATGTTTCTTATCTTTGCAATTATTTGTAAGGTGAAAAAATGCTATCCTAGTGATATTATGTACACCTGCATCAATAAGGACACCAAGATCCTTTACTTCTGGACACCAGCAGGGACATGCTGTGGAAAGGGTTGAACGCCACCAGAAGACACCACCCTGGGGTATGGTAAGCGGTCTGCCCATGATTGAGTTTGGACGCCTCTGCGCTGCTCCCTTGACGGGGGTACTGTGACGGCCCGGGACCATGGGGCTGTCACAGCAGGTGCTGTGATAATGGAGTCCTGATCCATTGCACCTGCCACCAATCGGGACTCCATAAAAACAGGGTTGTGACATTGATGTGGCCTATTCGACTTACGTATGTAGTTGTTTTCAGTTCTGGCAGATTATTTTTCGTAGTAATATCAACGGAGCTGTTTGGTTTGCTTTTAATCTTAACTCTATTCGTAACAATTTAAGCATTACAGAAGTTCATAAAATTGTCGCTACTATGATGATATTGAGTGATATTATCCATGTCTGGATATAAGGAATATATTTTATTTGGAATAAGTTCAATTTGGGGCAGTGGTGGCCTAGCGTTTAAGGAAGCGGCCCTGTAATCACTGAGGTGCCACTGAGTAAAGCACCGTCCCCAGGCACTGCTTCCCGGACGCCTGTCATGGCTGCCCACTGCTCACTAAGGGTGATGGTTAAAAGCAGGGGACACATTTTGTTGTGTGCACCGTGTGCTGTGCTGCAGTGTTTCACAATGACAATCACTTCACTTCACTTTACGCATTTACGTACTAATTTCATTATAATTCGCGGTCTTCTTAAGCAAGTGCGTGTCATCATTATACCAAAGTATTACATTTATATCTCTGACTATCAGGAGCAACATTGTCTAATGTAGTATGCAGTGTTAATTCTAGTCACTTTGTGTCAGGATTGCCTGCAGCTGGGCTCCACACCTGACTCCAATCCTGACACCCCATAAATGCCGGAAGTTTCCGCCCCTTCTAGGTCTCCGGCATTTTCGTGAACTCTCTGCACGAACTTGACCTGGTTTAGTTTCATGTGTTTTGAGTTCTGGCAATCGCCACACGCCTACGGGTTAGTTTCAGTTCTTGATTTACGTTAAACTGTTTTCGGCCACCGCGCCATTGTTTATTTGTATTTATTGTTTGTTTGTTATAATAAATCCCCTTCCCAGCATGTCAGACCTCTGCGCTTCCTTCCCCCGTAAGTCCGTAGTCGTGACACTTTGTCGAGTTCAGCAGGGTCTGACATGAGTTGATCAGCGGTGAGAAATCTGGTAGGGTATTAATAAACATCTGCGCTGTGCTTGATATAATTATCTGTTTGTCTCTAGAGCGCAGAGAGTTGATTTTATTGTCTAAGACATATTTTAAAAAAATAAGGGAATGATCTGATAATATCTCAGATTGCAGAAGAGTGACTATGTCTGAAGGTCAGCACAAGATCGAGCATCGAGCAACTGAATCAATTATAGACAGGAATGTTGTTCTTAGCAAGTCTTCAAAATGATCACAATTAAGGTTTTATCCACAAATACAATTTTGGAAACAAAATCTGTAAATTCACTAAGAAACAATTTATAGGTCCAGGGGGTCTATAAATTATAATCAATGGAATAAACTAATGATTTTTATTTTGCGAGACTACATGGGTTATGGTGGTATAGAGAATCTCAAAAGAGTAAAATCCATTTTGTGTAATACCAAGGTTATCATTATATATAACTGTGACGGCACCTTCTCTTCCAGTCAAGCGAGGTTGGTGTACATAGCTGTATCTAGGAGGACTAGACTCATTTAATGCTACAAATTTGTTTTGTTTTAACCAAGTTTTGGTCAGGCACAGTACATCAAACCCCTGATCTGTAATAATTTCATTGACAATGAGTGCTTTAGGGGTGAGATATCTAACATTTCATAATCCTATTCTTATATCGGAGGTACGTTCAGTAGGAATGATATTAACGGATAATAAGTTGCTGAAACAGACACCCCGTCCAGCCCGGGGAACAGGCACAGTGTCAGCATATTTATGTGTTTTTTTTATTGATCTTCCTGTTTCTTGTATGAGCTCTTGTTTAAATAGAGCGAGGTAAAGACAGTGTCAATTGTGTATAAATTCAAATTTTATTTGTCATGTATACACTGGACAGCTCTACGCAAATGGCAGTTCAGCCAGTCTGTCTGCCACCTGGTCTTTTTGATTCAGAGCCAGATTTTTAGATAACTGAGTGCCGTTGTCCAAAAAGACCAGACTTCCCCCGAAATGTTGGCCAGTTATTAATAAAACCCACTTTATTTTTTGGACACCACTCTGACAACCAGTGATTTATATTGAGAAACCTGCTACAGGTCTCGTCGATATGCTGAAACTGCGGTAACACTCTCAATGGTACTGCTGAATGATGTGAGGGAGGTTGTCATTTTTCAGCTTTCTGAGGGAATGCAGACATTGCTGGGCTTTCTTTTTTGGTGGAGGTGGTGTTCAGGCTCCAGGAGAGGTCGTCTGTCATGTGCACACCAAGGAACTTCATGCTGCTGACGATCTTGACAGCAGATCCATCAACGTGCAGTGGGGTGGGGACAGTCGGTTTCTTCATAAAGTTAACAACCATCTCTTTGGTCTTTGAGAGTCATTGAGAGTCAGATGGTTGCTCTGGCACTAATCCACCAGATGTTTTATCTGCTCTCTGTAGGCAGACTCATTGTTGTTGGTGATGAGCCCCACTACTGTTGTGTCATCTGCAAATTGGATGATATGGTTCAAACTGTACTGTGCAGCCCAGTCGTCCTTGTGGGGAACCTGTGCTCAGACTGAGGACCAAAGTCCAACATCCAGCATCCAGAGTGGAGAACTTATTCCCAGCATGTCCAGTATTGACAGTATTGAATGACAGTATTGAATGCTGAGCTAAAGTCAATAAACTGCATTCTGGTGTAAGTGTCTGGACCAAGCGGCTCGGCCGGTAGGCGAACTGAAGCGGGTCCAGATTCTGTGGAAGTTGGGTCTTCATTGAGGCAGGACACATCTAAATTCTTTGACACTGGGGTGATCTTTGTGGTTTTGAGGTACCATGTAGGTACCATGGCTGAATTCAGCGATGTGTTGAAGTTATCTGTGAAGATAACTGCAAGTTGGTCAGCACACTCTAGTAGCAACATACCTGGTAGGGTGTCTGGTCCAGCTGTTTTCCGTGAGTTTACTCTGCGGAGGGTCATGCTGACGTCTCCCGTGGAAAGACAGAGGACCTGGTCGTTGGGAGAGAGGATTGTCTTCCTTGTCTCTGCCTCAAACCATGCAAAGAAGTCATCTGGCAGGGAGGGGTCGCTGCTGCAGGCCAGATGTGTTGCCTTGTAGCCCATGATGGTCTGGATCCCCTGCCACATGAGCCGTGTGTCCTTTGAAGATGTGAAGTGGCTGTACATTTATTCTACATAAGCTCACTTTGCCTCCTAAATAGCCTTTGGTTTGGTCGGGTGATGACTGTCTTGGAGATGTTGACATCCTCAAAACACTTGCTGATGAAGTTAGGGACTCTTTCAAGTCCTGTGTGGTCATAGGTGGCTGCATCTGTAAACATCTCCCAGTCTGTGCAATAGAAAAAGTTCTGGAGGGCAGAGACTGTTTCGACTGCACAGAACACATTGATTGGCTATAGTGAAAGTGAATTGAAAGTGATTAGTTGTCACATATGCACGGCACAGCACCCAGTGCACATAGGGAAATGTGGTCTCTGCATTTAAGCCATCTCCTGAGGGACAGTGGGCAGCCATGACAGGCGCCCAGGGAGCAGTGTGTAGGGACGGGAATGGGAACATTTGATTCAGTCATTAAAGTTACAAGTGCTAGATGATAAAAGGTCTTCATACCATCATGTGTGAGACAGAGGCGATAATCAACAGTTGTCCAATTACAAAGGCCTCTAATGATCTTTGGCTCTCACACCCAACCACCTTATGCTGCTTCACATCAAGGCCATCAGGACTTGGAAGGCAATATTTTGAGCTTATTAAATCAACCGATCACCAAAATCTGTCTTTTCCAAGAAGCAGTTTGAGACCATGGTAAAAACTGTTATCCTATGGTGTGCCATGTGCTGGTAACCTCTGACACTGGGGAAACGAAGATTGTTCTCAGAAGAATTGTCCTGTTTCTTTATATAGTTTGGCTCAAAATGTTTAATTGTTTGGTAACTGTCCCCATTTTAGAGTACAATTAGGGGTTGGTATATAGGAGTTTTTAATTGTTAATTTGATTTGAAGTTCTCGGCCACTGGCATCAGGTGATGTGTTGTTAGCCTAGTGCTCATAGCATGCAAGGAAAGCCCGGTTTTTAAAAGGCTGTATTTGTCATGTCAGGTAGGGTTTAGGCCGAATTCTGCGGGGCTTGAGCAATTTTAATCACTGCAATTTTAGTAAAGCTTATTGACTTTTTATACTATTTGGCCTACCCTTATTAGTTTTTGTCACCGTGGGAGTTGCAGACATGCTTGGAGCGAGGGGACAAGTTGTCGTACAGGGAGAGGACACTGGACAAGTTAGGGAGGATGACCAGAGGCACTTGGCCAGTGAGAGGGAGGCAAGAGTTGAGTGGGAACAGGAGTGGAGCAGTGGACAAGCCGCAGCGCGGGAGGGAAGTCATGGGTTGTGCCACCTTGCTAAAGTTGCAAATGAAGCGACGGTAAAAATGAGCAAATCCGAGGAATTGTTGTAGCTGACAAATGGTGGTGGGTTCAAGCCAGGCCAAAGGGCATGACCAAATACTCATAGTGTCCGGATGGCGTTATAAAATCAGTCTTCCACTGGTGGTATGCATTTCGGAGGTCCAGCTTGGTAAAGATGGTGGCCCCTGCCAGGAGTTCAAAGGCGGTGTTCAGAAGGGGGAGGGGTACCGGTTCTTCTTGGTCACCGCATTCAATTTACAGTAGTCAATGCATGGCCGCAGTCCCCTTCTTCCCCACAAAAAAGAACGGGGCTGATGCTGGAGAGGTGGAAGGATGGATTATGCCACTAGCCAGGGATGCCGAGATGTACTCATCCATCGCCCCTCGCTCCGGAAGCGAGAGCGAGTACAGACGGCCTCACGGTGGTAAGGCGCCAAGGAGCAGGTTGATTGCCATGTCATAGGGTCTATGATTTCTCCTTACCAAAGACTGCAGAACCCCCAGTAAGAAGGGGGTGGCCCTGTTTGGGGACTGCGGCGTGGCAGATGAGGGCACATGTGACGAGTCGTGTTCCATGGGTGTGACTTCAGTCGATAGGCATGGCTTGGTCATGGTTAATCATGGGAGCATGGGAGCATGGTTGACATGGCACTGGATTGGACGAGGGCATGCGTCTGCAGATGGGCATGGTCTGCCTTGATCTTAGCTTGAACAGGGGTGTGGTTGAGTTTGGGGGTGGGGCTACTGCAGTCTTGGACCGGGGACGTTGGCTTAGGCATGGATTGAGGGGCGTGGCCGAGTCTCACCGTTGCCACATGTTTGGGGCGAGCGCGACTCGTGGGCATGGCCTGTTGGTGGTGGACGCATTGGCGTCCCCACTGTTTGACGGTGCCCGTGGTCCAGATGATGTGGGGCTCGTGGACGGTCAGCCATGGGTAACTCAACACAATGGGATCGTGGGGAGTTGTGGTTAGGTAGAGTGTTATAGTTTCGACATGGTTGGGCTTGAGGCAGATGGGCAGGGACTTGGTCTGAAACAGTACCTGACCCGAGCCATCCAGCCATCCAGCCCCATGGCCGCTCGTGGTGCATCACATCGGTTGACCGGGAGCTGGATTCGATTGGCCAGGTCGACGTCGCTGAGATTCATGGCTGCCCCGAAGTCCACCAGGGCTTGCACTTGATGTCGGCCGGGTTTGGGTTTCTTCCAGCAGACGGTGATGGGAAGTGAGCAGCGGATGGTGCAGCAGGGAAGGGATTTGGTGCTCACCAGGGGGTTCTGAATCTCGGGCAAGGGATGAGGGTTACCGATGGTTGTGGTTTGGTTCGACGGTTGGGACAGCTGGCGCTGAGGTGGTTCGGGCCTCCACAGTAATAGCACAGCCCCTGCTCTTCCTGTCGCCTTCATTCGTGGGTAGTAAGCGGGGGTCGGGCTCGGCCCATCTACATGGGTTCGTCGGACACGAGGGAGGGTGGAGCTCTAGGGGCATCAGGCAGGCGTGCTGTGGGGGCACTGTGGAAAGGTGCGTGCCGACACCGTTCTTGGCCGAAATCTGTGAGACGTCATATGTCAAAAACACTTATCCAGACTCACTGGTCTCACGATCTGATTCGATTATAATTATCAATGCCTCAATATCGATGCATCCCATACATTTTCTACATTTCATAATTTACATGATGTTTTCAAATACAAGTGTTAAGATCTTGTTTGCCTTTGTGGACATTTTGATTGGCTACAATGGGGGGAAAAAATGGTCTGTGTTCAGTCTGTGCTCCCCTGAATCCACAAGCTGCAGAATAATGCCTGGTTCAAATGCCTGTGGCGTCAGGTGAGCGCAGACTGAACACAGACCGTTTTTCTGCTCATTGGAGAAAATCTACAGCCGCTTTCAGACCAAACGTGCTGCTCAGCTCAAAAAGTGTGCGGATTTTTCTAAAGTTCTGGTGTTGTAGATCTCTGGACACTCAGTTACTGTTCGTTTTTTTTTCTCCAGTCCCGCTTCATGTGTTTGTTTCAAAGTGACAGAAAGAACACTCACCCGCCTGGATTCTATTGGTCGCGCAAAAATACATCATGGTGCGCAAGGGTCAATGTTCAACAAAGGACAGCGGTGCGAGAACAAGGCCACCGGGTGCCACACTGCGCAGCGGGAAACTCCTACCCAGATCAGGCAGCGACAATTACTACCAACACTAATTTTTATCGAGAATTTTTATGCTGGCAGCAGAATATCATTTTACAGAAAAGTGTCCCTATGTGGAGAGGAATACATGTGGTTACTGTGCAACTGTATGAGATCTAAATAGTGTTAGAGTGCGCATGTGTGTGGAGTTTCACACTCACGCTGGCCAGCCTGTGAACAGCCTTTGGGGAGGCGAGAAGGGCATGGAGGCGCTCCTGGACATTCTCCCACACATTCTGAGAGCTAAGCAGTGACCTGTTTGGATACACATCCTTCAATAACAAGCACAACACACCTTACAGGTTGGTGAAACTCACTAGCCTGGGATATGAATCTACATGGCACAAGTTCAAGCAGCCACTAAGACTCATTTACAGAGTTGGGTTGGTGATCAAAGTCTAAGTGAGTTTTACATTTCATCTTTTTTTCACATGTGGTAAAGAAGAAAACTAATTTGAAAGGTTTTCTATTTTGGATATTTCCAAAATAGAAATTCGAAAAGCGGAAACAGCAAAAGTTGACAAATGTATAACAAAACATGACATAAACAGTGTCAATAAAATCATCAAAGTGCATACACAAAATTACACACAACCACAAACAATGCTCAATGCACAAACCTGCAGAGACCTGGGCTCGGTCGGTAGGCCCTAGGCTGGGAGTCAATGGCGTGTTCCTCAGTATCTGATGACCAGGACTCTTCATCGGGTGTCTGCAGACATAGCCATTTTTAGAATAAATGTTGCACATATTGCACAATACATGTTTGTATATTTCTGTATATGTCTATTGTTAATGTTATTTATATACATTTATATTTATTGTTTTTGTAACCGTACTGCTGTGTGAGAAACTTTGCACACAAGAATTTAAGTCATATGCACCTGTTTATTGGTGTCAATTGATGTGACAATGAAAGCAATTTGATTTGATTTGAGGAGAACCTACCCAGCCACTGGAGCATGTCCTCTTAAAGGTTCTGAAGCAGTGTTCTTCTGAAATAACAATGTTGGTTATGTTCACTCAGCTTGCGATTTGTTTGTTATCATACCCTTGGATCCTCCATTAATCCCACCTACTGCTCACTTGACTACCATTATTTTCAGAGGTGTAGGTCATGATTGCCCTTGCCTCTGGAACTCTCTCCCACCTTTAACTTTTCAAACTTTCATTCTGACCCTGACACTAACCTGAACAGGCCTTATTCAATTTTTCAATTCCTTTTGTTGTTTTACTGTTGTTTTCTTTATATTGAGTCCTTGAAAAAGCCAATAAGTAACATAACATTATGTATTTACATCCCAAAAGTCATTGTTTTAGGACATACATTTACATCTCTAAAGTTCAAACTCTAAACTGGGCCTTGCTCTGAAGAAAAACAGCTGACAGACTGAGAGCTGACAAAACCTTTTCATACCTGGTTTTTGAGGAGCTTCTGAGGTAAGCAATGAGATTGTTCTCCTGTTGGTCCTGAGCATACCTGGAGAAAAACGGGAAGTGGAATGCTGACCTTCCCCTTGCCACTGTTCACACTTAAATATAAAAAGAGAAACAGAGAGACAATGTGACAGAGATATAGCCAATTTCCTATTATTATCATTATTCTAATGAAGACATTCGATTCAGCATGAGCTGTGAGCTGTCAGCAGAGCAGGGAAAAAAATGAACTTTAATGCCACCTACTGGTCAGATCATTTGAGAAAAAAAATGACGTTCCTAAATTATTTAGTTATTACATCATTTTTTTTATCCTCACTGCATACTAAATATATAAAAGATGCCAAAACAGCACTCGCTGTATATGCTATACCAACTATATATAGAGTGGTAGTGAGGTAGTACAACTATATATAGGGTGGTAGTAGCCTAGTGGGTAACACACTCACCTATGAACCAGAAGACCCAGGTTCAAATCCCACCTACTACCATTGTGTCCCTGAGCAAGACACTTAACCCTAAGTTGTTCCAGGGGGACTGTCCCCTAAAACTACTGATTGTAATTAGCTCTGGATAAGGGCGTCTGATAAATGCCGTAAATGTAATGTAATTTAAAATTAATACTGTTTGAGAAAAATGAGTTGACGCTTACATTTTCGCACACAGACTCAGGGCTATGTACGGTGAGGCTGGAGCCAGGTCTCTGCTGTGCCACCCTATGTGACCCACTGTAAAAACCCTCAAACAGACTGGGACCCTGTGGGCACATGGGACTCAAACTAGGTCCGGCTGACAGCGCCCTCTTTTGGATTTGCTGCCCTCTCAGCCTGGTTGGTGAGCAGGAGCTGAGCCTTTGAAGAGAGGACAGGCGTCCCTGCCTTTTGGACTTCTTGCTTTTTTTGTGTGTCAGCACCTTCTGAAAAAAGAAGACTAATTAATATATTCACAGAACAACTCTATAGAGACTGAAGATAAAAGACCGGTACCAGTGGCATGCTGGCATTGCTAATCTCTGCTGAGTTGGCAGAACACTCAATGATTGTGGTTCTGGTAGTGAATTCTAACCTGGGACAAATACCCTGTAGATTGAAAAAGGATAAAACATTGTTACCATATATAGTGGTTACGGAAAGTATTCAGACCCCATTTTTTCACTCTTTGTTATATTGCAACCATTTGCTAAAACAAGTAAAGTTATTTATTCTTTATTAATGTACACACAGCATATTGGCAGAAAAACACAAACATATGACATATTTGCAGATTTATTTACAAAGAAACCTGAAATATTACATGGTCCGAAGTATTGAGAAACCTTTGTTGTGGCACTCATATATTTAACTCGGGTGCTGTCCATTTGTGTCCAGCTGTGTTTGATTATACTGATTGGACTTTATTAGCCACACCCCTGTCTATATAAGACCTTACAATGCACGTCAGAGCAAATGAGAATCCTGAGGTCAAAAGAACTTCCTGAAGAGCTCAGAGACAGAATTGTGGCAAGGCACAGATCCGGCCAAGGTTACAAAGAGCACAGTGGCCTTCATAATCCTTAAATGAAAGACATTTGGGATGACCCAAACCCTTCCTAGAGCTGGCCCTCCAGGCAAACTGCACAATTGGGAAGAAGAGCCTTGGTGAGAGAGGAAAAGAAGAACCCAAAGATCACTGTGGATGAGCTCCATAGATGCAGTCAGGAGATGGAGGGGAAAGTTGTAGAAATTCAAACGTCACTGCAGCTCTCTATCAGTCTGGGCTTTATAGCAAAGTGGCCCAGAGTGACCCCGACCAGAGCGGTCGCTCCGCAGTGCCACATTCATGAAAGCCCATATGGAGTTAGCTAAAAACACCTGAAGGACTCCAAGATGGTGAGAAATAAGATTCTCTGGTCTGGGGTCAAAGGCTAACCCTAACCCTAACCCGTCTAACAAGACAATGACCCTAAGCACAAAGCTAAAATAACAAAGAAGTAGCTTCACAACAACTTTGTGACTGTTCTTGAATGGCCCAGTCAGAGCCCTGACTTAAACCCAAATGAGCATCTCTGAAGAGACCTAAAAATGGCTGTCCACCAACGTTTCTCATCCAACCTGCCAGAACTGGAGAGGATCTGCAAGGAGGAATGGCAGAGGATCCCCAAATCCAGGTGTGAAAAACCTGTTGCATTTTTCCCAAAAAGGCTCATGGCTGTAATACTGTAGATCAAAAGAATGCTTCTTCAAAATACAGAGCAAAGGGTCTAAATACTTGGGACCACGTGATATTTCAGTTTTTCTTTGTTAATAAATCTGCAAAAATGTCAGCAATTCTCTGTTTTTTAGTCAATATGGAATGCTATGTGGCTGCACTATAAGAAAGAGTGAAAATTTTTAAGGGGGTCTGAATACTTTCTGTACCCACTGTATATGATACTTAACCTGAATAACATTTATAAACTAGATGTATTCTGAAATGGCATGATCTTACAGGAAATGCAGGGCCCCTTGTCATTAGAACTTCTCTGCCCAGACCCGATGAAGATGGAACCAACTTGGGCTCAGGAAAGAGGAAACTTCTGACATCTTTTTCGTAAAAAGCAAGGCACTCCCCCACTGCAAGCAAAATTGCACAGGCCAAAAATCATTTAGTGTGATTTAAATTACATTTATATGTGAAAATGATATACTGTTAAGTACATGAAAAAAAATTTCAAAACAGATGCTCATACTTGGCGGTATCAGCTGTATGAGTTCCACCACTACAGTTTCATCTAGTATGGGACAAGAAAGACAAACAAAGCAACAAATTTGATTGAAGATCATACTCTGCTTAAAGAATTAAAAAAGTAATTTAGTGTTAAAAATAATGAAAGAAGCCGAGTCAGCTGTTTGTATCTTGCTACATAATAAAAGTGAATATAATTTAAAGTAGAATTTTAATGCCCTTTCAAAATAAAAAATAAAAAAGTTACTTACATTCTAGAATTTTTGAAACTGCTCCAGGGTCTGCAACATGCCAGAATATCTGACAACAAACAGAAACCGTCCTCGAATAAATGCCACAATTTTTTTTTTATGTTGATACATTGCTGAGGATTAAGCCTCATGGTTATGTTAATAATAATGTTAAAATGTTGCCATTTTAGTTATAACTGATACTATTTTGTTTCATATTGTGTTACAATGATAGGAATCAAGCTTCAGTGTTGACTCATAATCCATTACCCTTACCTTCTCAAAGGTCATTTTCTCCTGGAGAAGTAAGGGAAAGATAGCAGGGAGTCTTTCTGTTTTTCTGAACTGGTTCATAAGGCATACATTCAGATAGACATCATCTTTTGCTGTCAAGTGCACCCCAGGACAGGTCACCTTTAGACAGTCATGATGACAGGGTCAGCAGTGTGCTAGTTTGGGACAGGTTTATTAGTCTTTAATCCTCTGATGAGATTAATTACTAGCTACAGACAGTTCCAATAGCATTTCTTGTATATATAATATGTGTGTGTGTGTGTCATCATCATTTTCCTCTGTTTATTAGAAAATGAGACTTCACACCTTAAGGATATTTAAGGCTTTATTCTGTTTAACAAAACTTTATTGCCAGTAAATGATCTTCTTACCGCTCTAACCCTCAACTCAACCACCACCTTCATGGCTTTCTGAGGCATCTCCTCCCTCTCCTCTACAGCCAGGATTCGGCTCTTCAGTTCGGCTCCCGAGCTTTTAAAATAAACAAACTCCTGCTAGTAAGTAGCTCCGCAGCGTCATGTTGCCATGACGGCACGAACCGCACATGCGTATCCACTTCCGTCCCAGCAAGGAGAGAACAAAATGGGCGTTTCTTATCCAGTAACGAGAACGCCCACAATACAAAATGGGCGTTTCTTATCCGGTAACGGGAACGCCCACAATTCGAAATGAGCGTTTCTTATCTAACCGTGATCCAATCACCGTTAACAAAGCCGCCATTGGTGGATTATTGATTCGTAATTAGCTTTCAGCCTGCGAGATGACATACAAAATGTAAAATAAAATGTGAAGTAACTAATGTAAAAAGATTGTTACAATGAATATAACAATACCAGCTCAGAACAAGCAAAGAACAATTTTACTGAGCAATTTTCCCTTTTAAACTCTGTTATGATATACTTCAAATTCACTGTAATTTTATGTCATTTGTTAAAAAAACTAAAAAATGTTTATTACATTCACAATTTTTGTTGCATCATAGATTCAGATGTTCTGGTCCCATTCTGAATAAATATATAATTGGGGGCTTGGCACTAATAAATAAATAAAGTGAAGTGATTGTCACGGTGCACACAGTGAAATTTGTCCTCCACATTTAACCTATCACCCTGAGTGAGCAGTCGGCAGCCATGACAGGCGCCCAGGCAGCAGTGTGTGGGGATGGTGCTTTGCTCAGTGGTACTTTGGCGGATCGGGATTTGAACCGGCAACCTTCTCATTACGGGGCTGCTTCCTTAACCGCTATGCCACTACTTCCCCAAACAGGACTGGCAGTGATGTGTTGCAAAAATGAGAAATTAGTCAGTCATTACAGGTAAAATTAATTACACATTACACAAGGAACTTGTAACTTAAAACAAATATTACATAACTGTATCCAAGTTGAGATATTGCACACAAATTTTAAAAGTCTGGCACAGACCACGCTATTCATATACAATCACAACAAATCATATTTATTAAACCGCAAAACTACTTACAGTGGACATCTGAACAATGATGTCTGCCTCCATCGTTTTTTTTTCTTAAACGCAGATGTAAAAGCCCATATGCCCTGATGTAATGGTACATTAATATTGTTTTGCAGAATAGAATGTGTATAATTAATGTGTGCACATATGGAGTATGAGAGTCATACAATAAGAAGTAGCGCACAGATTGTGGTAGAATATGAGGTAGTGAATAAATTTAATTTTTGTATTATTTGCAAAATAGGACTGACATGACTGTGGCCCTGCTGGCCTTATGGTATCTATCTGGTGATGAAGTGATGATTATGGTAATGGTCATAATATTAATGAAAGTAACAAATTCTGAATTCAAACTCTGGTCCTGAATGTCAAAGAACAAAAATATTATTTTCAAGCTTGAAATAAAACTTGCATGTACTAAAAGAAAACAACAATAAAAAAAACAGGACCAAAAGAATATTAGAACACCACTCTGGTCTATGCAGCAGTCCATTCAGCAGAGCATGCTTCTAACTGGTAGGCTGGAGGTTCAGGTTCTTCTTGGTTCTTTCTCTGCTGGTCCAGAATGTTACTGTCCTCATGTGTAGCTGCCCCTACTGATTCAGGATCTTCATCTGAATCATCTTCCTGTTCACCCTTAGGTTGTCCCGAACTGAGCTCCTCCTGTCCTACAGGTGTCGCTCCTTTCCTTTGAGGCAAGACGGTGAAAAAAGCCTCCTGCCAGTCCTGCTTCTCCAAATATGCGAGAATGATCTCAAACACTGTAGAAGAAATGCAAACATTAGCCCCAAAATATAAGATTTTATTTCTACCACGTTAAAATCACTCACCATGATTGACCGCCAGCACTTTACGGCTGTTCATCTTGACAAAATCTCCCAGAGGGAGCTGAGCGTGATCAATCCCAAGCTCTTGAGCTTGTTGAAAAGTGATGCCCTACAAATAAAAAAAAAAAATTATTTGTCACATACACAGTCATACACGATATGAAAGTGAAATGCTTTAATGGAAATGAAACAACAGCAGCAATTTTATTTATTTATTTATTCTACTGCACCATACCAGACATCTGACCTTATGGTGGTTGTGATCCACCAGGCCTCCTATAACATAGGCTTTCGACTCATCCAGTTCCTTCAGCACATTGGGCGAATCAGAGGTGAGGTACACCAGCTCCTCCTTATTCAGGATTTGGTGAAAGTGCTCTGATTTGATATGGATGTCCTGCATGGTGTTAGGACACATGGGGTCAAGAACTGCAGGTGTTAATGTCATTATCTCCCCTCATGCCAAACTACACTCCCATGACACACAACCTAGATATCTACAGTTACAGGTAATTCCAGAGTCTTGCAATTCGATAGCAACTTTGATTGGCATGGATTGAGATCAACCATAAATATACAGATTTGAAATTGTGTGCTGGCCGGAGGACTGAAATGTTCTGAGGTGTGAAAACCACTAGTCACTAATCCCTATCTGGCTCCACTTGACAAATATATCAACATCGATTTTAAGTGATTGTTTTTGTCATTGTGAAGCACTTCAGCTCAGCACACGGTGCACACAACAAAATTAAATTTAGTCCATAACCCTTGGTGAACAGTGGGCAGCCATGAATGGAGCCCAGGGAGCAGTGTGAGTGGATTCGGGATTAGAACCCTTTCAGTTACCAGTCTGCCTTAGCCTCCTTAGCCACAAGGCCAGCACTACTCCACATTCCAGGTTTTAAAAATGGAAAATGATAAGCAAAATTATTCTAGATTTGTGCAGATAGCAGATTGATAAGAGATACCTTCCAGTTGACCCATCCTTTGTCTTTTTGGTTCATGTTTTCCTTCAGGTGGCCACCATGACTAGTCAGATAGAACTGTTCAAACAGCAGAAATTCAACAATCAATGATCAGTTATCAAAAATTTGTATAATACCATAAGTAAAGATTAGTGTTGTTTCTGACAAAATATCTTTATACACAAACCTTTAAAACGTGACAAAAACAAGAAAAAAAGAGATGTAAATGCTGGTCATGTGACAACTGACAAATAAAACCAGACTAAACGTGGTTTTCAAAATAAAAACAATACTAAAATTTTCATTGACTAAAAATGAGATGAGACATTATTTCCTTTTTTCTTTAATTGAACTGTTATCATGCACCCGATCGATCACACAGATGACGTCACTTGCTAAATTTCCATTTACGCAGGATACATGGTGATTTTCAGAATACATGGTGATTGGTTAGCAGATGGCTGGAAGCAAAAGCCAAAGTGACCTTTGGGCACACTTCCTTACAAAAGAAACAGAAAAGAAACAGAACGGGTGGTCAAAAACATGTGGCAAATGAAATGAATGTAGAGTATTCTTGAGTCTACAAGGCAGTGTTTTTCAAATAGTTGGGCACAGAGTGATGCCAGGGGAACGCGTGGGACTCTTGGGAACATGTTCTTTTGCCACAGGGAGTAGGGGTTCTTTTTTGCACTGAAAAAGAGCTCGTAGGATTTATGAAAAGAAGTAATAAACCAGTAGATGCCACCAAGGCAAGCCAATAGGACCAATAATAGTCAGGTTCGTGACGCATTTTAAAGATAACGATGTTAAAAATGCATCTTGTTGAGTTTATTTCTTCCTAGAGGGCATACCAGAAAATAATTGAGCAGTGCTATAAGGTAACAACAATATAACAATAGGATAACCTTGTTTTAATTATAAAATGAGTTTGACTAAAACTTTTTAGTCTGTTCTACTAGGTGACATCACTTGCTTTATTTTTATTATTTTAAAATAATAATAATAAAAACTTAAAAAATTAAATTTTCATTGACAAAAAATGATCATGGATAATTCTGACTAAAATGCTCAGACTTTTAGTTGAGTGAAACTTGACTAAACAAACTTGACCAAAATGAGTATGGACATAATAAAAAACTAATAAAAACTAAAATGATGGCTTGATGCAAAGATTTGACTAAAACTAAAATTAAGACAGGCTGCCAAAAACAAATATAGCAAAGATGTGAATTGTGCTTCTGCTTTTAAACACACAGTGTGAAATATGACTCACTTGAACAGGGTGTTGAGCCCGTCTGTTTTCTGAATAACATCGCTGGATTTGCTTATGAAGTTTCCGGACATCCTGAAAACCAGAAAACCAGCAATTAATGGGTAGTTTTAGTCAAAATATTCAACATAGCAACAAGTGCATGAAAAATATGCATGGAAAAAAAAGGGAGCAGACAGTAAGAAGTACCTTTAGCACCATTAGACTGTCAAAGCTACAATCCACCACCAGTCTGAGAGAGCTGGGTTTTGGTTCTAGGTGCTGGCGCTTCCTCGCAGTCGACTCCACCATCCCATCCCCCTGGTTCTGATACTCCTCTCTTCTTTTCTGCTTCCTTTCCTTGCGCTTCTGTCTAGAGGATAAAAGGAATTGACAAACTATTTCTTTAAAACTGCAAGAACCCAGAACTAATTGAAGAGATCCTCTAGCACAAATTGCCAAGAACCTTAATGCTTGCCATGATAGATAGCTATAGACTAGTCAGAAATCCCCAGCAAATATAATGGGCCATCAAGAAAAAAACTCGGATTAGTGAGTTTTACGTCATGCACGCTGACCTGGCTGTAGACATCAGATAGTTGTAATAACCTGCTGTAATATGCTGCTTTTGGGAATTAATGTGAATGTTTCTTTGACACATTCAGTCCAACTAAAGATAGCGGCAATTACCTCTTTGTGCCACCTTAAAATGCAAAAAAGGCTTTGGCCACAGCTTGAGATGCAACAAAGGACCTTGACATATTGCACGGCTCAGTAACAGATTGAAGAATATGACAAGACCAACATTTTGACTTGGTCTTCAAAAAGGTCTTACAAAGGCCATGCATTAATCGGTCAGACACCACAAATGGTTAACAATTTAAGGGTGTTGAAAATTATTTAATAATCGATTGTTTACCGTTTTTAATAATAAAAATAATGTTAATAGAAAGGTATTAGACATTAAAATAAATAATTGTTCTATAAATCAGATCTATAGTTACATCAATTGTTTACAATTACAAATGTTATTTAATTTAATCTTGACAATAGAGGCCTTGAACAGAATCTTTGTATTGTTCTCTTTGCCTGTAACCTTTTTCATTTAATTTCTATGCTGTGACTGAGTTTATAAAACACTGTTAAACTGACTTTACTAAAGTAAATTTACTTATTCACTGTTGATTTGTATTACAGTAGAACAATAATATCAGTTCCATTCTTTAGCTTCTGTCACAGCAGTGAAATTAGACATTTAGAAAAGTTACTAGCGGTTACAAGCAATCATCTTGGAAGAGAGCAATACAAAAAAAAAACTCTGCTCATTTTAGCAAATCAAAGCATTCACACAGGCATACAAGACCTTAACTCTTGTATTTGAAAACATCATGTGACCACGTAGAAAATGTATGGCGTGCATCGTGATCCATCAGTATCGAGGCACTGATAATCGACTCCAACCGAATCGTGAGATCAGTGAAGCTTCACACCTCTACTGATATGTGAATATATAACCCACACACGAACAGGGTCATAATATTATAATTACTTACGTTTTTATAGCATTGGATGGTAAAGCATTTAAATAACTTATACAAGCTGTTGTTATCCTGTTTGAGGGGAACATATCATCTTTTCTGATGATGACAAATTTCCTATTATAAGGACAAATTAAACATCTGCGAGGATGAGAGGTGTGAAAGTCTAATGAAGCTCATCGGTTGTGGCGAGACAACCGCTCTCATTCCGAAAAAAAGAAAAAATACAGGAGCACCAACTTGCGCTGCTCTCTCTGCTCTTCCCACTGTTGGTGCCTCAGTAGCCTCTTCCTCTGTCTCTTGGACAGCCTCTCCGTCTCGGCACCTTGGTCATCCTTCGCCTCTCCACTAACGCCATCTGAGCGCAGCGCAGCAGAGCCTTCCTGCTGCTCATCACTAGACATCCTCTCACCGTTTCCTCGCCTGTCAACTGGAAAGGGACAAGAGAGACAGTGCGCTGTTACTCTATAGTACACTCATCTTTTGAACGGAACCCTGGCAAATGCTTTAGAGTGAACAGAGAAGGGAAATTTCAGCTCGTGACTGTATTCAGGGTGCATGTTAGCAGCTACCCAGCAGCACTGCGGCGTGTTTGGTTAATTCTACACAAGTAAAGCGATCTAGACCTGAGTACGGTTTCTCTCAAAATAACGTCTCTGACGCAAAAAAAACCCCAAAATGGTCAACTTCAACAAAAGGCTCTAAAATTTTTACCTTGCATACGTCGAACTTGCCATTCCACGTGTCGCCGACAGTTGCGTCATAAACGTGCGCCTTATGCATGCCGAGCGAGGCGGACCTACACGTCCGCCATTATGGTGAGGTAAACCACGCTGACCGCAGCTGGCAACACTGCTCTAAATACACCCTGCTAAATATTCTAATATTAACAAAAGAAAAGTTGTAGGTGCTGTCCATATAATCAAATGTAGTCAGTTTCCATGTAATCAATGTCTTAACTCCACAATTGCATCATTCCATTTTATCAGACACCCTTATCCAGAGCAACGTACAGTCAGTGGTGTTACCTATCTGGTTGATAGGTGAGTGTGTTACCCACTAGGCTACTACCTACCCTACATTAGTTGGATCACTGCAACTAATGTATCGCTGTAGCACAGCAGTTCTGTGCCATTTTGAAGACATGTGTGACATGTCATAGGTTTTTATGACAGCATTAGGATGTGGACAACACAGACGTTAATTAAGAACAGTACTTCTACTCTAATTTCGTAGCTAAACTCCCCTGCAGGAGTTTTGTATTCTAAACAACACATCAGTCCTTTGAATTAATTGTCCCACAAACACGCATTTCAACATGCCACACATGGCTTTTCTCATACTTAGAAATAATAAGCATTTATCAACTGAAAATTCCTACAGCGTTTCACAAATGAATCAAATCATGCGTTCCTTACTGCCTCCACCACCCAAGCCATCTGCTCATCCCTCCTGATAGTCATCTGCTGGAACTCTAATAACACTACATCATTATACACAACTGCAACAACCTCTATATGGTTCAATATTTCATGGATAAATCTCGTTGACCATCCCAGTATAATCCAATGTTGACCAGGAGATGATGGGTTCCCTGTGTTGAGCCTCGGTCCTTCAAAAGGTTTCTTCTTTTGAGTTTGAGCTTGCCACTGTTGCCTGGGGCAGTGGTGGCCTAGTGGTTAGGGAAGCGGCCCTGTAATCAGAAGGTTGCTGGTTCGAATCCCGATCTGCCAAGGTACCACTGAGGTGCCTGAGGTCATGGCTGCCCACTGCTCACTCAGGGTGATGGATTAAATGCAGAGGACAAATTTCACTGTGCTGACTTGCTGACTAAGGGCCTTGTGCACTATTGTATTGTTAGGCCCTTTATGACAATGTACATTGTAAAAAGCATTGTATAAATAAAAATTGATTGATTGAGTATTTCAAAGTCAAAGTGAACTTTATTGTCATCTCACCATTCACAAGTACACAGAGAGGCAAGGATATTCAGGGATTCAACATAGTCTATATAGGCACATATTTCATACAGATAAATATATATGTGTTTGACATTTAGAGGCTACTTTATCTTACTGTTTTATTCATTGTTTTGCCACTCTAATCGTTATATCTGGCCAGAATATTCAAGTGGTGGCTACTGTCAGTTCCATTTCAATAACAACAACATGGGAATCAGGCAAGAAGCTTAATCAAAGTAAACAATAGACATTAAAGACAATAGATACTATTGTTTTTTTTTTTATTTCAGTAGTGTTAATTCACGGATAAAATATAGCCTCAGTGGCTTGCCTCCCCCGTAGCACCCCTGTAATTCCAGTCTTGATTACGACTAACACTAACAAGTTCCTGTTTAGTAATTCCCCATACAAATGCATCTCATGAATTTCCTCATGAATCAAAAGCAAACATTAATGTAGCATTCATGTAGCAGACATTTAATTTGTTCACCCTTTTGCTTGTAAAACGAACACAGGTCACATGCCTGTTCTCTTTAGGCTCCTATCACAACATCAGCAGTGATTGAGTTGGGAATAGTTGCCTTATTCTATTGAGTGAGTGGGAAATGACTGTCTGTCTCGCTGACAGTCTCCCTGTATGATTAGGGATCCTGTATGATTCAGTTTGATGCTGCCTAAATCTGTTTATACCTCTATTTCCTATATCTTTCTCACCCCCCACTCTCTCTTGTACTTCTGCTGCTGACCTCAGGATGATACTGTTACTGATGATCAGGATGATCCTGTTACTATGAGCCAAGGCCATGCATTTACATGTAAGATGCCATTAAGGTATATCTTTCTGTTTCAGGATGTGTAAGCTAGAATAAGAACAGGTGTCTTGATATATGTATATGGTATTATATTTTATGTGATTGCTGGTAATATTCAGCAATAATGTAAAGATATGCAATGGGTTTCATATTATGTAACATGTTTTATGTGGGTGTTTGAAAGGGAACAAGAGAAAGAGGGGGATTTATTTCCTATGTTGAATATTTGCTTTGAAATTTGCTTTTGAAAATATTTGCTTTGGGAAATAAAATGCCCTGATGCTTTATATCTGTGTCGTTGTCTCGTGGCTGCAAGGTCTCTAACAGTAGGAAATGGCTTAAGAGTCCAACCATAGAATTATTAGACCAAACAATTACATGATTTTAATCATAAACTACTATTTTGTGTGTTAATATATTAATTATGATTTAAGTACATTGTGCTTTTAACCAATACATTTTTTCACATAGGATTTTAAATGTTCATGGTATTAAATTGAGCATCTAAGCATTGCCCTAGCCTGAATTTTATTACAGGTCTCTAAATTTGTCATAAAATTTGTGTGTTTTTGGTGGCAATTATACAGTAAAAAATCTAAATGATATTGAATTGTATTTTCCTCCTATTTGTCCCTTACTTTGCAAGGGAACCATGATTTAAACTGCTAAAATACTAATAAAAATTAAATTTGTTCCATACATTAATTTTAAAAAATCACACATTTTGGAAAAGTAACATTTATTCATTCATTCCAAAAATCCATCTTCATTTTTCACAAATTTCAGATATTTTATCTGCATTTCCCCCTTTACATTCTGAAGATATTTTTCCAAACAGATGAAAGATTTGTTTGTGCATCCAGAAAGGATCCCGAAGCAGAACCACAGTATACAGACGCCATACAAAGCCATGTGAAAATGTTAAGAGGCTCCAGATAACTTTCTGTTCACACCTTTATCACATTTATCACATCACCAACTTTATCACATTGCACTAACCTCCCACAACATAACTGAATCCAGCTCAATTCTATGCTTTTCAAACCTCATTCAAACACAAAACCGCTCCAACACCAGGCTTGTCCACAAATTTGGACTCCAGGTGAAGGTATATATGTACATCAGCACTGTGTTTTATGAATTTGGTAAGACACAACTTCAAATCAGGTTTATTAGCAGCTCTGGACCTGTAAACAATTATTACACATTGAATGACTATCAGTCTCCAGCAATGAAAAGAAAACTGTTTTAGAATACTGTGAACATTTGTTGCAAATAAGCCAACAATTTGATCAGGGTAATAACTCTTTACAGGTCAAGTACATAAAGCCATTTTTAAAAGAATGCAAAAACTTCAACAACAATCTTAGAAGCTAAGTCGGACTGACCAGCAGACCCGCTTTTGAACTTTAGTGTAGGTTAAAACTAATAATACAAAACACCAGCCTACACAAGTGTATCAGATAGGGAAAGAAGAAAAAATCAGTAGCTAAGCTACATGTTAAGATATATGTTATAATTTACAAAAGAATCTAATTCCTGGGTATCCATTCAAGAAAACAGTTACAAAAGGCTTTTTAATTCCCGTGGCTTTTTAGAGGTATCAAATGCTGACTGAATGCTGATTTTGCACAATAATTAAACACATTTTTTACACTGAATATTTGTTCTGAAGAAGGTAATTAATAAACAGGTCACATATGCCACCTTATTATTCAGAAATTTCAGTGTATGTTCTTATGTTGTACCATAATCCAATTAATTTAAACTATATAGTGTTGTGTTACAGCAATGAAAACCTGCAGAAAAGCATTTCTCTTGTAGTCCCTTCTCCTTATTCAAATTTTATGACACTAGACTAAGCCCTTCCTCAATCTGACACTTTTGTGAAATGCATATCATCTTTGGGGAGTCTTACATAATAACAACAATGATGTGTAATTCTTCTGCTAGTAGTACCAAATGTATGCAATGTGTTTAACACATTTTCAATAAAAAATACAGTGCAAAAAGTACAGAAAAACTGGCAACTGCTGTCCAGAGTTGGGAGGGGAAAGTTGTGTCCAAATGATCTGCTGAAGTCAAAGAGACAAAGAGACGTGCATCGTCTACACACTTCCATGTAAAATTCATGTTAATTAACGCCGTTCTCATTTGCTGTTAATTACAGCTAATGTCTTCTCTTTTAGGACATAATTAAATGTTAAAGGCAGGACAGGGTGATACGCCCCAAAAACATCACGTTAGTAATGACCATTACTACAGTGAAGATTAAGAAGAAGAGGAGTGAGTCTTGGCTTGACTGAGAGACTTGGTTGTGGACCACAGATTCAGATTTAATGGAGGGGAGGGATGATGAGAAAAAAAATCCTAAATGAGGATGAGGGGATGATTTTTCATGTTACTCCTGTAAGAAGCAAAGCATGTAGAGAAATCAATCATTTCAACACCACATAAAGTGCACAAAACCTGTCCCCTCTACTCTATTAAAATTTTAATTGAATCTATGTATTTCCCTTTAACTGAAATTACTCATGCAACTGCATGCCAGAATAAAAACGACATTTTAAAGTCATCAGCCACATGCAACACAGAGAGAGCTGAGTGTAGGAACAGCAGCAGAAGCACAGTTCCTCAACGTTTTCTGCTGTATCATTTCTTTGGCAGTGGGGGGTTGGGGGTGCATGATTTGTTTATGTAATAGATTCTTGCTCTTTCCCATAGACCAGTAGACAGGTCTATTAAAAGGTGACCCCACCCCCTTCCCGGAGCACCACCCCCCCTCCCCCAGCGTCTTCCTCCTTGATTTCCAGTAGCAGCTGGCCTCCCCCTGCATCAGCACAGCGCATGCCACATAGCAACTGACCTTTCCCCAGCCGGCTCCAGCCTGTGTCTGCAGTGCCATGCCACCCGGCACCCAGCACCCACACTCCACTCTCACTTGATGCCTCTGAGACCTTACACATACACAATGCAGCTGGCTTATAAAGACATATCATCACACGGGCTTTAAGAGATTAGGCTCAGAAGCATGAACTGGATCCTGTCAAAGCGCATAACTGGGGCGGAGAAAGGCAGATGTCAGACCAAGTAAAGATTTGGATGAAGATGACCATGGATCAATCAAAACAGCCTTGAGAATGAATTCATACTGAAATATAACTAGAAAGCCAATAAAAAGTGTACATAAGGTTGCTGTTTAGTTAAAGGATATAGTCTACCACCAAATTGGTTGGTGAATTCTCTAATTATTTTGCAGTAACAAACTGCCACCCTGTAGCTCATAAATCACACCTTTGCTGTTATGAATTTGCAATCAGCACCAAAGCTCCAGAAAATCTCTTACCATGAACCTAGTAACCCAGTTCTCCAAAATAGCCAGCACTCCTATAAGTCAACTGGATGAAGATTAAATATCCAACACCTCTGTAACATTTAGCTATTAGTTTCAAGGCAGAGTTATTCAGTGGTGAGTTACCATTTAAAGATACAAAATGCAATTAGGAATAATAAATATCAGGTATCAGGTTAGCCATATCTTCTTTTCATTGACAGTGAAAAGGAACTATGACAATCAAACTATTAAGTGCTTTAAGCACTTTTAAACAAATGGATATATATTAATAAAATTTATATTTACCTGTACTTGACTGTATTTACAGAACTCTTGAGTGTGATCTAAATAATTTATGTAACTATACTATGCAGTTGTATGGGTGTACAATAACCACTTTAGGTATTTTCTTTTGTGAAATGTTTATTTAACACACTTAAAACTATTTATATGCAGTAATATTATAACCTGTTAATGGCACACTGGCATGTTTTAAGACATTACAGGCCCAAACATGCACTGTATTTTCCATGTGTTACATAAAACCACCCAGATGCTGTGGGAAGCCAGTACAAGAAAGGGACTTACCTATCATGTGACCTTCCGCTGTTTACCTGTGTTCCACAACAAAACTCATGGTAGTGCCATCAAAAGAGGGTGGTGCAATGATTCTGGGGCCTTGCTGGGAAGTAATACTGATGACCGGCTGGTTGCTCCCGCCTGCCCGGCCTCCAGGTCCACTGCTGTGATGGGTCATGGGTGCTGCCTGCATGGTCTTCCCTGTTGGCATGTAGTAAGGGCCCTCCATGTAAGCCCCGTCTCCCTGCTGGCCCAGATGGACTTTATCTCTTTCATCCGCCTCTGATTGCACTGATATCTGGGACTGCAGCCGTGATGGGATGACTGTTGGTGTGGGCATGAAGCCTGGGTAGATCATATAGGGCACAGTGTGGCTGTATGCGTTGGAGCTTAGGGCTAAGGGGGAGACTGACATGGGCAGAGGAGTCATGGGCGGCTGGGGCATGGGGACGTCCACATACTGACCCGTCTCTGGGTCGAAGAGCCTCCGCGTTGCTGGCTGCACTGGAGTGTCGACCAGGTAGTAATTACCTGTGGTGGGGTCCAGCAGCATCTTTCTCTGAGTAGGCTGAAAGTGCTCGACAGAGGGTGGTGGCTGAGCGACTGTTGGGGAGAAGCAGATGACCTGTGGCTGAGCGCTGGATATGGCGACGGGCAGAGCGTGGTGGTAGATGGTAGCAGTAGGGGTGTCTGGGGACCGTGTCTCCATTCCAATGGACTGGCGGCCCTCGATGTGGCACCTGATGTGACCGGGGTGACTAGGTGGGCTGCTGCTCTTGCCTTTGGAAACTCCAGCTGTATATCTGTACAGTGACATCTTCTCCTGCCTGGAGGGGTTGGCATGTGACTTCACCGGAATGGTCAGGTAGTTTTCAGAATCTGCCAAACCACTCTGCTGGGCTGTAGTCTCACTGCCATTGGGCTTTTCCCTGTCCTCTGCCACGTGTCTGGACGGGGAAAACTTCAGAGAAGAAGGCAGCTTGGCAGACTTTGGTGAAAAACTCTTGGAGCTGAACGGCATTTGCGACGCTGAAGACAACTGAGAGGTTTTGACGCTGCTGCGGGTGCTAGTGGAGAGGGGGACCTTTGTTCCTCCGCTCGCCTGAATCAGGGCTTTAGGGACATTCCTGTCTTCACAGGTCACTGGTGTATGGAATGGCTTGTCAGTGGCTGAAGTCACCATCACTGGTGAGGTTTTGTCAGCGCCTGGGTATAAATCCCCCCTCACAGTCCCCGCTGAATCATTTCCTGTCTCCTCATCCGGGCCCTCGTGCTCTTCTCTGCTGATCAGTGAGAGCACATGACTGTCTATTAAAGGCCTCGGCTCAGTCTTCCTCTTCCACTCATTTTTGTCGAAAATATACAGCTGCTCCATGGTTTTGACAGCGGCCTGTAATTTCTCCAAGGCAGCCTGGTTGGCCATCTTTGATTCGGGCTTCTTCTCCACCGATTCGCTCCCCCGTTCAGGTCTCCTGGCTGCAGTCTTGGCTTCAATTCTCGCCCCAACAGGTCCCTCGGGCAGATCGCCTTTTGCCCGTTTGACGTTGGCCCTTGCTCTTCTGTTGGCGCCCTCTGCAGCCTCTAGCGTCTCCTCTCCAGCTCTGCGTTTGGGGACCTCGATTGGGTTTCCAGATTGCTTCACGCCGCTATTTGTATTCACCGAGTGGCATTTAATGACTATGGGCGAGAGCGACGCCGCGTTCCGTTGCTGAGGCCCCTGTTTGCAAGATTTTCCTTCCGAATGCACGTCGCCCGCGTGGACGCTGCACCTGCTCTCCTGGTTGTCCAGAGACACGAAGTGGTACGAGCTCTTCACCAGTTTGCGCACGTCCCTCACCTGGTGGATGGGCGTCTGCAGCTTGTTCTTGTTGTCCCTGATGTCCCTGACCATGAAGTGGGGCACCTTTTCGGCGAGCGCGTGGCACTTGGAGTCCTCGGACGGTCTGGCCGCGCCGGGAGCCAGCAGCCTGGCGATGCCGAACGGGTCGCGCTTGCCGTCTTTCACGCTGCGCAGGCTTATCTTGATCTCCGGCGACTTGGACGTCACCACGCTGCCGGCCCGATCGGCGACGTACAGGCGGTTCTGGTCGTCGGCGCGCAGCTTCAGGCCGGTGATCACCTCCCCGCGGAATGACGCTCCCGCGGGCGCGTTCTTCCCGGCGTCCTTCTCGCTGGACAGGATCTGGATACTTGGCACGAACAGATGGGACATTTTGGTGAATTTGCTGTTGGACGACAGCGAAAGTCTCACCTCTGGAGGCTTGTCGTTTTTATGTTGTTCCTTCTGAAACTCTAGCTCGCCGTCCCGCCAGCATCTGAAGGCGCTATTTTGGCTGCGAAGCAGCGCGCTTTTGGACGCTTCGAAAGCTTCCGATCCTTTTTTAGTATCGATTCCCGCTTCGTTTGTCGCCTCTAAATTGGTTTCTCCCCTGGCGTCGCACGAATTGGCGTCCGCGACGTCGCCCAGGTCATCCAGGCAGCCGATGGTGAGGTCCGAGTCGGCTTCGGACAGTTTGGAGCCCTGCCTCTGCAGGCGCCCGCGCTCCCTGGCCCCTTCGTGGAAGCAGGGGGAGGACGCCGGGTAAGGCTCGCTGATCTCCCCCCGCTCCATTTTACGCTCCTGCTCGAACTGCATTTTTTTGGAAATGACATTTTTCAGAAGGCTCGAGGCGAATATTGCTTTCTTGTGTGTGCCGTCCATGCTTTCCCCCGCGTTGCAGGGCTGCTTGCTGGCTTCACTCCCCTGCCCGCCTGGCAAGGTGTTGGTAACTTCATCTGTGGAACGTGATCCCGCCGCATTTTGCGCAAAGTCGGCGAGCCTGGCGTCACCACGCGCCCCCTTGCCCACGTTGCAGCGAAAATTCAGCGTTTCCGACAGTCGAATCAGGCCATCTTCCCCTTTCCCCAACTTCCCCATCAGCTCAATTTGCTTGGCGGCCGATTTCGTGGCATTCTTGGGGTCGACCAGGTTCCCATTTAGAGCAAAGATCTCGACTGGGGGCGCTCTGAGACTGGTCATGGTCAGGCCCGTGCCCCCTTTATTCTTGGCCAGATGAAAGTTTGAGGTGTATTTGTGGTAGGTGACGCTTGGCTCTCGCCCCTTTGTCACGTTCACGTTGTTGTACTTAAGGTCGACGAACGTGGACCATCTGTTCATCCCCAGCCCGTGTTCCGAGGCCGAGGATTCGCTGGAGGTGCTGAAGTTAATGGTATCGAAGTAAGGGTAGGCCAGACTCTTGAAGGCCCTGGCCGTCAGATTGCGCACCTCCTTGTCGGCCTCGTCCAGCTCACTGACAGCGCTGGACGCGCCGCTGGACCAGCCGTGCGCGTCTTTGCCCCTGATTTTACCGCCGAAGTGCAGGCGCCCGGGCAGGGCGATGTAGCGCTTGACGTTGTCGTCCGCGGCGACGGCGGGACGCTTGGCATGATACAGCATGCTTTCCTTTCCCCGGGGGCTGCTGGGCTCATTTATAGCTCGGGACGTGGCTTTGATTGACAGGTGGATCTGGCCCACACTCTGGTCCGAGTTGGCGCGCGGTTCCGGGACGCACAGATCGCTTTCAGGATGCGCGCTGACCGCCGCCCCGTCCTCGCTTATCGTCTGGTCACTGTCAAAAGAGGCATAATCGACAAACGAGTAGACCCGGTGGTCGTCCTCGATGTCCCAGCTGGACCCCGACGCCAAGTCGAAATCCGTATCGTGGTCCAACTCGGACAGCTGGATCTCGTGCGTGGTGATGTAGTGCGACTCGGGCTGCGCGCCGCCGGCCTCCGGCTCGGTCTCGTCCGACGGCACGATCGTGGCGTCATCCTCGTCCGAGTCGCTCTTCCTGCCCAGCTCCGTGTCCGCGTCCTGGAGCCCGTCTTCCAGTGGGCTCTGTTCCCGGAGGTCCGCCGCATTTTTGACAGGCGTCTCGACGCGCTCCACGACGCGCTCGTGAGTATCGGCCCCTTCCGAGGACGCCGTTTCGAAGGAGCCGGCCGAGTCCCCCGTCTGCTCCGTTGCTTCTTCCCGATCGGAACCTCTGTTGTCGCCTGTTTCGACCGTCGCCTTGTGCTCCCCCGTGCCGCCGTTGCTCTTATAAACCCCCAGCTGACTCCCTTCCCCTGTAAAAGTTACTTTCACCGTTCTTAGCTCGTTTGCTTTGCGCTCCATGAAGTCGTTTAAATCCACGTAGTCCGCTGTGGCGCGTCCGTTCCACGCCGGCTCCGCGTCCTCCCGATAGATCAGGTGTTTTTCTGAAGCAGCCATTTTACACGTGTGGTGCAACGTTTCTACAGATAACCTGGGACAGATGAGAGACCCGCGTCCCCAGAAGTCCCTACTGCTCTCCCTGGCGAAGCTTGGCGCTCAGGACTGTCATTTCAGACGCAGGGCCGCATTCCTGTCGCCACCTCCCCTCTGGATATCTGTAGCGCTCACCAAGACGCATGAAGAAAAGTTACGTTCTCTGTAAATACTACAGTAAAAAACTATGTACTATGTATGTAAATGGCCACGCTAGATATCCAGAGGGGATGCGGTCCGATCTAAACCAACAGTCTGCCTGCGCAACGCATCGCTCGCTCTTTAAACTCTAAAACGCTACAAATATAGAAATGGTGACGAAATGCAAAAACAGCTATTTTAAACCCGGCCGTTATGTGTTCGTCTTTTGTTACACGGGCTACTGTAGACACCACGCAGCTCCCGTCATAACATTCATGCTTAAAAAAAAAAAAAAATCCATAACACGTTGTGGGAAAGCTGGGGTCACTGCGGTGCCAAATTTAAAATGGATGGACTGGAGTTCAGGGTTTAGCAGAGTTGGGCAAGGTCATGTGGCGGGTGCTAAAGCGGTGCTGAGACGGGTCGAGGGTTTCTGACCATGGTCAGGATGTGGTCGACCTGGAACTGGTCACAGAGTGTCAGTTTTTTAAAATGCTTGCGATTGCACACAACGCACACAACGAAATGTGTCCTCTGCTTTTAAACCATCACCCTGGGTGAGCAGTGGGCAGCCATGACAGGCGCCCGGGGAGCAGTGTGTGGGGACAGTGCTTTGCTCAGTGGCACCTCAGTGGAACCTTGGCGGATCGGGATTCGAACCTTCTGATTATGAGGCCACTTCCTTAACCCCTAGGTCAACACTGCCCCAAAGAGCTGCTCAAGCACACCGTGCTTATTTGCAGTTCATAACTGCATGGTTTAATTCATAATTTAATTGTTTATTTTGCTCTTAAGGTTGCTGGTTCGAATCCCGACCTGCCGAGGTACCACTGAGTCCTCACACCCACACCACTGCTCCCCGGGCACCTTTCATGGCTGCCAACTGCTCACCAAGGGTGATGGTTAAAAGCAGAGGACACATTTCACTGGGTGCTGTGCTGACAACACTAAACCGCATCTTGTAGGAACAGACCCATTTTTTTGTATATCAGCACCGCTGGGTCGGACAGCTCCTCGCACATGCTGATAGAGTTCGTTATATTATTTACACAAAAAAATTATTGGAATATGTTCCAGATTGCAGAAAATATTTCCACATAAAGTTAAAGTGCTAGTAAAAGTCTTTATATATCAGTTATATATCAGTTTATCTAATTGATTTTATTAGCCTAGTGGGTAACACTCGCCTGTAAACCAGAAGACCACAGAGTCACATGTTCAAACTCCACTTACAACCATTGGGTCTGTGAGCAAGACACTTAACCCTGAGTTGCTCCAGGGGGCCTGTCCTGTCACTACTGATTGTAATTTGCCCTGGACAAGGACGTCTGATAAATGCCATAAATGAAAAGATACATTTTATCATAGAACTACCTGACCATAAATTTTAATTTTGCTTTATCCCATAAGACACCTGTGCTGTGAGAGTAACTAAATTATCTAGAAAGTTCTTTTATTTTTAAATGAGGCACATGCAACTAATGCTATGCAGTCAAAATTTTATCACAAGTAAAACTGATTACTTTTTTGGTATTGTATGGATTTTACATTCATTACATTTAGTAGCCACTCAAATTGCATGCATTAATGTTCAGTAATTACCACTATTTACCATATAATTTAGTCATGAGAGGATAAAATTGATGGAGGAACCACCTTGCAATTTTACAGGACTGCACTGATGTCTTGGTACCGGTCTGGAAAATTGCTTTTAACAGTACATGTGTATGTGTGCAGCAGTTTAACAATGCTATTTTTTACTAGTATGTAACTGAGATTGTCATGGATACCAGATCTTCTCTTGTTTAACCCTTAATCTACTCTCTCTCTCTTTTTGTCTATCTTCTCTCATAGGTATGGAACCTGAATGTTATGTGATATGCCATTAATGTAACATCAGAAAAATACAGATCACATGCTCCGCTTGAAATTCCATCCCCTTTTGGGTGCCAGGGTCACTATAGCCCAGGGAGGTATAGTGACAGTGACCATGTGACCAACTACAGCCCCACCATTGGAGCAGAGTGGACTAGGGATGACATGAATGTCTGGTGCTTTTGTGCATCTTGCCTTTGAACGTTAGAAACAGAAGGATATCAACTGTTTTAGAGTGTCAATTTCTGTTTTTTTTTTTTCAGAACTGCATCAACAAATTTCTATTTTTAATACAGACCCCAAATTTACTAAATCTTAGAGACAACTAATCTTACGTGATCAGGTTGGATTCTATTTTGTACCTTTGAGTGTCATTAGTTGCTAATTTAACCCTTTAGTAAAATGGCGCACTTCCATTTTCTGTTCAAGACTGAACCATGGAGAAGAAATATTTTTGCAGCCTTTTTCCATAATAATAATAATAATAATAATGAGAAAAAAGAAAACGGTCAGATCAGACAGCTGCAGCACTGGCAAACAGAGTAAATTTAGCTATTTAAAAAAAGATCTGTCTGCCATGCATGAGGAGATAAAGTTTCTTTCACTGGCTGTATTAAAACCGGCAAGTGTCACAGCATAGCCACCCATCATTAATCATGCACAAAGCCGAGTCCAGTGACACGACTAACAAGCTGCTTCTCACATACACAAACTCACACTCAACACACAGTCTCCTCACACCTTCTTCTCATCCCTATATCCACCCCTTACATTTTTTCATTATTTACAGTGCATTGATCTATGTCTTTTTCCCACATGTGGCAAGTGTCAACCTGTTCCTGCTGTGTCCAGTTTCTTTTTAAATCAGGTTTGTTATGCTCAATATAGTTGGCTTTGTATTCAATTTCCATGATGGACTCTCGAGTAAGACCCTTAATACCTCAATGTTTCCAGGGATCCATGAGATCACTGACCAGAATGCTATCCAAGTCATCACTGGGATATTTGATTGGGATAGGACATTGACTTTTAAGTAATTTCTGTACAATTCAGTTTAGGTTTCCTCTGGTGACCTAATGTCAGATATTTTAGCTGTTCGTTGTGCAAGATTTTGAGGTGGAGTTCTGTGATTTATTCACATTTCTTAATGTGACTAAGCATTGCACTATGGCAACAAATAAGTTAGACACATTAATGACATGCTTTGCATCAACAAGTCTGTGCTGATTTGTGTGCATTTGTGTGAGAGTCCCCGAAGGCCACATTTCACACTCGACACCTCTTACACACTCTCACACATGCCGTCATATTCTCACACAGTATAAAATCACTCCCAACACCATTCCCATGTGGACTGACCCCCTTGTCATATTCCTGCTATTGGTACTCCTGACACAGACTTTATTAAGTATTCAGTATGAGCTACCCAACCAACTCTTTGACCTTTGCATTATTTGCATTGCTTCATTAATATTTGGTCTTGGTTGGGAATTTTTAATACACAATATTATATTTCTGTATACAGACAGGTCATGAAACATAAGGCAGAAGAAACCCATAGTAGCTTGGTGAGTCATGATGATCTTTAAGGTGTGGCCAGACATCTCCTTTTAGCTGACAGTATAAGACCTTACTCCCCCTTTTTGGAATATTGTATTTCTCTGCATTTTTACCATTCCGACAGTGAACCAGGCATCTTATAGGAAATGAAACTTTAGACCAGGAAAATGTATCAAACAGAGGTTGAAATTTTGTTTGCCTGAAAAATGATGCATTTTTTATGATTAAAGATTTAAAAACTTGCTGTACATATATGTGCTCTAATTATGCTAGAATGTAAGGAATGGTACAGAATTTTCTAGGAACTGGCAGTCCTCTGGCACACAGAACCCTGCCACTTTGGAGAGGCCTCAGCAGCCCCTGTAACATCAGACTAGCTCCAGTATAACCACCGTATCACCGGCTCTCTGACTACTGTGCCATCTGTCCCCATCATCAGCAGGGTGACAGCAGGGCAGCGAGCCACAAACAGGGGATTTCCAGGACCACCCTAGGCCTGCAACTCTGGGGATTGTGTTGGAAACGTAGCAGTGTGTGGCTCTTTACAAATGAAAAATAGGATAAAGTAAAAAATCATATCCTTATTCAAGATGAACAGACATGAAGCCAATTCCACTGAATTGGTGAATGCTAATTAACATTGGATATGGTGTATACCTCTGGTGACTCATATTAGCTTATTTATCGCTTTCATCCTTGGCATATGTTTAACGGTATGTATTGTTTTGTATGTATTTGACAAAGATATATATGGCTTAGAGTTATGGGTCATGAGTAACAGCTTCTCTATATTGGGTTCAATATATAAGTATTTTAGTTGACAGCTGAAAGTTCTATTGTTTCTGTATGAGATAAATTGACATTTTATAATCTTGAAAATGCAATGTCAGCAATTGGGGATTGTACTGTATGCAGGCATCTTAACAGTTTTTCTATACTAACATTATGAAGCATTGGAACCCTTGTGAGGCTCTGCATGGCAAATGTGAGTGACTGTCTAACAGGGATGTCACCTAGCTGCTGGCTGTGTAGACAACTATATTAAGGACTGGAGGCCCTGAAACTGAGAATGTGTTTTCATAGAAACCTGAGACCAGAAATATCCATTTTGAGTGAATAGTTTTCATTGTAGAATGCATCTTGGATGTGACTGGAGGTGTGGGAGATGACACAACTGTCATGCTTTATGGGTTTGTGGCAGCTGAAAGACTTGTCTACAGTTTCATGTCTACAGTTTAGTACAAGCTTATGATCATACTGAAGGAGAAAAGATATATAAAGCCCAGCTGGATATCTGCATCGGTCAAGCAGAAATGAAAATTCTGTGACCTTTGCACTCAGTGGCCTGGGCTGGAGCTGGGAGTCCTGGTCTGAACCTCTGCACCTCTCCTGTTTCAACTAAATCACTGCGGCAACTTAGACAAGGCCACCTTTGAATGAGGTGAATCGGCAAAAATGAAAACATTTTATGCAGTCAACCATAATTTTTTCACCAGCATCCCAACAAAAGCAGCAGTGATCCTTCAGCTTGATGTGATTTCATCATATTATTAAGTTAAAATAGGAATCACATATCCAGTGACATCAGTGGCGACATGCTGGGATACACTGTGGAATCGCTGAGAATAACTACGAGCAGGATGACAACAAGAATTAAAATAGCTACAATATTGTTGTGGTCTCTTTTAGCAACCTGGGGCTGTGACACAGTGCTTTTAGAGGAGAATATAAGATATACTGTAGAGAGCTGTCATCAATTCTGTGAGGAATGGGAGGCATGATGGTATGTCACTCTCATGGTCTGCCACTCCCTTTTGACAGTCGTCAACATGGTTGCATTTACAAATACAAACAGATAGATGTTGACATGGTGCTGAATATATGCCTT
This sequence comes from Denticeps clupeoides, assembly GCF_900700375.1. Taxonomy (NCBI): domain Eukaryota; kingdom Metazoa; phylum Chordata; class Actinopteri; order Clupeiformes; family Denticipitidae; genus Denticeps; species Denticeps clupeoides. Next base: position 24,191,437 of record NC_041707.1, read on the forward strand.
GTCACACACTCCAATCATGTGAATGACAGTATTAGATCATAGACAAAAGTCAGAAACATGATGTCAAGCCACTCTAACATACCACTGAAATTTTGGTTTAATAATAATTATTATTATTATTACTTATAAAATATAGCCAGTTGTACTTATTTTAATTGCTCTCACTGTGGATTTATTTACTATTGTAATGGTTGTAAATAAATGTTAATTTTAATTTAATTTTAAACATTTAAGCATTAAACTATTATAATATATTATGATATTTAATGGCAATATAATAAGTGCTATACCCAGTGTTGGGGAGTAACAGAATACATGTATTTAGAATACAAAAGATGACTAACTGTATTTCGTCACAGTTACCTTTTAAATGAGTGCTAATCAGAATACAGTTACTTTGTTGAAATAAATGGATTACACGGCGGGTTTTTCCTGTTTCATATGTTAGGCTATCCCCCCTCTATCGCCTCTCTAATTTTGGTAATTCCACGCTGCGCGGACCACGCATAACTCGGGTGTTCTGTCGGGTGGTTGTAGCCTAGTGGGTAACACACTCGCCTATGACCCAGGTTCAAATCCCACTTACTACCATTGTGTCCCTGAGCAAGACACTTATCCCCAAGTTGCTCCAGGGAGACTGTCCCTGTAACTACTGATTGTAAGTCGCTCTGGATAAGGGCATCTGATAAATGCTGTAAATGTAAATGCTGACTATCGAGTTGCGCTATAGCGGATCTCAAGTACCTCAGGTTTGCGCTCTGTTTCAGCGCCCATAGTGCACATGGACTGAGTATTGGTGCCATTTAAAGTGATTTGTACCGTTATCGGAAATGCACAAATTTAAATGGAACCCTATACCAACAAAGCAGCATAAAACACCAGAAACCCAAACAAAACAGGCAATAAGCGGCTCTAATGTAAGCGTCCTGTTAACGTTGGTGGACCCGGAGCCAGCAGTGGCCAGGCAGGAATGCATTTGTTACTTGGAAATTCTGACACCACTTCACAAGTTACCCTTTTTTGTCCTATTCGGGAAGAGGGTCATTGAAAATGCTGTTTTTTTTTCCTTGTGCAAGGCTACTTTATTTTAACTAAGTGATGGAATATGTTTGTGACCATAACAGTAAATACTTTTCAATGGCATATTTTATGTTTGTTTAATACTCTTCCACTTTTCAGCTTTATAAATAAAGAAATGGTTAAGGAAAAACAGAGCTTTTTTATTATCTGTGATTGCTACATTCATGTAGTTGTAAAAAGCATGACAATATATTAAGTAATCCAAAGTATTCAGAATACATTACTGACATTGAGTAACCGAATACGTTACAAACTACATTTTGGGGCATGTATTCTGTAATGGAATACATTTTAAAAGTAACCTTCCCAACACTGGCTATACCTAAATCTGAGTAAAATTCATACAGGATAACAATACCCACTGTTAGTTGTGTCCTTTCTAGTGGACATGGAAAAACCTGTTGATGTACACTACAGGGAAGAAGTTTGTGTATATCCACAGACTAAAAAAAAAAAGATACTCTTCATTTTATTACATGCAAAGTAAACCATTATTGGTTTTGAACAAGACATATTTGGTGTGTCTGCAGTACATTCATACTTATGCTGCTGGCTGAACAAAAGTTATTCCCAGAAATTTATGTGATAGATGTAGGGAATCTAGACTTTAATATCCATTATATTGTCTTTACTGTAAAAGTTGTTACTTCACATATCAAAACTATTTACTTAGTTTTCTTGGCTCAGCGGGAGAATTCATTTACAGAATCTTTCCCTCGGTCCTTGACTGCATACCTAAATTCAGAAGCACAAAGAGGAAGTTCATGGATTGTGGCAGCAGATCAGAAGCATGTCTAACTCTGTAAATCAGTGGCACATTAATCCCACAAGAGGGAGCCTTTCTCACATGGGTGAGGTGCAAAAGCTTTTTTCTAAATGCACACTTGCAATGTGTGCATTTAGAAAGGGGGGCCATGTGGTTAAATAATGAATATTTAAGTCAGGTGCATTACAGAAAATGTAGGTGAAAACTGGGCCAAAGCTGGCATCTAATAAAGCAATTGTTGCTTTTTAATTAGCCACCAGCAGCTAAATTGAAAATCCCCACTAACACACACCACTTCCACCCACATAGTCTGCACAAGACCAGCTGATAAGATATTAAAAAGCATTCCACATTTTAGGAATTTCCCCTGGGAAGGAACTCCTGGTGCCAGAAGGTGGACAGGCTGCCTGAACGCAGGTCAGGACTCAGCCGGGAATGAGGCAACACGCTTGCAGGTGTGGACCCGGGCAAACAGGATGGTGAACGGTGCCAGTCAAGCCACACACTCCAGGTTATCTTCCCAGGAAGCTGAGGAGGTGGGGGTTCTGTCTCTTCTGGAGGAGTTCCCTTCAGTAGCAGGTTGCCAAACGATGGGCTGGGATCAAAGGAATCATCTGAACATGTGTTCAGTGTGTGTTCTTCTGACCTTTCTTAACAGACAAGTGGGAGAATAAAAAAGTTAACAAGTGCCCCTTCATTAGGCCAACTCAACTAAGAGAATTTTTTTTAATTTGCTGAGGGATCGCATTCCCCCTGCCCCCCAGCCACGCAATGCTGGCACAAACTCAGATAGTTGATATTTGCCAAGGCTTGAGTCAGCACATTTCTATCCTTTAGCAATTAGACCACTCATGTCAGTGTACTCATTTTTTTCTCCCTCTTCTCACCATTAATTCGGAAAAAAGCAATTGCCCTGATTTTCAAAGCACTGTACAAAAATCTAAAGTGACACAATGTCGTAAATGTGAGGTAAATTACAGCAATCCAGTGGGCCCCTGGTCATCTCCTCCAATTCTCCTAGGGCTGTGTTGTGAAAGGGAAATTTGGTGGGCTTGTCTGGGCCAATCAGGGCTGTTTGACATGCCTGGGTACTTAACTGGACAAATTAGTGATAGAAAATGCACATTGATCAAAACAAGGACCCCTTTTTACAGCACAGCTTGTCAGTGCCACTTCATGGCCCGCTAGACTGAGTCTTAAGACACAAAAAGATAATTACCATTTGCTGCCAAGTCGCCAGCTTCCTAAGTGCAATGGGTTGTGGGAGCTCTGCAGGTGACAAGGAGCAAATCTCTTCCTTTACATAGCTTGAGACTAGTGGCCTCAGTGCTTCTCTCTTGTGACTTTCATTGTGTTCACACACAATATGATGAAATTGAGGCTGAAGGTGCCAGATAAGGCTGAAATCAGGTTCCCACTGGTGAATGAGAGTCAGTGGTGAATTTGTGGTGATAGATTTTTTTTTTTTGTATTCAAAAACCTTAAATGTTGCTCTGTATTTCATGCCTGCCTTATTTTATCTTTCAGCCAAGTCCATCAGCTTTGATTGCTCATACCTGGTGGCAGGTCTCAGATTTTGATGATGCATTACCAATAATGAGCACAGATGTCGCCAATTCATTACGAAATGATGCTAGGTGGGCGACAGCTGAACAGCAGCCTCCGCCAAACCCTCTCAACACCTCAATTCATTTCCAGTGGAAATGGAGCAAGATGCTGTTCGTCAGCTTACAGAATTGCCAGACAAGACATTGGTTTACACTCTGTTTTGTGCCACCATGAGGAATTGTGCGTGTATGTATATACACACACCTGTACATTTCAGCTTGATTTAGCATCTCATGTTGCTGGCAACAAAATTGCATTTTTACATTTACCTTTTTTATTGTACCTGCTGAAAGAGGGAAACCTGGTCTCCATATTTGTATAAATAGTTGCACCTAATTTGACCTATTTGAACTTAAAAACGAGCCAAAAAACTAAATTTTCAATACTTAAAAAGTGAACTAAACTAAGCTTTTAGATTTAAAAGAACTCTGCCTCTTGATGAGCTTATTTGAACATTCATTAAAGTCAATGCAGACAGAAATATCAGTTAATCTTAGTATGCACAAAAGCTCTGAAAACCTTGAAAAACTTTTTTTTTTTTTTTAAGTCTTATTCCGAAACTGGTTTACCCTGTACCACTAATTAACGACTAAAGGATTTTGCTATTTAATGTTATTTAAGGTTGAGCAAGTAGTTGCTTTTCATTGACTATTATGACCAAATGGTTACTGTGGTTACTTCTGCTGAAGGTCAGTCATAAGGATCCCCCTCAATAAATGGGGGGCATTACTCTAAGGCATTAGAGTAAGGAATTACTAAGGCATTACTCTAAAAATGCAATTTTCCAAAGAAATAGCTCTTTGAAGTATTGTTTCAGTCGAGCCACTAAAAGCCTTTGTAAATCCTGTAGGCTACTCTGACTCCTAGAGTCATAATTAACCTGCTATAATTTGCTTGGTTTTTGTCTGGAGCAGTATTGATAATTTGTTGTGCACCACTGATGAAAAGCCGCAGCTAATGAGCATTTTCACAAGGTCAAGTCCATTACTCTGAGTACACAGGATGGGCCAGCCTCAGTAGCAGACCAAAAAATAATGTTTAAAAAAAATTCTGCTTCTAGCACACTAGCATTTAAACACATGGTTTATGCAACAAGAAACACAAACTATATTATCTCAAATTGTCTCATTGCAGGCAGATGCACAAGCCTGTCATACTGCATGATCTAAATGTGCTTCCATTTACTGTAGTTCCATAATACAAACAGAATATAACATAAAATCAAAGATGAAAGTGAAGTCAATGCATTTTCACTGGACAGGCCAAAATGTATCAACTGTTGTTTTCCTTAAAGACTAAAAAGGAAATGCTTGTGTAGACCGTACAGTTGGAAGCTCATAAAAGCCAAACCAGAGGCAGGCGTCACATAAATTTTTTTTTTTTTAAACCTGGTTTTGTTGGCAGGTGGTGGACTGCAAGACACGACCTTGTCTTTACATCCCATCCCCTTCTCTTTTTGTGCATCAGAACTAGCATTTAGAAGAACAGAGTAAAAAAAAGACGAGAAAAAAAAAAAAAGAGAAAAATGAAAAAGAATTCATTTTGGAATGCTACACTAGACTCAGTACAGAGAGGTCTCTGGATTTTAAGTCTTCCCCCTTCCTCCTGCTTTTTGGGATTTTTTGTCTGGTGGGGGGACAGTATTGTGTGGGTGTCTGTGTTGTGCACGCTCACACAGACGGGTGGGCTGGCTGGGGTCACGGCTCAGTGGCCTGCCTAGGGCCCTCAGAGGGAACAAAGCGGCCCCAGCCAAGTGCAGGTTGGGACTGGGCTCCACTCCAAAAAGGACGGCGCGTATTGCAAAGGGTTCTGAAGCTTGGGGTTGGGTTTGGGAGCAAATAAAAAAAAAATAAAAAAATCCTGGGTGTCTGGGGAGCTGGGTTATTCGGGCCTTTGCTTGGTACTCCCTGCTGAACATGAAGAATCACCTAACGTGATCCAACTCCGCCTCTGCCCACCACTTTGAAGTCTGCTTGCTTTTGTTCTTTACATAACTTGATCTGATTTTTGAAAAAGCTAATTTGTATGCGTTTTCAGCCAGAGCGCTGCCACCCAGAATTCCACAGAAGGGGCTGACAGGAAGGTCAACCCGATTGGCCATAGAAGAAAGGACCCAGACACAGCAAAGCTAAACCATATGATAAGTGCCTTTCAATTATTGTCACTGTGTGCAAATGCGCAGACAAATGGCAGATTAACGTGAGGCATGGAATCAGGGGGATAGGAGGATAGAGAAGGAGTGGGGGGTGTTTTGTAACATCCCTTCTCTATTAATTTCTTCCCTGAACCATTCAATCAATCAGAATTCATTTCCAAAAAGGGATTACCTTTGAACACACACACTTTTCCCTACTGTTGTAGCTCAAAAGACTTTTCAGATTAAAGATAAACTCACTTATTACACGGTGGCTAAGAATAAATTCAAATCGGATTTTTTTTAAAGAAAAGAACCCACCATATGTCACAGTTATTCACATATCTCTGCTTGGGCAAAAATGTGTGACTAAGCATCTTCTTGTACCCCAGTTTTACACATTTACAGACTTAATTTAAAGCCCATGGAAGCAGGAGCTGAGAGTTTCCTTTTTTTTGATGTCTGCGTTTACAAGCCTTTGTCCAGGCCAGTGTGGACGATGCCTTTGGGAGAGAACGGTACAAGGAAGCCCAGAACTTTTCATCGGCTGCAGCTTTAATGACATCCTTTAGGTGCTTTTTTGACTGCCTTCCAGAAGGGACTGTGGGACCCTTTTCTCTCCAACCCTGGCCCTGTGCCAGGATGACAATCAGCGTCTGTGTCTCTTCTGTGGGGGCCTTATTTCTCAGGTCTCCCCATTTTTTTTTTTTTTTTTGGAGGAGGAAATGGTATTGGGAAGCTCAAACAGGATGTCCTGCTGTTGGCCCTGACTGTGAACTGCTCAACCCCTCCCCCGAAAACCCCTCCCAGGGTCGACACTGTGAAATGGCTTAAGTTAATCCAGGGTCCCTCTCTCTCTTCTGCCCATTCTTGTCTTTCCTCCCTCTGAGGACCAAAGAAAAGCCAAAGTGCCTGAGACGGCCATGCTGGTCTCTGTCTCACGCTCGCTCACATGCACGCGCACTAGTCGCATGCTGGTTGGACCCAATGCCTCCTGCTCCCCTATCGTCAGCAGACGCCGGTTGTTGCCGCAGTTGACCCCGGGTGTATGTCTGCTCTGAGGTTTGCAGCGAGGTCCCAGAGAGGAGAGCTTAAGCAGTCACGGCTGAGAAAGCCCTTCTGCAGAGGATCCAAACAAACAGTAAAGGAAGGGATGACCAAAGAAAAAGGAGGCAGAAAGTGAGGAAAAAAAAAAAAAAAAATGTCTGAGGAGTCCAATCCATAACTATCACAGATAGAGAAGGAGCAGCTGCTGGCTTTTTAACACAATCATACTGCAGATCGCACAACTTATCTGTAAATGGCCTGTTAAGTTGTGAGGCTTTACTTTAGGCATTATTTTATTTTTTTTACATTTTTTTTTCTGTGCCCCCTTCTCAAAAAGCCTGACTTGGAATTTCTGTGGTTCCTTTAATTGGGTCTCTCTGAGGATTTATGAAGTAATGAACAGGTGTTGGGTAGGAGGAAAGGCATAATGTGGATTAAAGATGATCCTCTCATCCTTTCCCTCTCTCTACACCACATGGTCTTACAAAGTTCTCACCCTTTTACCCAAGGTCTGACTGGCTGCACGATCCATTTTGCACATCACCCAATGAGATTGGCTTTTGTAATTTGTAAAAGATACTTGTGACTTTCATAACATTTTCTTGGCTACAATCAGACCCTCATGCCAAATCTCTACTTAACCCAGAGTAATTGCTCAAATGGCTGTGAATCCTGTGTTCAATTTATAAGTGTCATAACCCCTCAAAGCGTTTCTGATCTCAGGAACTAATTTCATTGTAACCGGTTGAAGTAGGGAGGATTAGCCCAGCCTCAAGGTTTCACAACTTGGATATGATTGGAACATTCCTGAGTGCTGCTATTCAGTATCAATAAAAACTGAAGGCAGTTTTCCCACAGCAGTGGTGGTATAACATTGTGCAGTTTTTTTCTTGAATTTGCTGCTAAAAATGCTGTAATTTATGGTCAAATTCTGTTTTTGAATTTTTGGTAGATTTTTGGCAGACAACTTTCCTGAAATAATCTGAGCATTGCATCATGGTTATAATGGTAAAAGTATTAATGTACTATTGTATCTCAGGGCTCTCTGTGATTCCTACCACTAATTAATACATACACATGCATATATCACAGTTAGAGGCCGCTAATGCTTCTTGGGGGGTGGGGGTGGGGGGGCAGAAAACAAAAACAATACATGGAGAACATGATGTCACAATTCGTATGTTGTATGCCATTCATTCTTTGCTGGGGGCACAAAAACTACAGCATTACGAGACAGTAAATCATGTTTTCCATCTCAACACTCAATATGAGAAAAAAATATGACTCAGGCATGACATGATTACAGTAAGCCCCAGCTGGCACTGATAGTGAAGAGGCTCAGAGGGTCTGTTATAAGTTGTACACATTGGCTCCAGTACACAAGATCATTGCTACAAGTCCAATCTAACGTCACTTCTGCACGTATATCTACTTACATACATGTTTATAAATTGCTAATAGCCAGGTGATTCATAGAGTTGGAATGCATAAAAGACTGATATTTCTTGTATTACACTCCAATTCCATCTCCACTACACAGCCACCCAAGTTAATCCGTCCATTCATAATGATTCCATCTTAGATGATTCTATAGTAACCAAAACAAAAAAAAAATGGATTCCTTGTGGTAAAGTTAACTAATCAAATAATATATGGACAATTGTACTGCCAAATAGTTATTTGCATGCTTTTTTAAAAAACTCAGAAAACCTCAAAATACAGAGTCTGACCAAACTCTGTGAACTCAGGCTGACCTCTTCATCTCAGTCCTGTCACATGACACAAATTCCTGCTTTCCAGACTGGTTGGCAGTGAAAGTGGTTCTTGTGGGGAACAGGCCTTTGCTGCCAGTGCAATGGCGACAGCCAATGTTCCAGAAGCCTCGGCAGGATCCTCACCCCTCCTTAGAAAATTAAGATTTTGGAGGCGCTCCAGGCTTCTTTGTCAGACCACCCAGTTGGCTGAACAGAAGATCCACATGTGCTGCATCATCACAGTGTCAGTCCTCAACACTGGTGAGCGCTAGGAGGTGGAGTGTTATGTATTCATAAACTGTTCCCATGAACTTTTACCCTTGTGTGCACTCATCTTTATGCACTGTTTAAGGACGGTCATGAGTAAATTATATAGAATAGTACTGACTAAAGAATATTACTCTGCTGCCAGAGATTTTTTTTTACATGGGCATATGAAATCTGCAATATATGTCATTAATATGACCTGACCAGTAAATCCTGACTTCAACATGTATTTTCACTGGCAAGCAGAGTTGAGAAAACAGAGCCTTCAAACACCGGCTGTGAGCTCAGGAGGCCGAAAAGGTCATAAATAACTTCACCCACTGGTTTTGAGAACAAATATTCTCCTTTTTCACAAGGATAATGCTCAGATAGGGTCCCAAAATAAGCCCCTATGGTTAATTTGGCAGTGGACATACTGGAACCCTGCTCAGACCTTATAAAACAAACACTTAGAAAAGACTTCACACATATCTACCAGTGTGCTACATAATACTGTGGCAACTACACTACAGCTGCCCCTTACCACATAGGAACAAAATGTTTTAGCAGCAAAATAAATCCCTTTGGAATGGAAAAATAAACAAAATAGCATTTCAAATAGCCACAGCATTTAGTTCACTGGTCAGTCACTAGTCTTCACTCCTGATGGACAACTGAACAGCCACAGGATAGCTGCTGTGTTGTAACTGTGGTCCAGCTGTGAAAAATCACAATTTGGCCCTTCTCAAAGGGGCTCAGATCCTTACACCAGCATATCAACTTTAACAGTGGTTTAAATTTTATCGGTGTGTATAAACCTGGTCCTGCTTGGTAGTTTTCATTAAAACACAAATTAGTGTCTTGAATTATTACTTAATTAGAAATGGCAGACAGACAAAAATTCATTTAAGATTTATATTATAATCAAGGACTTTCAGTGGTAGCAGGTCAGTACCTTCCAAATAAGGAAAGATAATGCGGTTTTATCACATATAAAGTTTATATACATATATAAACATTATATAATGATAAACTGAAAACAAAAAGTTTTTTTTTTGGCTTAGAACTCAACTCGGGAAACCAAGGTTAAAATATACAAGATGTAATCCATTCTGCAATACAGACTGAAACAAAATACAAAAACCCTTACAATTCTTACACACAGTGCCAAAAACCTCCACCCCGCATACCCCAATCGACGGTCTGTAGCCTTTATAGACTGAATTAGTGACAAATGTGCATCCTGATAGTCAAGAGAGAGACAAAACTCCAGCATTGTTCTTAAGTCAGTTCTGAATGCACATAGTGTTCGGTTGGAACCTTCCTTTAGAACCTCAGGTTCTTCAAAACCAGGCTGCACCCAGCAGACCTATTTAAGTAAACTTAATTTTTTCTTTTAGTACAAAAGTTCCATTCCAACAAATGGAAAAAAGCACACCAACTTTCTAGAAGTACACTGACAGAAAACCTCAACAGGAAAACTGAGGTCCTCACAAAATAAATAAAAAAAATCTGACAACTGACAACTCAGCGGTTATTTCTTTCTTCTCAGCGCAGGCCTGCCTACTCCTAAATGTAAAAATTTTAACCACCTCGTGTATCTGTTCAAGGTATTCACATGTTGTATGGGCATGTCTCTATAGTTCTTCCACTACAAATTCATTTTTGGATTTTCAGCCCTACTATAGGGCCCCCACGATTCAGCTGGAGGCCCTGTTAAATTCTGCTCAAGAAGAAGAAAATAATATAAAACCTTTAAACAACAGGTGCTCTGCTAGAGGCAGGGAAAGGATCATGTGAATGCTTGCATGGGTTTAATGGATTGTCCTTGTGCTCACACCCAACTCTCTTAACTCAATAAATAGATGGACAATGCAGTAAGGCAGTGCTGAAACATGCATTCATCACAACAGAGTTAAAAAAAAAAAAAAAAAAAAAAAAAAAACACACACACACACACACACACACACACACACACACACACACACACACACACACACACACACACACACACACACACACACACACACACACACACACACACACACACACACAAACAAGGTAACAATATGCACTTGAAGAGCCAAGACTCCAGTACTGATGTTTTTCAAGGCTTTCCGGGTGAAATCCTGGTAGACAGGAATAAGATCCTAGGTGTTTTTTTTTTTTGTCACTGAATTTTTTGCAGTGTGTAATTTCCTTTACTTTTGTTCAGTCCCTCTATGTAAGTTTCCTTATGTGGCAGGTTGGTCAATGTTCAAGGTCAATGTTCAAATGTCAAATGTAGAAGAACCAAAGAATCTCTTCCTCCTGATGGCAGCCCGCTGCTCTGATCCTCACGATGGTCCAGAGTTTTCCAGGTAACTCTGCAGCTTGCGCACTGTGGTTTTATCCAGAGAACAAAGGTCAAAGTCAAATGTGGTGTTTGTGATGTGAAAGTGTCCAGTTTCTTCTATGAGGTTCACAATCTGTTGTGGAGAAGAAAAAAAAAAACACCACCACACATTTACACACTGATAAACAATCTATGATGTTAAATGTTCCACAGGCTACTTCATATCAATATCTGAGAAGTGTGTTTGATGAGAGGTATGTGGCAGCATCATATTGGAGTTATTGGAGTATGTGTTATTATCCTGCATAATGTAAAGAAACACATTATCGGCAACAAATAGTCTTGAAAGTTCGGACACACCTTCTCATTCAATGTGTTTTCTTTATTTTCATGACCCTTTACTTTGGTAGATTCTCACTGAAGTAATCAAAACTATGAATGAACACATGTGGAGTTTTGTACTTAACAAAAAGTGGAGAAATGACCTCCACAGTCACCTACCTGAACCCAATCGAGATGGTTTGGGGTGAGCTGGACCGCAGAGTGAAGGAAAAGGGGCCAACAAGTGCTAAACACCTCTGGGAACTCCTTCAAGACTGTTGGAAAACCATTTCAAGTGACGACCTCTTGAAGCTCATCAAGAGAATGCCAAGAGTGTGTAAAGCAGTAATCAGAGCAAAGGGTGTCTATATAATATAAATTATGTTTTCAGTTATTTCTTCTTTTTTTGTTAAGTACATAACTCCACATGTGTTCATTCATAGTTTTTAGTGAGAATCTACTAATATAAATGTCATGAAAATAAAGAAAACACAAGGTGTGTCCAAACTTTTGGCCTGTACTGTGTGTGTGAGATGTGTGTGTGTGTGAGTGTGAGTGTGAGAGAGAGAGAGAGAGAGAGAGAGAGGGAGAGAGAGAGAGAGAGAGAGAGAGATAACACAAATAAACAGAAAAAACATAGGAAAAAAAAAAAAAAAAAAAAAAAAAAGTCTCAGTGTGTTTGTAAGGAATTTTAAAGGTTTGTGTGTGTGTATGCAAGTAGAAAAGCTGGGGACCGCTTCCATCATTATTAGTTCCAGTTCTCTCCCGTCCTGAACGTCTGTGTTGATGAAGCTGTGCAGTAATGGGACCCAACCTGATCCATTTCACACTATAAAGCTGAGGAGCTTCCATGTGGAAAGCATTTCTTTCTTCCATCACCATTCCCCGCCCCACCCCCCTCTCAGTGAACTAGGGCCAACAACAGAGAGGGACCCAGAACATTGTTATGACAGACCAGATCGGGCTCAGATGTTGGTGTGGCTGGTGAGCCACTTCCTTGCGAGCTTCAGCACACAGGCTGCTGGTGACTGTAGCACCAATATTTTTTTCCAATTTTTTTTTTTTTTTTAAGTAGAATATGTTGTTACAAAACTTGAAATAAAATCCTATATAATACAATGTTCCACATGCTAAAGATTTGGTACAAAGAAAACATCATGCGAAAAAATTACACACAAAATTCCTCAATGATTTAAGCCAATTGTCCAATCTGTGGTTTTAATGCAAAAAATGATGAGCTTTTTCTTTTTTCCATTCCCACAGGCTAGTAATCACTTCCATCTACTGTGATGAGAGCATGGAACAAATCACAGAAACTGTGGGAGATCAGCTTCTAGTCCACTTCAAAACTCACTTCTCAACCCAACCTTACAGCGGCCTTCTGTAGCACAGTCCACCACCCCCTGCTGCATTCGACATGCTTGGAGAACATAATCTGCTGCATGATGTGCTGCAGAGGGTTTCGATTGTTCAAGAGGCAAACAGAAAATGTCTCCCAGTTCTGACATTCAGAAGTGGAGGTTAAAGGAGTTACTTAACACACATGAATGCACTCAAACAACTCTGGGCTGCTGGCCAGGGATGTCATAGGTGCCATCTACAGTTGGTGCAGATTCAGAGGAAGTAGTGACCTTAATAATGATCAGAGTGGAACAGTACCTGCTGCAGTATGTGCCTCTCTCGCAGTGTCATTAATCTTCTGTGCAGCTCCACCAGCTCATCCAGGTAGGCCTACAACACAGACGGCCTGTCAATACAGTTGCCAATGAGAATGTTACGAGTTCTGCTCTATCAGACTTTGCCACCCATCAAACACATGGTGCAAATTGGCATTAACAACGCATGATTAATGTGTCCTTATGCTGAAGACTTTGTCCAACATTCAACGGCACATTTCAGAATCATTAAATCATGACAAATGCACTTCAAAAAACCCTAATGTGAAAGCTCATATGAGCTTGTTGTTTCTGTTTGGGAGAGTTCTTACCTTATCACAGTCAATGTTTTTACTTTTTTCCTGTTTGCTCTGCTTTATGGGACTCTTCACCTCCAATATCTGTAACGAATACATGTCATAAACTTCAACAATCATAACCAGATCAAATGCACAAATACAGTTTTAAAATGCTAAAATGCTAAAATTAAAAGAACTATTCAGATTTGAAACTATTCCAAAAAAAAAAAAAAAAAAAAAAATGTTAGTAAGCAATTCAATTATGAATTATTCTAAAATGTAACATCCTCCATATACAATCTCACACACACATGCAATGTATTATGTGAGTGGTGTTACTGTCAAGTCACGTATATTTGTGACTAGGTGTATGCAATTGTTGCCTGTTCGGTCTCATATTATGTCATGAGAGACCTCTTACTTCAGAGAGACCCATGTTATAAAATCACAGGACCACAGTAACGTCTTCTGATGCCAAATCAATTTAGCAGAATTATCAGTAATTTTTCATTAACATAAAAACCTTAACTGAATTTTACATTTTCACGAACTTAAATTTGTTATTGTATATTTGTTTTCCCCCTCTCAGACACAGAAACAGCACGTCCTGGCAAAATCTCATTGTGGGACTGGCTCAAAGTGTCTGTAATATTTATAAGGGCAAAAACTTTCATGTCAGGGGACCTTTAAGAAAGTGTTGTAAAATTCTGATGAAAATGTTATTAATAATAAAGTAAATAATAAAGTGAAGTGATTGTCACATGTGATACACAGCAGCACAGCACACGATGCACACAGTGAAATTTGTCCTCTGCATCACCCTGAGTGAGCAGTGGGCAGCCATGACAAGCGCCCGGGGAGCAGTGTGTGGAGACGGTGCTTTGCTCAGTGGCACCTCAGTGGCACCTTGTCGGATCGGGAATCGAACCTGCAACCGTCTGATTACAGGACTGCTTCCATGACTTCTTTCCATGAACTGACAAATACATTGAAAGTTGTATTCACCATTCCTAGCATGGTTCATCAAACCTGGTGGTCTTACCTGATTATTGCTCGACTTCAGCACTGGAGGAGGTTCATTTCGAGGAAGTGGTGAAGAGGCAGAGCTGTTCTCACTGTCACTGCCATCACTCAAGCTCACTCTGAAAACAATTGAGTAGAATGCTTTGTTCATTTACATTTACAGCATTTATCAGACTTACAATCAGTAGTTACAGGGACAGTCTAAACTACCTGTGACAGTTTCCCTGGAGCAAATTAGTGTCTTGCTCAGGGACACAATGGGATTTGAACCTGAGTCTTCTGGTAGTAGCCTAGGTGTGTTACCCCTTGGTGTGTTACCTCTAGGCTACTACCACTCCTCAAACTACCTGTTTTACCCCAAGAACAGACATTATCCAAAGTACTTGGATGAGGAGAGAAGAGACAAAGCGCTTTAACAATACCATAGGTAGTGGTCAACCATTACGTGTTTAGCACCACATATAGCAACAATTACAAACATACATTTTTATGTGCTGAAAATTTCTATAATCAATCAGTCAACCACTAAAGATAAACCAATACACAGTGTTTCAATGTCAAACAGATTAATCTAGAGCAGGGACATATTTGACTGTTCCTTTATCCACATTACAAATGTAAATAAACCCACCACTACAACAATATATTCAAAAAAGCACAGTGGTTATTTACAAGCAAAAGACTTACATTTTCTCCCAAGCGCACATTTGTACACACTAGGGCTGCAACAATGAATCGATTGAATCGATAAAAATCGATTACTAAAAGAGTTGGCAACGAATTTCCTAATCGATTCGTTATGTCGCGCGACGCGGAGACATTTCATTATTAAAAAAAACATGGCATGGCACGGCACGGGAGCACCACGGCAATGATCCTGCACCTGAAACGCAAACATGTTGGAGTGTTTGAGGAGGAAGAACGGAGTTCAGCAGCGGGGTAAGTCGCTACAGAATCCTACTTTTGTTCCGTTTTGAAGCGAGGAACGTAATGTCCCTGGTGCTGGTGTTTAACTCACCGCGGAGGAGAACTAGACGGGGACTTACAGCGCCACCTACAGGTGTGGAGGGGGGGATGATACAGCGTTCGGCTGTTCTCTGCGTCTCCGCGTGGACGACTCGCCTATTGTGTCCCTGAGCAAGACATTTAACCCTAAGTTGCTCCAGGGGGACTGTCCCTGTAACTACTGATTGTAAGTCGCTCTGGATAAGTGCGTATGATAAATGCTGTAAATGTAAATGTTTACCCATCATCCAGCTTGACAAGCATGACAAGTTAGCGTTAGCTCGTAGTAAAGTAGGGGTGCTATAGTTACTTTGCATTAAAAGACTAAAAGACATGTTTTTAATCACTAGCCTTTTTTTGGACCATTCATTTTTCAATCTGTTGTCATGTATAGCTACACTGCAAAAAAAAGCTTTTCTTACCAAGTAATTTTGTCTCGTTTCCAGTCCAAATATAAAAAAAATCTTAAATCAAGATTACTAGACAAGAAAAATGGCATGAGAAAATTAAGTGATGCTTAAAACTTCTGTTTGAGATTATATCTAATTAAGATTAGTTTTCTTACCCCATTGGCAGATAATTTTGCTAGTTTTAAACAATCACTTAATTTTGAGATGTTTTATCAAAAAACAAGACATCATTTCTTATGCTATTTCATGTGTCTAGTAAATGTATCTTGATTTAAGATTTTTTAGAGATTTGGACTGAAATCAGGACAAAACTACTAAGTTAGAAAAGCATTTTTTGCAGTGTGTGTGTGTGTGTGTGTGTCAGTGTGAGAGTTCAAACCAATCCTGTTAAATTTTCTGATTTGTATTGTTCTTTATTTTTTTATAAATTATCTTTCTGGCAGCTCAGGTGGCACTTTATTTTAAAAAGTCTATATTTGGCAGATGTAAAGCATACATGTGTATGATTTTTGTGTTAGTCAATTTTTATTTTATTATTATTATAACAGCTCAAGGAGCAACATGTTTGTGCACTTTCTAAAGATTTTGGTTCTGTTTTTGAATAAAGAGTTGGAAATGAATGCTTTTCTTGTTTTTTTATCCAAGTCTACGATTAATAAAAAAAAAAAAATAATCGACAGATTAATCGATTATTAAAATAATCGTTAGTTGCAGCCCTAGTACACACTGAGCATGGGAAAGAACATATGTTTCTAGCTGTTAAGAATTTGGAGGAATACAAACAATAAACTAATCAGACTGCTTTGGCATCACTTTGGTCAATTAAGGACCAGGCATGTTGTGAAGTGATCTGTTGCGTACCTACGGTGACGGTGTGTGAGGTGTGTCTGCATCGGCCTCTCCAGGTCAGAGTCCATGTCGTTCTCATCTTCATCCTCAGACTCCTCTTCATTGTCGTCAGAGTGCAGGTCCTGGATTATCGAATGCAATGGAGCAAGAACTGGACATACACACAAAAAAAGTTGGTTTTTTTCCTGAGAGGAAATTTTTAATACTGTAGAATTAATAAATTCATGCATACACACATTTAAAAGAACCCTTTGAACATGTGGCAATAACATTAATATGTGTATATTATTTAAAAGCACATGTATTGTATACCTTAGCTAATTTATAGTCTACAACATCCTTTGAAGGTCATTTTAACTCTCACAACAACAATGATGAAAAGGCCCGTGTTATAAACATGGTCTCCGTACCGTCTGAATGATGAAAAACCCGTCTGATGTAAAGGAAATACCTGGAAACCACACATTAATACTGCTGAGCTGATCTGACCTAGAACATGCCTGATGTAGTGTGAAGTGTGCAAAGCCCTACAGGAGGACAAAGCGCCAAGCTGTGAATGATTCATGGATCTACAGGCTGCTTGTCATGCTGAGATCTAGCTACACATGAGGCAGCATAGTAAGGACCATCTGAGTTCACCACAAGAGTGGAGCAATAGTTACACTTTGCTCAATCCATTCATTTTCCACAATGAATCAGGTTTCTGAAATTACTATAAAGACTACAAATGGCCCTTGCATATGGATCCTAACAAGGGTCAAGGAGTTTTTCCATCAACAGTCTTTGTTAAACAGCAGGATTATGAAATATTCACATGCATGTAAAGTCAAGTTTTTACAACTATCTTTTTAGGTTTTTAACAGATTTTGCCAGAAGGACAGAGAAAGAAATATTCCACTTTTCCAAGAAAAGTTCCATGTGGAGCCCTAATGTGGTGACTTACTGCATTTCCCCATTCACAGCATTGCCCAGTCCAGTCACTTGATGTGCTTCTCTTTCTTTTTTCCCAGAACATTGTCAGTTTTTGATTACCCCCATTAACCCCAAATTTGATCACTGCTCATGACATGCAAATGATACCAGCCATTCCAAGTACCCTCTTTACCCGAGTCACAATCACTATAACTGACAACTAGCAACCCAATAATGCATTCAGACAACACCTCTTCCAAAATTCATTCCTCAGCTCCAACATTCCAGATGTCCAGCACTTGTTAAGTTGCTATAAAGTTCCAATAGCATGCTAAGTCAGAAATATATTGATTTTCAATTAAGAACTTTCAATTAAGACTAATTATATAGCCATACATCTGAATAATACTGACCATCATTAGAACCTTAGGATACAGTGGAGTTAGTTTCATCAGGCAAAAGTTGCCAAAATTAGACAATTTCTATCTAAAACTGCATTAGTGCAACATATTAAACTTCCACTACCATAACCACTCAATAATGACAGTAACGTCACATAATACCAGCAGACATGCACTGAAGACAAACCAGAATACACTAGTCAGATGTGTAAATGTGCTTTAATTGTCATCAAGAATATCCCTCAGTAAGTAAGTTACAGAATCATCCACCTATCATTACATCGATAATGAATCACCTTAAATTTGAAGGTTACCTTGACGTTTGTGGGTAGGCCCAAATCCTGAACTGGAGCTTGAACTGGAACTGGCTGGACTGGGTTGTTCAGACTGAAGAGGGAAAAAGAGAGAGAAAACAGAGATCATGGGTTTACAGCTATAGATTGCTGAGCAATGGTATGTTAATGTTATGTTAATGATTTCTGGCACTGAATCGGGGGGAGCACATGTAAGCATTCACACACACACACACACACACACACACACTCTCACTTTTAATATTCAGATTTTGCACATAAATCTGTCTTAAGGAAGCTTTTACACAGTAATTAAATTCAGAACAAGACCGTCTCTGTCATTATTTGAAGTATGTTTGTGTGTGTGTTTCCTAAATCACTCTGAAGAAGATAGCTGACACTGATCGTAGAGCATTTAAGAGTTACAGGAAAGCTTTAAATCAGCCAGGCCATAAAGCTGGTCCCATTATCTCCAGTGAGTCCTGATCCTCGCTAATGGCTTTGATGGGTTTAACAGCCACCCTCCTGTTGTAAATCAACACAGAGACTCTGCCAGATGAATATGTCCCTATACAAAACAAATGGTGCTGTAAATAAATCCATCTCCAGACGTACACATACGCAAAACTGGCCACTGTTGAATGTGTATCTTAGTTATTTAAGATACCAGCTGATGTAACACACTGTCAAAGGGAGCATGGTCAGCAGCGCGGCTTTTTTCCCCTCACCTTAAAAACAGGTTTTGCGTGGCCTTTGTATGCGAAGCAGAGATTTATAACCAGCCTTTGAACTCTTCGGCACATCAATCATTATTGGCTTGAAGCCACCAATCAATAGGGTTGACGCTGCCACACACGGAGGTTTTGCAGAAGAGGAAGCGAAAGGAAAATTTAAAAAAGGGACCCAAGACTGAAGCTCAAAATATATTACATCCAAAATCCCTGATTAAGTGTATTCAGTACATACCAATAGAGAAGAACAAAACAGTATAACAGTATGGCCTCATTAAAAGCCTTTAAAAGTGATGCTGATCAGACCTACAGTGATAGTAGAATGTACAATAGTGATAGTAGAATTTCCTGCATAGTCACATGTCTACAGTCCTGAGCTGCAGATATTAAAAGTTAAGTCTTCCACCAAGGGGAGAACGTGACATGTTTTACTGCCAGTCTCTTAAGTGGTAGAGTATTTACAACCTCACACACAAACACACAGCTGCCTACAGCTCACAAATGTCTTGCTCAAGTCTTATAATAATGGCTGAATCTCAGTGGTATGAAGCTGTGGGTGTGGATCAGAATTCCAGTTATGTTTTAACGAAGTTCCAGTTAATAAATAACTACCACATCTACAGCTCCTGAGGCAGAAAACATTATGACAAACTTTCCTTTTGTTATAGTTTAGATAGAAAAACAATGGGCAAAAAACATGGTTGGCCAGTATTCCTTTCCATTACACATATAAAACTGCTGTGCTGCTTCTAAACATATGGTATTTTTTTAAAAAAAGTAAATGATAATATTTGGTAATATAAATGTAATGCAGACTGAAGTAAAAAAATCTACATATCACCATTACATGTATTTTGTTAAATCCCAAGACTATTAAAAACCTACAGCTGAGGGCAGTTTGAAGAAATTTGAAGAAGCCATTAAATTTAATCCAAAATTAATTTGTTTGTTTACATTCTTGTCTGGTGAGCCTGGAGAAATACAACTGTTCCCCTCAAAGATTTCAAAAACAATTTTCGACAGGCATTGCAGCAGGCAGCCCCTGCCCCAGCTACCTGGAGGACCCAATGTTTACATGATAGACACTTTAAATGTAATTCTGCAGCACCACGCTTGCTAGAAAATGTAATAAAATAAATAAATAAATAAATACATACATTAACCAAAAAAAAAAAAAAAAACAAGAGGACGTATTTTGGATATAAACCAGATAAACGAGGAAAACCAAAAGATCTGGAACATTTCCAAGAAGTTGTTGCTATCAAAGCGAGCAGTCGAACATTGCTCGTAATCCGAATATTTTAATTGCCACTGTCAAACAGTACTGTTGAAGTAGGTTAACTATAAGAATGACTGTGTCTTCGGTGCTTTCTCCACATTTTATGCAACATTCACTTTTGTGACATGAGAAGAAAGTAGAGCTTTTTAAGTTTCGCTTAAACTTGAAAATACATTTTTCATTTATAATTTTTTTTATTTATTAATTTCTTTATGTAGTGTATATATGTTCTGACTATTTTTCTCCCCCTGTAGAATCCAAAATAGTGTAAAGTATCATCCTTTATCGAGTTTGAAACTTCAGCATGAAGACGAGCCTAATAGGTTTATTTGGACAAAGCAATAACAAAAACACACACACAAAAAATGCATTTTTAAAAAGAAGTTTTAAATGAATTTGCACTTTTCAAATAAGCCCACCATTGAAATTGTAAACTGATCAAAGAAAAAGAGATTTAACTCCACGCCACCAAAATCCATCTAATCATGTCCCTTTTAACCAGGGGTGTGGGTCATAATATTACACCCACTTGCAGCATCCACACAGGGAGACGAAAAGAACCTCTAACATTCTCCTCTGACACCCAGGTGTAAATTAGCACACTTGACAGCCAATCGTTATTGTATGTCACCTTTTTCCTTGGCTCAGTATTTCAATGAAAACTATTAAAATGCTGTGAAAGCAGCTATACTAAATAAAATTCAATTGCATTAGAGCCTGCCAACCACTTCAGATTTCACATACTACATAGCCCTATGCAGAACATTCAGCCAAGGCCTAGAGGAGTAATAAGCACAACAGAAAAGAAAAACAAGCAGCAATGAAATGGCTCAAATTATCCTTATTCATTCAACTGCACTGGTCCAGCTTATTGAATAAAAAAGCCATTGCATTGAGTAAATCCAATATAATATAAACTGGGCATGTGTATGGTTGAGGACTGGAAGGCAGGGATTGATAATGCAGACCTCAGTCAGCAGTACTTTCTGTACGCCGTCTTTTCCATCAAAATCTTACTGAGGCGCTTTCTCAAATGGTCTCAGTTGGGAACATGGCCTGGATTTCCATTCAGGTTCTCATGGGTGTGTGAGTAGCTGCAAATCACAGCCTCAGACATAATCATTTCTGAGGCTATGGGGATACCCCTACTTAATCTACTGCCAAGACAGGCTTTCACTAAGCCGAGCTGCTGAAACCATATACCCTAGTAATGTTTTATGAACTTTTAGATCCAAGGCTGCAGTCAATTAGGATGGTGGTATGTGACATTACTCCTCAAAATCACTTTATTTAAAACTCTACACTTTAAGATGACAGGCAGAAATGAAGCAACAGGACTTCCAAGGTACATCAACCACACAACCATATACATTCCACATTTGGAAGGCACCTGACAGGGAGCTGAATTGCACAACAAAAGCGAATTTCTTGATTAAAAAACATAACAGATTTTCTTTGATCGTGGATCAACAATACAGGTTTGGTTGTGGCAAATATTACGTAGACCTTGGTTCTAGATGTCATTCACAGTAAAATGTAAATCAGTCATGCCCATAAATACGGCAAGTGTTATGTCTTTGAGCCTCTGTAAGTGGAAGAAAATTACATGAGGTCACAACCAATTAGGTGAATGAATTGATCACCGTGGTTGGTTCTTGGTTGGTTTAAGGTAATGTTGCAGAATTTGAACCTGGTTTTGTTTTATTAGATATATTTTGGATATGCTGGTAGCAATTCAGCTTGCTGCACATAACTTTTTTTTAAAGAAAACACACCATTCATTGCCACTGTCTAAAACTTTCCACCCAGTGATCTTTCCTAAGAGTGAACATCCAACACAAACACTAAAATGTCATGTGTACCTACTGCAACAATAAAACTCACAAAACGTCTGAATATAAGTCAAAAGCCACACCAACGAAGGAAACGGAGCAACAAAGGAGGAAGAAAGGAGTTGTGAACTTCAATAGCTGTCACTACTGCGCTGACCAACAACATGCAGCTGGTCTATTGGTTTACGGCCCTACTGCTGTAAATCACACAGTCTCTTTGGCTTAGGCGGGGGTTCATTGTCTCGTCCTGTTTCAAACCACCAAAGAGCTGCTCTAAAAGGTGCCATAAACTGACTTCAGTGTTGAGTTTATCCCCATCAATCTGTGCAGGGCCTGTCCTTTCAACCAGCCTCCAACCCCATAGCCTGTTGTTCAGCCACTTCAGACAAGAAGGAGGCTGAAAGGGGGCAGTGAGCTTGGCCACACACACACACACACACACACACACACACACAACATACATACACACAATACTGTGCAAAAATCTTAGGCACCAATACAAACCAGTGAAAACAAATCCACAGAGCTGCAACCAGTATTGATTTCACCTAAATGGTTTACTGACAAATTTGCAATTAAACAATGGCATTACGTGTATAGCGAAAGAGACAAAAGAAGTTTCCTGTTATCCTATTGTTCTCTGAGCCACAAAACAATATTGTTTTCCATTTGTAGAGATCATTCCTTTGTTTATAATGTTGGGAGTTACCAACCAGTTCTTGTAAAATTACGGTCACTTTGCCTTTTGAATCTTTTTGTATGTGTATAGCACTGTATATATGTCAAAATTTACTTATTTGATCTCAGTTTAAATTTGAGATCATAATTCCGATATGAGGAAGAAAAAAAATGATACATGCTATTCATTTCAGCGGTTTTACTTTCTACTTTATTACACACGCATGAACACACACACACACACACACACACACAATAACTACTATTCAGGATGGAACAATTTGTTGTAGTTACTGCAATTACTCCACCACTGCTAAATCCCCTGAGCAGCTAGGGGGTCTTTGCCCATTCCCCCCACCCCCTTTAGAGTCATGAGAGGACAGGACTCAGTGGCAAGAGTATGTGAGGCCTTCCCTCTCTCATTATTTGAAACAAAGGGAAACCTGTTTTTAAAGGTTACTTTAAAAATATATTAGATCCCTCTTAAAATTTAAGTTACACATCTTTGATTCTGTAAATAAATGTGAACAATTTATAAATAAAGTTTTAAAAAGTGCCAACCAAGACCTTTTCATCATAAAGGACTGAAGAGGAAGTGGGGCCGCGCGCACACACACACGGCCACCACTGAAGGAGCACCTGGCATTTGTCTACACCTCACCCCACATCACATTTATGACCCCCTCGCCACCCCAAACACACACACATTCAAGCTTAAGGCTGTGATTGTTCTGCAGGATCAGAAGAGGAAATGGTTTATTCTTTTCAGCGCTTATATGTTGTTTGTGCGTTTAGGAGGAAGAAAGTTTGTGCCTCTCAATTGCACCCCGGAGAGGCTGATTGTCGGCCCAGAAGGAGCACCGATGGGAGGCAAGTGGAATGGATAATGAAGCGTTGTTGGTCACATCTGTTCTGCTCAAAATGTAGCCTTTTAAAAGGGTACATATAAAAGAGAATGAAAATAAAGAAAACACAAGATGCCCAACTTTGCAAGGAAATAGCATTACCATGCCTTTGTTATGTGCAAAAAGTTGCACGCACTTAAGACACAAGATTAAAGAAAATAGTAAACAAGACATTCTCTTTGCACGCTGTAAAACAATAAATCTGTCCACTTGTGTCCCTGCCAATAAAACAGCCACCTCTTTGTGTCCTGTTCCCTCACCAAGTGTGTGAAGCCCTAACATCCCTTTGAAAGAACTTCCAGTCAGTCACACATCACATTTGCTTTGGGACTTTGGGTGTGGGGGTTTGGTGGTCCCCTTAAAGTTTCATAAGCAGAAACTGGACTAAAAGAAGGTGTACTGCATTATAGACTGATAAACATATGTAAACTATAATAAAATAAAACAACCTTTTAAAAAGGCACTTTTTTTTTTTAAGTTCACAATTGTTTATATTAAATCTGTAAACACAGATCGGTAAATATATATTATATTGTAACTGTATGGAATTCTCCATCCCATTAATAAATACCACAATCCCATGGAAATTGCTTTAAACGCGTTTTGGGGATCAAAACAAATTGATCCCCAAATCTTTATTCATATAGTAAACGAAAAATGTGAATAAAATCACCAGGCTAAAAGTTAATGAGACATTATCAGTACTGAAGAGATTTACTTGTGCACAAAGTCTATTTGCATTCATTATGCAAACTAAAGCAAAACATTATTAAGCAATGCCACGCTAGGTGAGCACATCTCATAACAAATGCTTCCTTTAATGAAAAATCCCAAAAAAGCAATGCTAAACGAGGTGCCGGTAAACGAGGTGCCGGTAATTATGAATTGACCAAAAGTAATTCTCACACACCCACTTGCCCCTGAGGGAAGAAATGAGGCCACTTACATACACAGACAATAACCGAAATAACAAAACCACATTTTTTTTTAAAACACAATTTCTGCCCCAAACATATTATACCACCACGTACATGATTCTTACTGGGATAAACTTGCAGAGACCTGGGTAATGTTAACCAGACCCAAATGTTCTTCCCCCACCTTTGACTGAGCAACCTAGGCCACAGAGTGGCATGGATTTCCTGTGGCCCTCGTTGGTGAACACCCACTACGTTTATTAGCTGGTCTTCAACATCCAGACCTCCATGACAGGGATACTCTCAGTGCCTGTCTGAGCCCCTTGTGTTTGATGTTTACTGCCATGGCCTGCTGGAGGAGGGTCAGCCAGTTACAAACCCCCCCCCCCAAACCAAGTGCTAGATGTAAACCTTTCTCTTTTCATGCCCCATGAAACAGTGGTAAGACTTTGATTCAAAAGCATTACAATGTGAATAAATAGTTTGGGCCAAGAGTACCTGAGACTAGTTAAGAGCCTTGTGGTGGCCTAGCGGTTAAGGAAGCGGCCCCGTAATCAGAAGGTTGCCGGTTCGAATCCCGATCTGTCAAGGTGCCACTGAGGTGCCACTGAGCAAAGCACCGTCCCCACACACTGCTCCCCGGCCGCCTGTCATGGCTGCCCACTGCTCACTCAGGGTGATGGGTTAAATGCAGAGGACAAATTTCACTGTGTGCACTGTGTGCTGTGCTGCTGTGTATCACATGTGACAATCACTTCACTTCACTTAAATATCAAAATAGCAGTGACCTCATCCATAAACACACTCACCTCTGATTTTGTAGACATGTTATCATCCATATCAGAATCATTGGGATCAACCAGATCCTCAAAAGGTGGAAGTGTTGACTTCTTTCTGTCCACTGACTCCCCCTCTACTCTTAGCTTGGCTGGACGAATCTGAGATTTGTCCTTGGGCAGTTTTTTGTCTGATAGGTGATGCTGAAGACCAGAGGAGCTCAGAGGACCTTTCTGTTGCATCTCTGAGAAGCCTTTCTTCCGCTTTTTGGTCATGTGATCTTCACCAACACAGTCTCCTGCTTGTGGCCTCTTACTCGTACTCCCAGCACCCATACAGCCCCCATGTGAAAAAGTTACTTCAGATGATCGGTGCTCCTTGGACAGGGGTTTTGGCTCTTTGAAGCCCATCTTGGGGACAGGTCGCTCATCCCGTAACGGCTGGTTCTCTTTGGGTTTTTTTGATGAATCTTTGGAGGGTTTGACCTGTTCCCTGCTAGAGTCTCTGAAGGCACTTTTGGGATCTTTTGAGTCTTTAGAAGATTTATCCCTATGCTCCTTTGAGGGTTTATGGAGCTTGGAGGAGTTGATGTTGATGGAGTTATTGGTGGTATTATTGTTGGTGCTATTATGGGTGGAGGTAGTGAGCATGCTGCTACCTTTGGACCCGTCCTGCAGAAAAACACCAGACACCAACATTTAGATTACATTTGGAGTTCATAACTAGAATTGATGGCTATATTAAAGGTACAAATATCTCAATTACATAGATGAACTCTCAAAGTTTAAAACTAGAAAAAATGTCAAGACAACACTAACATTTAATTAGCACTTTTCTTGATGTTTGTCACATTTCAAAATAAATGTTCAGAAAACAGCATGATGAAATTTCAACCAAAATTCAACAAATAATGGAATGAAACAGTTTTATGTCTCATTGTTTCAAAGCCGCAGGGTGTTCAGAGCTTTGACCATCCATTCTGCAATCAATGAAAAACTGCGCATATATAAAAAAAAATATATATAAATAAATAAACAGGTGTGGTTTGTGTCAGATGGTGAATCAATGAAAATGTTTTAACAAGCTCTGGATCAATGAAACCAAATAGAAATGAGTTTTTCTCGGTCAGTACTCTACTCTTTAGGTTTAGAAAGAACAAAATATATGTTTTGTTTTTCTATTACTACTCAAAGTCTGCTAGACCTGTTTTTGAGTGGGGGTTGGAGGTATGGGAAGGGCACACACCATGTGTGGGTGGTTGATGAATGTGTTGCCTGCCCTTTAACAGAAGTGGTCATCGTGAGGGGGTCACGTCTGTCCATCTTGGTCAATATTTCATCAGCGCAGTAAAGCCATTAAGCAGTCTAGACAGTGGGTGTGTTACGACCTGCCCTAAGCAGAACTAAAGATTTAAACTTTGTCTACCTGCTGCTGACCTAGTGGTGGCCTAGCGGTAAGGAAGCAGAGCCGTAATAAAAAGGTTGTGGGTTCAAGTCCCAACCACAAAGGTGCCACTGACGTGCCAGTGCCACTGCTCCCGGGCACC
The DNA here is from genome assembly GCF_900700375.1 of Denticeps clupeoides. Lineage (NCBI taxonomy): Eukaryota > Metazoa > Chordata > Actinopteri > Clupeiformes > Denticipitidae > Denticeps > Denticeps clupeoides. The sequence goes on from NC_041707.1 coordinate 24,218,240, forward strand.
TTTCATGGTGATTGGTTAAAAGGACACTGATTCTACTGGCAATAAAAAAAAAAGGAATGAAACGAGTGGTAAATTAAACAAAAATCAGGAACAAAAATGTATGGAGCAATTCCCAAACATAAGAAGCAATTTTAGAAATTGTATAAATGGGTAGATTTAAATCAATATAGCTAGACAATAAATATATTTTACATTTGTTTAAGACAACAGTGCAGCAGCCACAACAAGATGACCTCTGGTCTGTCAGACATCCATCACAGAGTAAACCCTGTTTAGATACAAAAGTGTTTCCATGTGCACCAGGTCACTCGTAAGCTTGCCTGAAAAGCTCATGCTGATTGGCTCTGGTACTGGACAAGGTGAACGGCAGTGATTCAGAGACTAAACAGAACAAAACGAAACCAGCATGGTGGTTATAAGCATGTTGAACAATACTTGACAATTTTAAGGACAGGCAACAGACCCATAATTATAATTTTGTTAAATCTTCCATAAACTGTTTAAACCTTTAATTTTTTTTATGTGCGTGTTGTTTAAAATAAGTTACAAAAATTAATTTCCTACAAAGATAGGCCTGGCGTTTCATACAAGGGTCCAGTTCCACCAAATACATCACAGGTCTGCAAGTTACAGCCTTTGCAGCAGCCAAGAAATATTTTCCTTAAGCCACTTTAACACAAAATCAAGCCTTACACAGCCTCCACGCCTTTGAACTTGTCAAATATGTGGGAATTAAGCTGGAGCCTTTGATGATTTAAGAACTGTTTACAAAAGAGGGGGCAACACAGAGTCCAGACAGTTTTGTGCACCCTGGTGGCCTTAGGCCATTCCTGAAAATCCTCTCTCACCTTTGCCCCTGGGAAGGGCTTGGTCTTCTTAACATCAGAGAAGGTCAATGTTAGTGAGCTGCTGGGCAGAGTGGGCAGCTTCAGGTGCTGACCAAACAGAGACGTAGAGCCCTCCTGCATGACCATCACCTGCAGGAGAAAGGCAGTGAGTGGGCAAATGAGAGATTAAAGGTAACCAGGTTTAAAACAAAGCATTGAAACACACTTCCTTTCTAGATACATAAAATTATGTTGTTTTCACACTAGCAATCAAAAGGTTATTCAGAAATTAAATGATAAAATATTGCAAAATTAGCAAGAAATAAATCACTGACAAATACAGAAATAATGATTTAGACAAACAAACATTTGCTGATGTACCAGATCCTCAACTAGTCTGACAGTCCATTTTTTGTTTGTTTCTTTAGTCAAGTATTTTCAGTACCAAGAAAATTGCAAAAGGGTTTTCAATTAATCAATTGAACTATGTAAGTAAGTGACAGTATTTCCATTGGACCAATTGATGCTGATGAGACATTTCCAGCTACCAGTCAACAACATTATCTTGTCTGGAGAGAATTTTCAATAAATCAGATTTTTTTAATAGACAACACAATTGTATCTTAATATAATTTTTAAATTGAACAGTAATTCGATTACTAGCTATTGCTATTTGCAGTCTGTTGATTCTGTGATAGAAAAATCCTATAATGTTTATCTATTTTAGATCTATTACTCTATATTTCTCACCTTTGAGTCTTCTGAAGTTCTTTTGTGAGGATCACGTTGCTGTAGAAAAAAAATAAATCAGGGTAAAATTAATGACACATAGACACAACGCTTTCATTAATTCATGGCACTGGTGGCCTAAGGAAGCAGACTTGTAACTGAAATTTGCGGGTTTGAATCCTGAAATGCTCCTCCAAATAATGACTGCTGATTAAATAAACAATGCTCACTGCTTGTTTGGCTATTTCCAATGCCTGGCTTCCATTCCTGCTACACCTCATCTATAAACCAATTGGCACAAAGTCAAATGATATCATCTGTACACAGCCATAATACACTATGTTCCTGGAATAATGCAGAGAGTGGGAAAGCTAAAAATAAAGGCATGACCATGCAGAATTCTGCAGTGATTAGAATAATGTAGTTAAACTAATTAAAAAAACAAATAGAAAGTAATCAAGGTTCCTTCCTAAGAGGATTAATTGAAACCAACCTAATGCTGCTGTGAGCAGTCCAGGGCATTTTTCCATAAGGAGGCACCGAGGCGAGAGAGGCGCAGTGTAAATAAAAAGCACTTAGAGCTCATTCATAAAAAAACATTACAGTGAGCTCCTCTGGCTCAGGGCCAGGGATAGTGCTGGGTTCCCCACTGATGAATGACCAGTTTTCAACCAGCCCACCCTAATCCGGTCGGGTTTCTCATTGTGGATTCTGCCTGGGAGACTGTGCAGTAGCCTGGAGTGATGCAATGGCAGCCACGTCATGGGAAATTTGGCTGTCTTGTTACATGTTGGACACCATTCTGAACTTGTTGACCTCTGTATCAACAGTGCTACCACCACTCCACTCGGCTGGATGTGGGCAAAAAATAAATAAAAATTCGCAATTTCTCCTGTTTTTGCCTCCCTAGAGACCCTCCCCTGCTTCTGGTTAGCCCAATGACACCATACCCCTCCGGCCTTGAGCAGCTTCCTGCGAAACTCTTCCGTGGGGTTGTTAAAGGTCAGCTTCTCACAGCGCAGGTGATTGACAGGTGGGTGGCCTTCCAAGTGCAGGAACAAGTCGTAGTCGAAGCGCACTTTCTTAGGTTCTTCCTGGTGGAGAAGAGAAGGGAAAGACAGCATGCTCACATTACTCCAACATATTTACACATACACTGAGTTCAGTCACAGAATACTGCACATATCTACTCACTGCCCAATTCGATTAGTTAAATATTGTTAATATAGTGCACAGTTTCCCACCAGCCCAGTTTCAGTTTTATAGTGTTAGGAAGCATTTCTTGCAATACCTTGTTCCTGAAGTAAACCTCGATGGGCAATATGAAGCCAGCGTATCCAGACTCCTCCACTTTATATGGGGGATCTTTGCACACTGCAGGGAAAAAAAAAAAAAAAAAAGTCCAGACTTTTAGTAGTTGGAAATGAACAGTCTACAAAAAACATCAGAAGACTCATCCAAATGTTTGTCGCATACTAACAAAGATTTTACTATTCCAGTCAGGAGCGCATTAACAGAATTATTTTAAAATGACTGCACCAAATTGGGCATAAATAAAGCATTATAGTCTTAACGGTACAGACTTCTCTCTGTCCACAATTACACTCAAGGGAGCACCAGCCTCACAATCTGTGACAATGAGCTGCAACTGAACATTTGTTGACATCTTATCAACGTCTTATTCTGTCTTAATTACCTTAAAAAATAAAAGGGTAGCAGTTTTCCTAGACAAAATGTTTAAAGCTTGAGACAACTCCAGAGTTTACTTGAGTGTGTTCACATTTTGCATTTGGCAATTTGAATTAAAACAGCTATAAATCAGTGGTGAGCCCAGATAAGTCACTCTATAAAACATGCTCAAGACCTCCTGGGAGCCAATTAGAGATACAAAACAGTCCATGGACAATTTATCCACAGCCCCAAAACACATTTTTACACTCTCTTACACTGACACTGCTACTTCTACCCTCTCCAAAACACACACAGAACCACCACAAAAACCACCATTCCCTTTGGAATTAATTTCCCCCTTTCATTTTTAAAAAAAGACAAACAAGAGTAAGTTCAGGTCAGATGATCATCCTCTGTGGCACCTGTTTATTGAGTTTGCCCTCTCCCAAGGGTGCAGAGGCACCAATTAGTCTCTCCACAGGCTCCATGTGTCTATGGATACCCTGAAACCTGTAGGAAACCACACCTCAACAGAGTTTCCCTATAATCCTTCATTCTTTCCGCAAAGCACCAACTTCATTAATAGTGTTTAAGTCAACTAAACTGAGACAGCCTGTCAAAGACTACACCGACAAGTGGAACACAATCCAAAGCCAATTAAGAAACTCATACAAACATGTTAAATATGCACAAACCCTTGAACCTTTACCCTTAATGACTAGCCTCAGTGTGCTAGCCCACCTGGCTAATAGCGGCCCTGTGTGTCTCAGGTAACACTTAACCAGTTCTTCTGACACCCAACAGACCTCTCCACCCTGAAGGGTTGGCCGGCTAGGCAGAGTCTGACCTCGTCACCCTGGACTCCAGGCTTCGTCCCAAGCTCAACAGCACTGCACAAATACTGTGGGCAGTGATTAATGTCTTGACTGGGTCAGGTACTATTACACACAGCTCAAAACATCCATTGATGCCAGGTTGTTTACACAGACAATCATGAACGGGGTGAGGTGGAGGGGGTTCCAATGTGGGACTCACCATCACATTCCCCACAAAATTAGATCCCAAATGAGGGTAGCATCCTGCTGTGCAACACTCAATCAAGCTTCCCAGATACAGCATGAAATTTAAACAAAAATAAACTTTGGATCAAAAAATTAAGCCACACAAAAAAAAACAAAAAAACAAAAAAAAAAAAAAAAACACCATGGGGGTATTGAGGCTGGCTCTATTGTCTTGGCTTTGGCCGTCTAGCCGAAGCTGAAAAGGTCACTGTAAATGCTAATGGTAGACAATGGGATTCACAATACACTCATTGACCTGTGACAGGAACCAAGCCAACAATTACAACAGAGCTGAGAGCATGAAAGAGAGCGACGAGACAAGAAACAGAGAAAAAGAAAAGCGCGAGAGCTTGCCAGCAGTGCTCACTTTATTCCCTTCCAAGATCTGAAATGACAATAGCAGTCACAACACATTTTCCCTTTCAAGATCGATTCATACTGAGGCAATCACAATGAGATGAAGTCTGGCCAAATTCCAGAAATAAATTATATTGATGAAGCTAGCAGATTCCCTCATACTCTTTAAAACTTGTTAGTGCACGTTCAGAACATCATAATATATCATGATTCTGCAGATACTGCATTTTTGCAGCCTCAAATATTTAATGCTGGAATTTACTTTCTAAGAGTGGTAGAGTTCAGATTTTTACTAAAAACTAAAGCATGTTCTGATTGGCCTGCTTGTCTGTTAAGCCTCGCCAGAGTTCCCAGTTATTCTAAACCCAAAACATACCACAGCCCGGTCTACAGCTTCTTAGTCTATATGAAACTTATTCCCCAGCTCCCCTGAGACAGAGATTACCATCTACCACAGCTGGATCCAAATGCAAGTCCACAGCAGGATATGTTTCAATGCTGCTGGAAGGCAAGAAACAGGAACTCTGGAGATCCAGTGTACTGCGCCGCCTTTGACTGAACCAGGGCCAAGAACATTAGTCTCCGAGTCAAGATTGAGTGTCCTCAAAATCTCCAGTCATAACAAAACTTAAAAGGCTGCCGGTAGAATTCAGTCATTATTTTTCAGACAATATATCAATGCAAACAAAATGTTAAAGATCTGTAATGATGACAACCACTGCTTCATATCTATAAAATGACGACAGTCACAGTGACACTACTGACACAGCATGTCTTCTACAGGAACCCAAACCTTCACAGAATCAGCATAGCAGAGTAACTGGGAATGCTGACACACCCTTATCTTTGGAGAAGTACCTGCCTCTGGGGATATGGCAGTTTTGTAAGGATGCTGAACTTAAGGGCAGTCCCTTGTCAATGAAGGAGAGTGGACATCATTGGGACTGTCTCTAAAAACTCAGATTTGGGCACTGTAAAAGCAGAGTCACTGTGAATTTTCACTGTCTGAGAATTTCCCATTCAGGTCATAAAGATTTTTAGTGGTCATGCTCTGCAGGTTTCTATGCAAGGTCCTATGCAAAGTCTCCTCCAATGCCAAACCCTAAAAGGATTCACACCTGCTCACTCGTTTTATTATCCCCCTGCCAGTTGTGGTTGAAATTAAATAACAAATCATTTGCAAAAATTCTAATTGCTGGAATTCGCTAATGGTTCCCATGCCCAGTCTTATACGGACAGCATCCCAACTGCAGTTTGCACAGAAGACGGAACTCCTAGTTCAGCCCCTACCCAGGAGGAGATGTTGGCCTCCCTTTAATTACAGGAAGGCACTAATGGTAATTTAACCATTTACATATTTTAGGAGAGCTTTTATTGAGTCCCAATTTGAAGAAGATTGGGGGGGGGGGGGGGGGGGGGGGGGGGGGGGGGGGGGGGGTTGGGATGCGTGAAGGCAATCAAGGTAGTGGTCACAAATGAGAGAGCCTAAATTCATATGGTGAAACAGTAAAATAACAAAGAACCAGCTGAATCATTAATTCTGTGCTTACTCAACTGAGTAGGACCTCTGTGCCTGCATATTCTTTACCATCCTTAACATCCACACAGGTTAAGTATATATGATTCGATTTGGTTGGAAATTCTGAACTATTCAAAAAGAATATTTTTGATCATTTTGAATAAATTAGAACACCATTTATATATATATATATATATACACACACACACACACACACAATTTGTGTAATGTGTATACACACACTACACAAAGAAATAAATCATTACTTAATTGATACAGATAAACAAAATAATAAAATATTAATATTAAATATAACACACACAAAAAAAAAAAAAAACTTTGTGAAATTGCATAATTGTAAAATGCAGAGAGCGAAGACACAGCCATTCTTATAATTTCTTTAAAAGTATTGCTTGACAGAGGCAATTAAAATATCCATATTTCGTTTGAACAAATTTACTCCCCTCTCAAATCTTTTGGCTTTCCCTGTTTTCTGGTTGATATCCGAAATACTTCCAGACACCGCTCTTGCTTTTTACATTTTCTAGCAAGCTTGTTGCTGCAGAATTAACACTGGAGCTGCTTTCACCCGCTGCCATGTTTCAAAGTGTCTAATGTAAACATTGGGTCCTCCGAGTAGCGAGGGGGAGTGGCTGCCCGCTGAAATGCCTTTTAGAAAAATGTTGTAGTAGAAAATTGTTGTTGGTATTTAAGCCTCAATAGAAGTGCAACAAAAAAGGCAAGTTGAAAGACAGCTGTAAAATTTACGAGAAGAGGGAGCGTGAGAGGAACTGCTAATAACAGTAATGAGCCCTGTAGTTGACTATTTGAAAATGATGAGGACCATATTTGCTCCCACACACATACGTTATTTGCACATTGCAAATAAATGGTCTCAGTATGAAACACTACTACATCCCTCTTAAAGAGGCTGTTTTTTCCTCACTAATCCAGCACTGCTGGTCTCCATCCACCTGCATAACTGGACCTCGCATCCACCTGCCTGATAGGTTAAACACTCACGATGATAAATGGTCAAAAACATGCGCACGTTAATTACGGCCACGCTGGCTTTCCATCTTTCTGCCATACGGCTGGCCAGCTGACATAATCCATCTAAAATCTCCATGTAATTGCCCTAACCTTTTTTAGAGCACTCACACTTTCCAGACATTATTTTTGAAAACCACTAAGTAGGTTTAGGGCGCCAAAGCCTCAAACTATGTCCCTCCTTGGAAAAAATGTACTATCATTTATATAAACCAACTGCGCCTGAGTAATAGTGCATGCATGTGTTTAGAGCAGCGAAAACACTCCCCTGACAAACATAGTAGTACAGGGTATGCTTTCAATGACAAAAAAAATACACAGGGGAAGAAAGAGAAGTGCACAGAGCACCTTGCCATATGTGAGAGTCCCTGTCTGAACCCAAACCTACACCTCCTCAGATCAACCTCAGACAGAAAAAGGGGGGATGGGGAGAAAGGGTTTCACGGACCCTGAGGAATATGAGGACTTGTTAGAACAACAGCCTGTGACACAGACACGAAGGACACAAGGTCTAATGGGAAAAGGCCCAGGGGTGTGAATAAGGGCTCCAATGTCACTAGAGGGGCTCCTGTCATAAAACTTCTAAACAAAACCCCAGTCAAATTGCCATCTGTGCTACCAGCATCCCCTGACCCCACACCTTCCAGCTGCAGTCCTTCATCCAATATAAAAAAGAAAAAGCCTCCAGACCTTTACACACTTCAAGGCATGTTTTTGCAATTTCATTCAACCCCAGGGCTAACACCATGGGTTGGGGGTTAATTTCCTCCCCCTTTTTAAAAATGACCTGGGTGTTCAGGTACTAATGAGTCTCGCCAGGCTCTGGACAAACATTTGGTAGAGTTGCTGTGGTGCTCTGTAACTCCACCTGCCTGACACCATCACTCATTCCTTGATTCCACACTGGCCCATTCCATTTGTTAGTGTGACTGAGCATTTCAACACCTAGAACATGTCAGCTGTAGACCCCCACTGAGTCAGACATGTCTGCCTCAGTCACCCTGAAAACTGACCACTATAACTAGAAATTATGTACAAACTGACCTAGAATAGTCAAAGTGAAAATACTAACTCACTGTGAGCTGATTGGAAAATCTCTCTGTATGTCCCATCCTAACAAATTTAATGAGTCAACAGTTTTTAAAATGTTAATTTTCAGAAAATGTCAAACACCAAAGAAGACTGCTTAAACAACAAATAACAAATGGCATGTCCAGCCATATTCTGTCTGTCAGGGACTGTCTGAACTGAAATTCTAAATGGATGTCCACAAAAACACACATACCACAAACCACAACTACAACCGCCTGTCTTTATTCAGTTTGCTTTGAGGTTAGCCAAATAGTCCAAATGTCAAAGCCCAGCTGCGCAGTAAATAATTTGGTAAAAAGTCAGATGGAAATGTGAAAGCAAGCTTCTGTTAAGACCGCAGTACTGTAAGCTGGGTTCCTGAACCCAAATTGGACGCCTTCTTAGAAACAAATTAATAAAAACATACATATCAGATCAAACAGGATAGCATTTATCAACCTTGGGTCTACTAAAAAAAAAATAAAATGATATGTGTGTGTGTGTGTGTGTGTGTGTGTGTGTGTGTGTGTGTGTGTGTGTGAGAAGCCTTGACAAAAACAACATTTCAGGGATTTACTCCAGGCTGAGAAAATCAAAACGAGCCAGTACAAGGAGAAAAAAAGAAATGACAAAGCATACCTATAAGGAGTAAAACACACTGTTAAACACCTCTTCAAGCACACTGATTTTTTGCAAATCAAGGGTGGACTTCTTTTTTTTTTTTTTTTTTTTCTTTCCCCCAGAAGGCCTTGATAATGAAAGTTCATTAGCCAGGTCCCGTCCACACAAACCCTAGACTTAAACCCTGCCAAGCATTCCACAATTTTCACTTTTAACCAAACCTTTTAGAATTGCAGTTGGTTTGCTGATGCCAGAGGTCCCAAGTTAATAGAAAGTTCCAGCACTACCCCCAACCTTCAGACACAACTGGCCCAACTTTTATTAGAACCGGTACATTGGCATGCTCTAATATGCACCATACTAAGATGGCAACTGGTCAAGTAAAAATTCCATTATGTCTTACATTAAAAGTTTATTAATGGCCACCACCGAAACTATACAGAAGCTTCATTACCATTTACCAAAGCAATCAAACTATATATGTCCCAGTCAGACAATCTTGCACATGACAGACAAAAACCCAGGTCAGCACATTCAGGCCAACCTACTGTCAGAGGCCAAGAGTCTGATTTAATTATCTAAATAAGGGATCAATTCCTCTGCTCCTTCTGAAGCTTTCTGAAAGCAGGTGGGAGAAAACAACTTGCGCTTCACTCCACTGACTCGTACGAAAGGAAACAAAATTTGCTGAGTCAGTGCTAAATGCTTCCGCACCCCAAAAATTTCTATTCACATGTGGTATCACAGACCACCAGGAAAGAGATATACAAATGCCTTGATGCAGACCTCAGTCTCAGGAGAGTCTGCTTTTCAAATGGTCTGCCTGTGCTTGTGTAAGTAGAACCGATGTTTCATAATGAGCTCTGGGCCCTGGCTGGGAAAACATTCTGTAGTATTACTATTACCAATTCAATTCAGCAGCCCCTAAGCAAGCAAAAAGAAATTGGATTCCATGATGTGAGCCTTGCAATATTCTTCAAACAAAATATAGATCCCATGATTGACACACACACACACACACACACACACACACACACACATATATATATAAATATATATATAGAGAGAGAGGCTTAACACCTGAAGCCTATTAATTATGAATTATTTCTGCTGCAAATCTGGGCCATGAAGACACTGTGCAAGCAGTCCAAGTATGCGTGTTAACAGCATTAACTCTTGTGCTTGATGGACACTGTAGAGCTCAAGCATAGCATAGGAATAACTTAAGGACAATGTACACATGGTCCAAAACTGTATGAGTTGAGAGTCTTAAACAAAATAATGCAAATAAAGAACACCAGGAAGGACCGTAACAATTCATATTTTAAGACCAAGAAGGACAGCCGGGTTTGACTATGAGGCTGAAAGGATTCATAACAAATCCAACATCGCAGCGGCAGAGCTCCCACACAGCGAACGGCAGGGACCACGCATCAGATTTCACCCCTGCACAGTCCACGTCCGAACCTACTGCAAATCTAAATCTCTCTCTAACCCCCCTTACAAAAAACAGCAAAAAGTCTCTTTAAATCAATCAAAGGAGCAACTTCCCTCAACCAGACACTCAGTAAGTATTTGACCCACTGCAAAGAACCTGCCATGATATATTCAATTGAGCAATTACTCGAAATTGTCACTGTTACAGCAAATATGGAATTTCATGCAAATCGTCCACATGACTCATTACTAAAACAAACCTTAGCTTGAAGATTAGACTAAAATGGCCCAGCTATATATATTTGGAGAAGGGGTGCCATTAAATTAGAAGGCCGAAAAAAAAAAACCCAAGACAAATGTTTTATGATGGGCACAAATGAAAGAGTGAAAGACCTGCCAACAGACAGGCCTTATAAACCATGCTTCAATAAACCACTTCCTCCACCTCCTTCCATTGACAAAACTGGGGGGAAGACTAAGCATTTATGGCCCAGTTCCTGTTTTTGAAGGTGGCCGCCGCCAACCCCCCTTCCCCACCCGCCTGTGTCTCCCCGTTTCTCCCTCACTGCTTCCCTCCTCTTTACACTCTTTTCATGCCAACAGCTACGGCAGCCTGCCGTTCCACAGCCTTGGCTTCTTTTGTGTGCCACCTATACAAGTACGTCTGATTTCAGCCCGGCTTTAAAACAATTACTGGCCAGTTCCTACAGGTCTTTGATTTGTGCCCTGTGGTTAAGAGGAGGAGGAGGAGGAGGCAGCATGAAGACACTCAGACATTTCTCCTTGCACTACACAGACACCAGAGAATCTGGAGTAGATTTTGTTCACAGATAGGAGGGCGAAGAGTGCTTGGGATCTGAGGCAATGTTATACATTTTGCTTAAATAATTCGATTAATGAATATCAATATAGTAAAAAAAACATTATGAATTAAGTGTAATATAAATGTAGAAAAAATTAAACAGAACAGGAAAAAGTAAATGGGATCAGCACAGTCTTATATTCATTTGTCTGAACGCCTGATTATTTAACACTGTCTGCTCCCAGCACCCAACATAATCATTCTGGGCTTCTGGTTTGTGGGATCTCACTAAAGGCCACTGACGTGCTGGCTGTCAGGGCAGCCAATGTGCCACATACACACAGCGGACACTGGTGCAGTTACCATTCCGAGGCCGCACTTCCCAGTCGGGAGGGTTAATCAAAACGGTTCCTCATCTGACAGAATCTCTAAGAGCACAGTGGGGGTGGCAGATAGAGGCAGGAAAAAAAAAAAAAAAACTGCAATGCACAGGGATGCTCCCTGCCATATGTCAAGAACTCAAATTATTCAAAAAGGTAGGAATGACCCCATTATTTCTGTTGTGTGTTGGTGTGTTTGCGCTGTGTGTGAACTGTTCAGAGGTGTCAGATAAGCACACTGCACTGCAAATGGTTCAATCTGCAAAACCCTACTTGACTATTAAATCAGGGCATTTCAAATGTCCCCATCTGCTAAGAACATTTTCAAGTAAGAGTCCACATGTATAAATTCATTTCTGTGTAATTCATCTCACCAAAATACCCATAATGCATGTCAGTTAATCTTAGTCATTTTTGTATTCATATTATTCCACATTCTTCACTGCACTGAAGCTGAGCCAGCATTATACTGCCATGCTCTGTGTCCACATTCCCTTAAAAATGGTGGGAAGCGCCTCCAATAATGGGTAAGAAGACATGGGTGGGATGGGTGACTGAGCCTTGCAGAACTGTGTCCGACTCCTTGCATGCGTAAAGTATCAGGAACATTACACTGTCAGGAATGGGTGGCTGTCCTCCTCTGGATGTTAGAGAAACCCTACACAGAAAAGCTGTGCAGAGCGAAGGCAACGTCTGAAGCACACTTCAGTCAAGGAATCTCCCGTTCACTGTACAGGGTTACTGAGATGACTTAACTTATTTGGTATGTGCACGCCAACCACAAAAGAGTGATGAGGGAGAGGCAGCGGGAAGGGGGGGGGTCGCAGAGTTAAAAGGCTTAATGCTGGAGCCGCAGAAGCACATGAAGGAAAGCCTAGAGGCTAACATACTGACCTAATCATTAAAAGACCTCAATGGAGGGGAGGGGAGGGGAGGGCGTTCGGAAGTGCATGTGTGTATAGCGAAGAGTCCACATTTTATCAGATCAAGTTGTCCCAGCTCTCTCTGTATAGTGAAAGAGATGGATGTACTGAACTGTACAAGGCGACAAAATGCGGTCTGACTGCCCACTGGTTCTGAAGAGGCATTCCCATTCTTTCCCTGAACTGTTGTCTAGACGGCAAATGCCCCCCTTGCAAAGCAGACACAATATTTACATAGAAATACCGCTCTTGAAAGGAGACGGCATCAGATCCCATTTAAGAAGCCATTATGGCTGCAGAGAGAGGATTTTATCACATTAAGCAAATGGTCGAGAATCAATAATAAAAAATAAAAAAAAATAGCAGTTGATTTAATATTGACTTTGCAGTCAATTAATATATATCTTGCTATGCTCCATTGAAAAGATGGAGCCAATACATGCGACTCGTCTCCACGGAAACACCTGAACACAAACTCAGCTCGGCCTATTTTAATGAGGCATTACAGTAACTTCCTCAACAGTTGCATCATTAATCTGAAGGCATCAAGGAGCAACCATCCCTGACAATGAGATAATGCCCTTTTCCAAGATTTCCCTTCACTGCATAAGGAACCTTATACTCCGCTGACAAACAACTGTCCCAATTTGCATCTTTTCAGATGCAAAACTGTGTGAGATCTGCTAACAGCTAAAAATACAGTGGTATGTTTGACATTTTCAGAAGCTGCTGAAGGTTGGTGCAGGTGAAGGAATAGCCTCTAGCAGAACAGAAAGGACTCTCCAGATTGTTCATTTGGAGTTGGCCCTTTCCTCCTACGAACAGCTCCTGCACAAAATAACAGGTTTCCACGGCTACCCCGCATGCCATCTAATCACAGTGCACTTTCCACACAATTCTACCCAATATCGTTGCAACAAAAAATACTACAATATGAACACACCATAAAGCTTATTCAAAAGGATTCAGCATTAAATGTGCCACAAATTATAATACTTAGAATAACCTTTGTGAATAATAATAATTCAATAACATTTTATAAGGTTGGAGGATACATCTCTTGATACTTGTCTGACTCTTGTGCACTCTTCTCTTTAGTGCAGGACAGTTCCGGTCAACGATGGGATAATCATGGCAAAAGATTGATCCTGTGGCCAGCTAAGCACTGTTAAAATTTGGACATCTGCGTCTGATGATCGTTCTTCTCATTACAGACAAGTACATCTAGAGAGTTTAGAAGCAGAAAGCTTGAAAATGCCAGGTGCCTGCATCATTTCCAGGGCTGCTGCCGATAACTATGTATCATTTCTTCATGATTTACTGTAAAAGTGAATTCACAATTGCCTTTGGTAGCACCCTTTGTCTGTAATGAAAACATTCTTATTGTCATATCTATTTACACAATATAAATAAAAACTCTCTCTTCATAGACTGCTGAAGGACACCTACATAGAGACTTCAAATGAAAGTGAGGTGAGGAGAAGAATGAAAAAGGAGGAGAAGAAGAAGAAGAAGGGAAAAAAAAAAAAGAAAAGTCTTTCATGTATAGTGAGAGTACCAGTCTAATCCAGAACAGCTGCACAATGGACTGTGTTAAACAGAAGAGAGGATTCAAAACTGCAAAAGAGTGAATTGGCGAGTGGAAGTGACCTAATGCTGCAGCGCACAGCCTCGGATGGTAGCATGTGAGCGCAGCGTCTCACGCGCAGCTGTGCCCTTATGGGGCCGCGTGGAGAGCGCTGGCATTAAACTGTCAAACACAAGCCTGTCTAAGCACGAGGTCTCCCGCTCGTCTCTGCACCGGCCTCGGCTGATCAAAGACAGACTGGGGGGAGGGGGGGGGGGGCCCTCCTGGGACGCAAAATAATAACCCTGATTGTTTACCTTGCAAGTGCACCATAAATTCTACAGAGCCCCTGAACCTCACCAGAACCTCACTTTCCATACTTGCCATCAAGGGACTGTCCCTTAGCCATGCCTCAACTGCAACCCTATCCACGTAAGGGAAGACGAGTCCAAAAGTTCTCATTTAACGTCTCATCCAACACTATCCTCTTCAACAAAGACAACTGCACACGCCATGTTCTTTCAGCTCGGATCAATCAACAGCAGCCAGCACCCTGTGTCCACTGTGGGGTGGCAATAAACTGTGATTGTGGTTTGGACAGACGTGTTTGACGTGTTTGTGATCCATAAGCGCTTTTCCATTAACTCTGCACCGACACACATCGCACTCGCTCTTCCAGCCCGGGGGACCAAGAAACTTCCTGGGCTTCTCTGGCCTATGACGCTCTGTCAAATCAATTACCTCCATTTTTAAAACAAAGCCACTCACCTCTGCTCTCCCACTTTTTTTTGTGAAGCACAAGAGTAGCAGAGGAAGTACTTAGGCTCATAATTTGTCACAGCGTGAAAACATATTATGTCAGTACCTTTCAACTTCTGAGGGTTTGTGGAGAATCTTTAAGCTTGTGTCATGTTGGAAGATTTACTGGAGGTTAATCCTGCTGGTCTTGGGACATGTTGGGAGAGCCCTGCACACATTCATCAATGAGGAAGGTGGTCGGGTAAACCAAGACAAATATTTGGTGCACCTCTAGTCACTTAAGAACCATCAGAACACGTTCCGATGGTTCTAAGTTTAGCTTTGATTTACTGCCCATTTTATCATATTTCTGTATGTAATGCACACACATTCAAGTTGTGAGGAAAACACATCTTCAGATCACCTCTCTTGCTCCAAGCACCTCCAACACAAGAAGATAATCAGAACTGCACTGATATATGTGTGCACCTAAAATCAAGCTTGGCTGACAGCAAGAACTCTGAGCATGAGATCATATATTAAGTCTGAGTAATGTGCCATCTCATTTTTTATACCTTTTAATCCAGTGTAGATATCTTACAAGTCATGGACCAAGCCAAACCACAGGATGATGGAATCTCAGAAGCATCAAATATCAACCAAAATAAGCATGCTGACTAATGAAGTGAACAGAAAAAGAACATTCCACAACAATGACTTAACTAAATTAGGCATACAGAGTTGTGCCTTAAATAGTTTATATTTTTTGAAAGCCGAGTGTATCTACAGAGGTGGTGCCAGGAATACAAAATAACATTTTTTGTGACAACGCCGCAGGAAAACCATGAAGTGAGAAATGGAGCAAAATGACCCCAAAACACCACGATCTTACAACTGTTATCAATAAGCTGCGAATGTTCTCCTGCAATCGGAGTCGCGTGTAATTACAATATGACAGGGTCTCTCCACAGCACCAGCTCTGGCACTATTCCCAGCACTTGTCACGTCAAAGAACACTCAAACGCACAAGCAGCAGAAAGGGGAGGGAGGTAAGGAGGGGAGGAAAAAAATTTCCCCAACCAACAAATATTTTAATTGATCCCTTCCGTCTTGCCAGACGTTTAACCAACCGCCGTGACTACCCCTTCTTCTGTTCCCCCCTAGCGCTCCTCCCCTTCCAGGACGCATGCACACAAGTCATCATGGTCTGACATTTTTTGCATCTTATATATAATATACACACCCTTCTCACTAAGGATTTTGCCGTGATCGCAGTAAACATAAATCTGCTTTCATTAATCATCTATAATAAATCTGCAGTAGCCGCATTCATTTTACTTAAACGCAGGGTTATCCAAATCCCATGGCGCATATGCATCATCATGTGTTATATACCACCGCCTTCAAATAAAATCGAACGCGTTTAACATGAAAATCAGCTATTAGGGCCAGCAGCTCCCGTGTCGGCCGTAATGGCTGGGCGACAACAAATGGCAGGTTTGCATGGAAATCCCTCTTTCTTCCGAGACACCGCGGAGTTGGTGTTGCAAATAATATCATTTGCATGAGCAGATGCAAGGCTGCGAGTTCGTCTCCGCAGAGGTCGCGACACCAACTTTCCAGCAGCTGCTCCGACCGTGGCCGAAACACAGAGAAATGACACCGACGCTGGAAAAACGTACCTCTTTTTGGTCTTGGGAAGCTTTCGTGAAGGTGAAAAACTACTTTTTCCACAAAGTGCTGAATGTTGCTGTGCTCCGGTCCTCGGACAAAAACCATCCAGTCGTGCGTAAAGCCCTCCACGGTGGGTTTCTTCCTGACCTGGGCACGGTGACCAAGCTCCAGCTTCACCTGAACAGCGCCCTGAAACACCCAACAGCGACACATGACACGAACCCCCCGATCTCCGATCCGACCTGGCGATCGACACAAAAGCACCAACGTGCTAGAAGCTGTACGTGGTTTTGTTTTGTGCAAAACTGGTTTTGCAGTCCGTCACCGAGGGGCTACAATAAAACTCAAGGACGCGCGGGCTGCGGCGTTATCTCCCAAAAGCACAAAAAAAAACCCTACACATGGAAATTGAAAGAGCTGTCACTCGCGGCTACACCGGACTTTCTTTATCTGGAACAGTTTAAATTTTTTTTAACGCGTTAGGCAAAAAAAAAAAAAAAAAAAAACCCAAATATATTTCTATGGAAAAACACTTTGTTGTTGCGACTCCAATCCCGAGAATCCCGGCGCCTGTTCCAGACGTGCCCAACTTGTCGTGCGACGTAGGTGGGGAAACGGCGAGGAATATGATGGGAATATGGCTGGAAATCTGCAGACAGAGGCGCGAGGGAGGGCAGCGGCTCGGAGGCGCGAGCGGCCGCGGTACTCACCGAGCTGGCCATCCTGGGGGCCGCGCGATAATGCTATTTCATGGAGAATTTGGCTTGGACGAGAAGACAGAGCAGCGCGGGCGGCCGACGGCGGACATGGTCTCTTAATTGAACTCAGCCCGAGTTTCAAAGGCTGAGGAGTAAAGTAGGACGCATGCGCGCTTCCCGCGCCCTGACAAGAGTCGCAGGCGGGCCAGCCAATGGGACGGCGCCGACGTCAGCGCGCTTCACTCGGCCAGCACGGCGCGCCGCACAGCGGGCCTTTAAATTCCCGGACGGGCTGCGTCACCCCAAACGCTGGTTCCGTGGAGCAGCGACAGAAATGTAGACAAATAACGTATGGATGGTCTGCTCCGGACAGCAGGCTTCACCTCCACGCGGTCCACGTTGTGCCACGCTGCCTCACAATTCCTTCCACAGAGCCCGGGTTTACTGCACTTTTTCACTCACCCTAATTTCATTTCAAACCCATTTTTAGCAAAACCCATTTCATGTAAGTTATTCACACAGGTTGCTCTTACGAGATTACCCTCGAATTAATGTATTTAATGAACATAATCACGTGAAATCATGTACAGATTGTTGTCTAAATTATGCTCAATGTACATAGGATAAGGTAGTAAAAAAATCTTGTTGAGTACTCATGAATATCAAGCATTTATATCACTACTTCTGGTTTCAGCTCTGGTTTCACATCTTCTCATCTTAAGGTCTGAAGACAACAGTAATGACAAAGGTGAAGTGTTTAGCTGTTATGGCCAACTTTACTTGGGACAAAGAGACAAGGTGGTGACCCAGAGCGGCAGCAAAGGTTGGGCTGCCTGCAGAGCAGAGCTGATGCCTTGTGACAAGATGAATGAGATGAACTCTTAATGGTCAGTGGTTACTTAGGAGGAGGTCAAGAACTGGCCCACTTCCAATGATATGTTGGCTTTTCTTGCTAAGAGGATAGATAAATAAAGTGTGCTTTTTAGAAAAGAATGTTTGATCGTACACAGAAGCCTGTGTTGAGTTATATATAACTTATATATATATAATTAGTATAAAAGTGATATGTGTGTGTGTGTATATACACATATTGTTTATTTATATATACACACATTCACACACACTAGTTCAATGGTAAATAGCATTCAGTAATTCAAATTTTAGGTTGGAGTTGGAGTTGGAGTGAGAGAGAGGGAAGGTGAAGAACAACTCATCCGAAATTAAATGTACCTCTCTTTATTCTACATAATTGTGTGCTGTGTTATATGTGTTCAGCAGTCGATATACCAGAAACCTAACGACATTTAACAATGACCCTGAATTTACTTGACAAAAGGAGGAAAATAACCAATCGCTTTTGGGCCAGCAAGTTTGGACCTTCCCGCCCACCGTCGCTGTGCCGCGCGCGGAAGGAACGCGTTGTGTTGCTCCTGAAGGTAAAACAGCGACGAAGTGTCAAATGTGCGGGGTGGGTGTCGTCAATTACAATAAATATTAAGATGATAAACAGCTTCTGTGCACTCGTTAGCATTGGGGCTACGGAATAGTCCGCACGCCTGCATTTTAGTACACCGGAACCATTCGTTGTAAGAGATGAATGAAGATTTGTTCCCAGTTAGCTCGGAGTATTTAGCGGGCTATTCAGACAGAAAGTACAAAAGTTTTTGAAGCTGCTGCTCACCTTTATTTTTTTATCGCCGAGTAATATTTGAAGCCGCTCATACTTCGTCTAAAGAAGCTCATGCCAAGTCTTCACAACTTTTCCTACCCGGAGAGAATGAATTCACTCAGCCAGTCTGGCTTTATTCATTTCAGACGAAAGACCAGACAGACAGACAGTCAGGCAGGCAGACAGGCATTCGGCTGAGTATCTGTCAGTGTCAGACAGTTCAGGGATGGACAATGTGGCCCAGCGCTGTCCACAGACAAAGCATTGCAGAGCTAGCAGTATAGAGCCCTCCACATTGTTCACGGACAAGTAGCCCAGCAGCTCTCTAGAATATTCCTGGAATATTTCCATGTATGTGCTTTGCTGACGACCATTTAACATTTAGAATGTGGTTTATGCTTCACCTAAATGAGTTCAGTATTCTACTGATAATTCTTAATTAATAGACATGGAGATTCTCTCTAAACATTATACATCTAAACTAAACACTCCCACCCCCCATAATAATAAAGTACAAATAGACTTATGTTACAACTAGTAATTAAAATCTAAACTAAACAGCACTTTATCCACATTTTTCCACTTCAGTTCCAGACTTACCTGTTCAGCAGTGGTGGGGTCCTGTTGTGGGGAGGCAGTGTTAGGGATGATAGGACCCACTGTGCCCGCCTGTCACTTATGCAGTCCCCAGAGGGCAGGGTGAGGTGGGTGGGGTGTTGGTGGACTGCAATGTGGAGGGGGGGGGGCAGCGTTGTCTGTCATGTGCCTTGTGTTTAGTGAGAGACTGCCTGCATAATCTCCCCCCCCTGGCCATTGGCCAGCCTGATGGCTCCGAAAACAGCTGCTCGACTTGTTTTAGCCTGTATTTTTATGCCCCAGAGGATGTCAGCAGACAGTGTGGTTCGAATGGTGATGCTTGGCCAAAAAGGTGTCTCTTGAATAATGCATACAAGTTAGGAAGCCAAGGGACGTTGCCACCTGTCAGCGCCTCACTCCCAGCATGCCTGGTTCGACTTACAGGGAGCGAGGAAGCTGCTGTCCCCTTGTATTTGGCAAGTACGCCCGTGTGATAACATGTACGAGCGAGTGTCCATGTCGGCCTGAGGCCAGTGCTCGTCCAGTTTCACCGGTTCACTGGTGTTGGTGAGCGTTCTGGAAGGTCCCCTGCCATTAGTGTTGACTAATGTCAGATGAGACCTGTAGGCCAGTTCTTTCTTACTAATTAATGTCACTGTCTAGGTGGACTGCTTTTTATTTCTCTGGTCATTGGCTAAAATCACCTCAGTATTATAACAAATTAACACAAGCTTTCTGTATTCTCACAGCAAAAACATTGCCTGAAATAACCAATGACGATGAATGAAAGTCTGAAATCCAGATTAGAGTTTCCCAGCTATCTCATACAAGCCCAGGTAAAATGATCACGGTATTAATTGTGGTATTGGTAAGGGTTGTATGTAATCAATTATTTTAGGTATGTTGTCTATGTATGTTGTGCTTTGTTTTTACCTGCAGGCTGTGAGGAGCCTGGTAGCTGCTGTGCTGAAAGAAAAGTCTCAGAGTGGGAAGATATGTCAGACATCCATACAGGTGAATGCACCATTGGTTAGAGATGTTCATTTAGTTTAGCTGGACATACACTGGACTATGGTGTATTGTATGATTATTCGTGTGTTGCTGGTTTTTGGTCTATTTACAACTTTCTGTTCCTTTACTCTTTATTTTTACTTATTTATCTCTTGTACGACATAGTTAATTTGTTATAAAGGGGTTTAATGTTGGAAGCTGTTAGTATGCTCACCATCAAACCTACCTTCAACTAATTTATGACTAGTGAGATAGCAGCAGTATGTGGGCGAGCAAATTATGCATCACAGTGTTTTCTGATCCACCAGTATATTCACAGTTTTTATTGGAATGGATTGTTAATGGTTTTACTCATTCAAAATCACACTAAAATGTGATTTTGTTGGAGTCACTGGCAAATATGGGCAATATGATTGTTCTATAACAGTTGCAGCTAATATAACATATTATAAACAACTTATAGCATCTTTTTTTCAGCATTAGCAAACTGCTCTTTTATAGAGAGAATGCTGTGCTTCTTGGTTATGTTGCCCTACCCAAACTGAGCCATGTTTACATGTACATAAGGGTGTGTTTATTGTGTTGTAAAGTCTTGTGTGGACTGAGCGGGAGTGGTGTTTCTGTAGTTCTGTGTGAGTGTTTGTTTATGTGTTTGAGGGATTGTGTGAGTATATGTTTGTTTATTTGTTTATTCGTGGTAGGGCCCGGCTCTGGAGTCCTTATGGGTGCAGTGCTGCAGCGACAGTGCACTTGTTCGCTCGGCTTGCTGTGATTCTCTGGTTCTGCTGGTGGAGCAGGGCCATGCTGACCTCCAGTACATCCTCAACACCATCCTCAATGTTCTGCCCTCTGCCAGGTAGACCATACCTAACCATTTTTCCCATGGCAGTTTTTATATAACCTGGACTGATCTGGATTACTGGAGTATACAGCCATTGACTGAAAATAGGAAAAAGACATTCCAAATGGTGTTTATTCATACTGAAGGTAATAGTAACTTCCTGAACCAGGGTTCCATGCACAATTTATATTTTACATGTATGCCATTTAGCAGATGCCCGTATCCAGAGTGCCTTGCAAGAAGAGTTTTTCAATAAAAAGCTATTTTGTTCTTCTTTTTTTTTGTTTATTTTGATCTTTAAAAAAAGGGACTGGAGAGAATATTTACATTACCTTTATGTGCTTATCCAGAATGACGTCAGAATACTATCAGTACAATCAGTACAATTAGTCAGTCCTCCTGTAGCAACTCAGGGTTAAATGTCTTGCACAGGGACACAATTGTAGTAAGTGGGGTTTGAACCTGTGTCACCGATCCCAATCTGAATTTTACTTGGTATTGGTTCGGAAAGGAAATCAGTGGTATTTTACATCTCTAGTGCGCAGGTAAATGCACAACACCGAGGAGGACCAGCATAAATGCTACCAGTTCACTGTTTGTGCCACATGACAGTGCTACTTGCTGCTTCCACTGCATCTCCTTTGTTCTCCCCATGGTGCTTCTGTCTGAGCATTCGTGCCCGTGCTCAACGGAGCTGCCACGACATGAAGACCACGCAGCAATCTTCACCCCAGCCCAAACGGGCTCGATCCTCCTCCCCCACACCCATCGACACTGCCTCCTCTCACCCCATGTCCACATCTGCGCCCTACAACCTTCCTCCTGACAGTACTATAGACCGGAAGGTCATGTTTGCTGACCAACCAGAGCCGAGCCTGACTGAAATGATAGAAATTGAGTATGAACTCAATTCAACCAGGCACAGGACAGGATTTACAGCTCTAGTCTAAATAGCACACAGAATTTTTTATAATCCTACTGGGTATATTATTGGTATTTTATACATTTAATGTTTATTAATTCGCCCCTCCCTGCGATATTAATAGAAAACCATGAGTAGTCATTAGCACATCAAGTTTTCTTTTGGAATATTACTGTTGTTTCCTTGTAATTTACAGTTCATGCTAGGCATGTATGTTGAATGAGTAACTTACTACCCACACCTGCATTTTATTCAGCTGGCAGAAAGGGAGCAGGGAGAACGCTGGAGGTACATCGCATATGCAGGCTTCCTGGAAGAAAAGAGTCGCTAGGATTAAGTGCACCCTGTTCTCTCATGTTTATTCCAAAGACATCTCACATCGCTGCAGCAGTCTCAGTGAGCCAAGACAGGCTGCCTACACATCTACACAGATACTTTGAATTAAGCAACAGAAATGGAGACAGTGGAAAAAATGCATAGAAGGGAAAGAATATTTTTGCATTCAACATTAAATATGTCATATTTCAGTGGTAGGGAGCTGTTTTCTTGCAAGCTATATAAGATCAAAACTCCCAGATACACACTCACGGTGGCCCACACTTCCCTTCAGATAGTTGTATGTACAAATAATTAACATAGCTACTAGTTATCGCTCCAAACAACATAAAAAACATAAATCTCGGTACAGGTTATGCATGTACCCCATATATGGTCATGCTGAAGAGATGAGAGATAATGTTTAGGTATGTGGAAGGAGAAGAAGAATGCTCTGTAATACCAATGTGATTTATAATGTATGAGGCATGAGCAACCTACACCTTGTTTTCAGCGGATGGGAGCTCATCTCTCCCAGATCTTGTGATGTAGTGTGGATTTGCCATCAAAAGGTTCCAAAAGTTCTGCTGTTTTTCAGCCTGTAGTTGTCAAAAGCAGGGGTCTCATGCTGACTTTTTCTTATGAGTTTGAAGTTGGTTTGAGA
Organism: Denticeps clupeoides; assembly: GCF_900700375.1. Taxonomy (NCBI): domain Eukaryota; kingdom Metazoa; phylum Chordata; class Actinopteri; order Clupeiformes; family Denticipitidae; genus Denticeps; species Denticeps clupeoides. The sequence continues at coordinate 24,241,363 of NC_041707.1, forward strand.
TCAAGCAGTTTCTTTGATAGAGGCAGATCTATGCCTGCCTGTGAACATCTACTTGGATGACTTAAGCATGACCCCATTTTTGGTGTGATTTAATGTTATAGCTGCATTTGAAAGGGTAAGAATCGGTGTTGAAGACCAAAAATATTGCCAATGACCTCAATAGCCTTTTGAGGTATTACTGTTTATTTTTTGTGCTCTTTGAGGACCTTCTTAGTTCATAATCTCTATCACTCAGTTTTGGTAAGAATGTTTTCCCCATTCCAGTTAATTGAAAAGCAAAAGATACAGAGTTGGGATGTTGGTTTTATACCAGTTGATCTAAACATTAGACTCTCTCACTTCTAAATACACACAGAGTTGTTTATATTAATGAATTATTATGTAGGCTCTAAAGGCTCTTAATTATTAACTCAAATTTCAATGCAAATTATTATTCTGATTCTTTATATTTCTGAACACTTGTTAGTCTGTGTCTTTTGCTACTACCAACTCCCAGGTAAATGTTATGCTTGATTCTTATGCTGTTGATCTGGGATTTTCCATTTTTAAGTTATTTAAAGATGGCTAAAATGAACTCAAATGTCCTCTGATTTGCCTATGTGTTTTGTTACAGGAATGTGCAAGGCCTCATAACAGTGGTTGGCAAGCTGCTTCAGATACAGGCCAGTGAGAAGGAGGAAGGAGCCTACTTTACTTGCCCTTACTCCATCAGGTCAGTAGCACAAAGCAATAACAGGCTGTAACTGGAACAGATGGGAATTAGTATAAGCAGTGCATGAATACACAAAAGACATGTTTTTCCTCATATCCTTTATTTCCTTTCTCTGGATGAAAAAGCAAGGTTTTACAGCTCATTTCTGTATTAGGTCCCTGTTTCATGACATGTAAATAAATGAGCCATGAATCTACATCTGTTTCTTTGGCTGAAAGATGGGTTAGCCTCACACTTGTCTGTAGGGCTGTCAAACACTTAATGGTGAATAATATGGAGCTATAGTGCAAAAAGACTAAGGAAAGGCTCAAAAGCACTGTGTTCTGTGGTGTTTTAGTTGTGGTGAACTGGAGGTTAAGTACCACTTTGGTCCTGCTTTTTTCAGCAGCTGTTATTGGAATGGTTCCCTGAGCTGCTCAGTTCTGCAGAACTCGTAGGTCTGCCAACTTTATCCCTGCATGTGATATTCAGCTCACCGATTAAATCGGCCTTCTGACTCCAGCCTTTGAAGTCTTAACCCGAACAATTGGCCCCTTTTAATCATTTACTCTCAGACCCATGAAGAGCTGGAGTGAATGATGTCTGAATCTGTTTTTCTCTCATTCTTGTATGTGCTTCATATAATTTAAATATTTCCTTTCACACTGTCTTCTATTACTGATTTCCCTCCCTCCTTTTTCTCTAACTACAACAAACTCTGTCCACACTCTCTGATCTTCCATCCCTGCTTATCTCTCTGCCCCCCTTTCCCTCTCCATATATTAGTCACTTCCTGTAGAGAAGAAGAATGGGTAGAGGACTGTGATTGGTGCCCTTGTGCTTGATGATTGGGGGAGGGCTGCTGGATTAATGGGCGATGCCCAATGGTGCCCACTGTGGCCGTCTGCCCATTGCCGTCCCTCTGCAATCTGCCACGACGGCGCTAAGCCACTTAAACACCCAGCAGGGAGAAGAGGGGTGCAGGAGCGCAGACCAGGCTCATTCCTGCTCTGGATCATTTCCTCCTTATGTTCCCTTTACCCCCTTCTTCGAATATGAATGAGCTGAGTATGTGTCAGCTGCTACATGGAATCAAGTTTAGTGGTGGGATCAAGTCTCTTTGTTTTTCATAGGATTCTGGACTTTTTGGAAAAGCATTACAGAAAAATTGAGACTCATTTTCAGAGAACTGTACTGATTACTATTTCAGTGTCAGTGTTATGCAGCTGATTCTGTCTCCATTTCTAGAAAAACTTTCTGAGTTGGCTTGGGTGCTTCAGTCAGAAACGTCATTTTTGACCTCTATAGTGGTGCTATGGGCAAGTCTTTGCAAATTCAATGCACACTGAGAACAATTTTCTTGGTAACTTCTGGCTAAATACCCATCATTCTTTTAAGTCCTAGAATCAGTGGCATGCATACCTGATTTCACATGGGCACTGCACAACTGTTACAACGTAATCACATTGTTAGTATATTTTTGGAACATTGAGTTTTTTAGTAGTTTTAGTTCATGCTGGGCATCCCTGTACTAAAACACTATGAACTTGCAGTTGAACTCTTGGCTGAGGAAGGTCAGTCAGCCAGCCGGCTGTCCAGCCTTTGTCTGGCAGTGAAAAGGTAATGGCTCACATGTCTGCCCAAAGGAGGGAGTGATGGATTGGTTGCAGAGATGTGGATGGTAAGAGGGGGGGAAAGAGAGATGGCTGCTGTGATTTTTGTTGAGCTGTGAAGGTGGGCGTAGGTGCTTTTGTTGGACCTGATGGACGGATCTTAGATTAGTTAAACAGTTGTGTCCTCGCGGAGAAAGACTTCCTTCCGATAGTTGATTGTGAGCAATGATTAACCACTGACTGGTAACTGAGACTTTGTAAGGATATTCAGTTAGTCAGTCTGTTGAACGTGTTGTGAAGTGGGTTGTGGATGTGTTGTTTATTTGCTTTTTTTATATAATTACTCTTTTGTTCGGTGGACACAAAATTGCTGTTGTCAAACATAATACAGTTCACCTTACATTTCAGTTTTCATTAAATGAAGGGCTATGGCCATTGTGTGTTTACTCTGCCTTTTTGAATGTCTTCCATTTACAGTGTTATTTTTTTATTTTTTTTGCCATCACAGTCTGCTCTCTCAAAGAGAACTGTGATTCACTTTTCTTATTTATTTTTTTATTCACTTTAAGCACAACAATAAACTAGTTCACAAGCTATTCTGTAAGATTTTGAGAACAAGAAAAGCAAAGATGGGATTCAGTACGTTTCAGTCATGTTTCTTCTTTCCTTTGTAATATGAATGTTCATTGTTCAGATTATCTCCATCTCAAATCTGAGAAACCATACTGAAAATCAATGAAGTCACATTCCTGTTTTCTTTTTACAGTGATTTTTTTACTTTCTATTTATTTCATAATAAAGCATTGTGTAGAGTAGTATTTACCATATTGCTTACAGTCAACCTTGTTTCTGCACTTCATAATTGTTATGCTAATTAGCCACAAGTGTAAAATATTTTGTGAAGTGTAGGTGAACACCTCCATGCGACCTCATCTGGAGAGAACACACCAACAAATCAGCCAGACAGAAAAAAATGATCCTCTCTCATTTCACTCCGAGCCTCTCAGTAGCTATCAGCTACCTAGATTTTGGGATGGATAGCCACCCCTTTGGCTCATTGTGTGTCATTGAGGGGGATTTTGTGAAGGACCATAGACCCTCTGTTTGTTCTTGGGCCCTGGGCCAGATTTTAGGCAGGGTCGAGCTCTACCGACGCCAGCCCAGCCAAGCTTCAGGTGGCTGAAGAGTGGGGGTGGGCTTGCTAGAGTGGGGGTGGGTTGGCTGATTTTGTGGGTTTTTTGGAAGGGGTTAAGGGGACACAGACTAGCTTCTGCTAATGTATTTGTGCCCCTCCATTGTCCTGCAGTCGAGCTGTGGCCAGATTAAGTTTCACAGACAGTGGCACCGTTTGTAGACGCTGATAGTCTGTGCAGTGGACAAATGCCTAGGAATGTAAAAGCCCATTATTTCCAGGGGTGTCGTATAGACAGTATCTAGATGTGGTATAGCTGGGCAATAGGTTTCAGTCTGTTTTGTTTAGTTTCATGGATATTCTCACGCAGCAAGTCTACAGTTTCCTGTGTTCATCTGTCTGTTCGTTGTTCCAACTGTGTCCATAGGCTGTTTGCACAAAATACTGAGTAAACATGGTGGTGGTGGTGGTGGGGGGGGCTCTCAACAAACAAGTGTTTTATTATGACATACAGTTCTTCATTGACATCAATCAAGCTGCCCAAGTGCATGAGTTATGACCATACATTCACCAATGTGTTACACCAGTGTTCCTCATCTAGTCTTTAATTTTCCATTTTATAATATGTTGTTTTTTTTCTAAAACAGCAAGTACAGACATTCCATTCATTCACAGAGCTGTTGTTGGTACATTTTTCCTTATCACTTTTCAGTAAACAGCAATCAGTTATTTATTTATTTTTTTACATTAATTCACATTACTCTTAAATCCATATGATAATTATGCAATAAACAACTTGATATGTTTTTTTCTTAAAGTTTTGTTCAACTGTTTTTATTTTATAAAGCACACCTTTTTCTCCACTTTTCATTAATATTTTGTTTAATTGTCAGTTGTAAATTTCTAAGATTATATTTCCGTTTTGTGTTTGATAGTGTACATTGTAATGTGTGTCTCATAGGAACAACCCCCACCCCTACATAACAGTGCTGGAGAACCGTCCAGACTGTTGGCCATCCCTACTACAAGAGATTGATGCTTTCATCAAACGTGCATCAGATAGGTGAGCCTCCCTCTTTTCTGTGTCTGGTAGATGCAAAAAAAAAAAACGCCCATCTTTACTTGAATCATTTGCCTTCTGACTGCCAAATCTAATGCATTGAGTTTGAAATAATCTTGTAGTCGAACTAGGGCTGGACGATATGGCCTAAAAATAATATTGTGTGATTAATTTAATGATTTCCTCTAAATCACTACATACATGCTAAATTAAGCAATTTATTTAATAAAAAACATATAATGAATTTAATAAAAGTTTAGTATCCAGGGTTTCTACAGTCATTAAAAACCTGGATACAGAACGGAATTTGAAAAGAGAATTTTCCAGGCCCTAAACAGTTTTGGAATACGAAATAAACATATAAAGTTATGGAAAAGTCATTAAAATCTGATACACATGAATGTATAATGAAGTACGTTGTTCCCGTAAGACTGCATGAGAAACGTTTTTCTACTTTTGCAATTGGGCTGCACGATTTGGGGAAAAAGACACATTGCGATTATTGAGATCAATATTGCAATATGATAAAGGACACTTGCTTGTATATCAATGAAATGTTGCATACTAATAGTGAAATTTTAATTTCAAAGTGAAACATACAAACTACTTATAACAACCTGAAATGCCCAGTGCTTTCAAAATACAATATACAAAAAAAATGAAATAAATCACAAAAAACTCTGTCTACATTACTGTCGAACGACAAACCCTGGTAAGGCTAAACAACTGTTTTGATTATATTTGGCCATTATAAAATCCCATATTATAGTTCTTATGTTTAACCAAAACGTTGTTTGGAGGCTGACTTGAACACAGGGATGCATAGCTTTGCTAGCTTAGCTAAGGTTAACATTTGTAAACTGAGGTGAATTTCTTTAGGAAACCTTCAAAGTTTGAGAAAAGTTAACTAAACAGCAAAGAACAGTCTAAATAGTTAATGCCTACGTTTAGCCAAAACGTTGTTTGGAGGCTGACTTGAACACAGGAATGCATAGCTTCGCTAGCTTAGCCTAGCTTAGCTAAGGTTAAGACTTATAAAACAGGATTTTATAATAGCCAAATATATTCAAAACAATTGTCCAGCCTTACCTATGAAATGTAATCCCCCGGGATCTGGTTTGGAACGTACAGCGGTTTGTACAGCCCCAAGCAGAACAAGAGTGAGGCATTTTTATGTACTTCTCTCCATAGACATGTATATGCTTCACGCCACAGCAGAGCCTCTCACAATATGGTGGCGACGTTGACGTACGATGCAGCGTCTCCAAATCGAAAGTCATGTGACCAAACACGTCACATCCGACTGAAGTGAGACTTCAGTCAGCTTGCAAACTTTGAGAGAATGAGAGAATGGATCGGATATGTTGCCGATCCAATCCATGTACTAATAATTTAAATCGCAGCTTTTTGCGTTCATGTAATCACACAGACTGACATCGCGATTACGATTGCGATTAGATTAATCGTGCAGCACTAGTTTACAACTACAATGTTTAAAACTAGTGCAGGTCTATAGTATCTTTGCTAGTTTTACATAGTGAACCACATCACATGCTACTACATGCATTGCTTCCATATTCCAGTAAATTATAGCTGATTATCTCTGCCCGAACATGATTGAGCCCATTTTGCTTGGGCTGTGCAAACTTGGAGGAAGAAACACTATAGTTTTCAGGTTGTCATAAGTTTAGCTTAACAATATTTTTACCAATTTTTTTTTTGAAAGTTTGAAATTTCCCAAATTTCAGAGGATTTATGGTCATGAAACTTTGCCTTAGATTTATTGAAAGGTTATGGAAATTCTTTTGTAAAAATTTGTAAGAACCCTGAATATCGTTAATGCTTTTATTAACCAAAGTATAAAATAGATAAGGTTTACAGGTTCTGCTGGACCACAGTTCTGTAGTTGTGGAGGAGTGGTTCACTTCTGTTAACTGTTTGGCATTTTTCTTTCACTGATTCCAGTAGTGCTTTATTAGCAGGCAGTTGATACCTGGGTCAAGTGTCTTAAAGAGATTTTTGAATCCACTATCCACTTTCCGCTATACTAATTGTATAACAGAATCCCATGGTATGTGGGAGACAAGCAAAACCGAACCATCGTGTCAGGATTTGATGTCACTTGCCCTAAGGGCCCTCTGATTTTGTTAGGTTGATTTTATATCCAGAGAAAGCAATAAATTATGCAAATGTTTTAATAAGACAAGGAATATAAATAAAGGATGGGACAAAAATAACAAGATATCCATGTAGAAAGAGATCTTGTGCATCCTCCTGTCAATCTAAATACCGGAAATTTGTACATCCTCTCTTATGTCTTGTGCCAGTGGTTTATTAGCAATGTCAAGTGGGCTGAGAGGATCACCCTGCCTATTTCCACGATAGAGAGCAAAATTACTGGATTAGTCCATAAACCACTGCAACTGGTTCATTATATAGAACTTTAATCCATTTAATAATTCGCTTCCAAATCAAATTGTTCAAGAACACAGAATGTGTAAGACCACTCAATTTAGTGAAATTGCAAGCTGTTTTTAAAAATAAATAAATAAATGTATTTCTTCTAAAGACATTCACATTGGATCGCTGCAGTTTTGGAAGAAATGTTAATCAGTTGGGAGCCTTCTCACTTGTGTGTGAGTGTGTGTTAAGGAGGTTGTGAAATTGTAAGAGTTGTAAGAATTGAAAAGAAATGAAGGCATGTCTTGACATCTCCATGATTTTGTCGGTCTCAGGAATGATCCAGAATGTGTGCCAATGCTGCTTCCGTTCCTGAGGTACCTGTTCTGTGAACCCCAGCGGCTATCTGACTATACTCTTCTGAGGCAGGGCCTGCTCAGGGCACTACTCTCCATGCCAAGTACTCCAGCCTTGTCTCTGGGTATGCAGGCCCCTAGTCCAGAGGTGACTCACTGCCTGGTTCAATGCCTGCTAAACCTCATTCCACACATGCAGGTGAGTTCCCTGCAAATGGTCTCTGGGTCACTAGGAGAGTAAAGCTGCATATTTAAACATTTATGGGGTGATTGTGACATTTCATTTATAATGTCTTACTACTAATCAGCGCATTTCCCTTAATCTTGTTTACAACTTAGTTGGAGCCAGTTTTTTGCCTTAAGAAGTTTTTGTATGTTTAGTGCAGCAAAAATGCATTACAAATATTTTAAGCTCTGTCTCCTGCAGGTGGACAGCATAACAGCAGTACTGGAGGTGGGAGCGATTGTGGAGGTCCTGTGGCCAGTGATGGCACAGGATTCTCAGCGGTGGCAGAGAGAGCTGAGCCACTTGGTGCTCCAGCTCCTCTGTGCTTGTCACCTGAGTCTGGAGTTTGGGGGGGAGATCAGGCCCCTCCTGCACACAATGACTGCCATTCTGCCCTCCTGTGCTGGGGTGAGTCCAGTATGTCCTGAACTGGAAAAGGTGTGGAAATTGAGTGGCACATTTTTTCTCAAGAAATATAAGCAGGAATTGTGACCCCAAAAAGGCAGGATGTTATCTAGAATGCACTCTGTGCAGGTCATATGTACACGACCATTCAACGGTTGAGGGACATTTAGAAGTGTGACAAGAACTTTTTGGCTCCATTAAAAAGCCATTAAATGAGTCAAAATTGTTGAATATGTTTTTCCAAATCAATTTAACCTCTTCTGGAATCAACAAATACAATTTTACATACTATTAAATGAGCATTATCATCAGTAATAAGGTTTAGTGTTTAAAAAATAAAGGGAACCCAAAAATAAGACATCCTAGATCTGAATGAATGAAATATTCTCATTAAATACTTTGATCTTTACATAGTTGAATGTGCAGACAACAAAATCACATAAAAATTATTGATGGAAATCAAATTTATCAACTGTCACATGCTCAGTGTGAAACTGCTTTCATCTGTGAAGAGCACAGAGAGCCAGTGGCAAATTTGGCATTCTTGGTGTTCTCTTGCCAAATGTCAAACATGCTGCATGGTGTTAGGCTGTAAGCACAACCCCCACCTCATATCACCCGCATTGAGTGTGTTTCTGACCGTTTGAGAAGACACATGCTTATTTGTGGCCTGCTGGAGGGTATTTCTTTGGTCTGTCTCTTGGTAGCGCCTCCATGCTTTGGACACTACACTGACAGACACAACAAACAGCTCGCATTGATGTGCCACCCTGGATGAGCTGCACTACCTGAGCTACTTGTGTGGGTTGTAGACTCTATCTCATGGTATCACTAGATTGAAAGCACCAGCAGCATTCAAAAGGGACTCAAACATCAACCAGAAAGCAGAGGAACTGAGAAGTGTTCTGTGGTCACCACAGTGGTGGCTTAGCGGGTAAGGAAGAAGACCCCTAATCAGCAAAGCACCGTCCCCACACACTGCTGCCGGGACCTTTTATGGCTGCCCACTGCTCACCAAGGGTGATGGGTTAATAGCAGAGGACACATTTTGTTCTGTGCACCATGTGCTGTGCTGTGTTTCACATTCACTTTCACTAATTGCCTATAATTTCCACATCTTGTCTATTCCATTTGCACAACAGCATGTGAAATTGTAAATCATTGTTTTCTAAGTAGACTTTGATTTCAGAGAAGTGTGAACAGTGTATTTTACTACCTTGTATATATTTATATGCAAATATGGAAAATGTATTGATGAAAATTTAATTCAGTTTGGATATTTTGGGTAGGGTGTTTACCGACTCCAGGGATTGTGCTTTTTAAGAACATTCAGAATATACACTTAAATCTCACCTATTTTTTTGAGGCTGTCCAGGCTGTAACTCTTTATATAATGGGCTTCATCGTCTGGTTGCAAGTGACCACATAGTACATTTCAATAGGCTACATCATATTGGATTTTTTTATGCAAAAGACTTATAGTAAATAGTAAATCTGAGAAAGAGGTGAAAAATAAACTATATGTTAGCATCACAACATTTGAGCAAGGTCCATCCTCTGTGCTCCAGCCTCACCCAGGCCGACTCAAGGGACAATTCATAACAAATTTGTTTCCCCTGAGGCAGAGTGGGGATCTTCATGTGTAATTGTAGACAAGGAAGAGAGACGGTCGAGACATCAAACACTGCTCATGGTGTCATCCTAATCTCTTCAAAGGCCTTGCACTGTATCCTACTAAATGCTCCTCTGTGGTTTCAGACGGCAGCTGGAGCAGCTGTCAGATAGCATTCAGCCTCCTTCAGAGATTCCATCTGGTCTTCATTTCATTTCATACTTCCTCTCTCATACTCTCTCTGCTCATCACATTTTTGCTCTTTCTTTGTCTTTCTCACTTTTTCACACCTTTACACAATGTTTCTTTCTCACCCCATATTTCTTTCTGTGCTTGACTCTTTCAATATATCACACTTTTTTTGCGCTTGATTTTTCACTTTTATCTTCCACTTTTTTGTTATTTTCATATTTAACTCACTGTATCCCTCTTCTCTCCCCCCCCCCCCCCCCCTCTCATTCTCCCTCTCTCTCTGCTGTAGGAGCTCCCATTAGAGAAGGTCATGATGGGAGTTTCTCTGCTTCTATTGAGAGCTTCAGTTCCACAGCAGAGCAGCCTCTTGGAGCTCGGTAAATCCACCAATAGACAACATAACACACTCGCCAGCAGTTCATTTGCCAGCACAAATGCTTTTACCTCTCCTTTTATAATGTTCCATATCTCTGTGGGAGGGAGTTAGATTCTGTTTCACATGTCATAATTAAGAAAATGAATTGAACTTGAATTCTTTCCCCTGACAGTTTTATGGGAAGTAACAGATTTCTCAATTAGTTCAAATTAACATTTAATTATTACAACTGAAATTGACTGGAAATCTACTCGTCATTTTTTTGTTAACCTATTTTGTACTATGCTATTGCCCAAATTAAATATAGAAGCTCTCTAAATGACATGTTCTTTTTTCCTCTACCCCCAAATCCATGAATGTGGTGATGATCTTCCCCAGCCACAAGGCTGATGCCTGATCAGTTGAATCCCCCATGGGGAGCACCGTTGCTATTGCTTCCTCTGCTGCAGGTCCTGACTTGTTCCAACCTCATGGAAGCCCTGACTGACCCAAACACAAGGGAGAGTAACCAGAGTCTAGCCCAAACTCTGATAAAGGTGGCACAGCATGGGGCCAACTGCAGTCCCACAGAGGTACCATGGATCCATGATTCATCTACATTAGTTTAAAGTGAACATTTTTTGCTCAGACGTGAACTATGTGTTTAGGGAAAAGGCTGTTAATATATGAGTCATTCTCACAGGAATAGATGGGAAATGGGACTGAGTGTATGTATTGCACTGTTCCCTCACACTTCAGCCACTTCTGTCAGGACCAACCAATCCGGCCAGCCACACAGCTGACATGGCCAAAGTTTTATGCAGGATGCCCTTCCTGACTCAGCTCTCTCGATTTACATGGACATGCCTGGGCAATACCAAAAAATGCTTGTTCCCAGAGCATGTTACAGTCTCCTTTCAGTATGGGATTATAAGTGAAAGCAGTAACATCTGCATGATTACTTTTCATGTTACGGTTCTGCTTGCAATAACATTGTGCTTTTGTCCCCATTTCCTTTACATGTTTACAGCAACTTGCAAAGTTTCGATCGGTGCAGAGAATAGCATTGACTATTTTGTTACATTTGCACAAGGCAGGTGTTTTGAATGGATTTATTGCATAGTTTTGAAAACAGGAGAATTTGGAAGAGGGCAAGCCAGTGGAGGATGCTGAAAAATGTTTGACTGGGTGCTATATTCATGTGGATTTTACTTTGACCCATACACCTACCTAAAGATGGTTGCAGTCTACCTATATCCAGTATTCCTTAATAAACCCAGCAACATGGTGTGACCTGCCACACTGCAAAATTGTTTTAAATTGGGCAGACAGAGCAGATGTGTGTATATCAGATTCATAGATGACCATTTTCATAAATGACTGGACTTACAGGATCCCCTGGTATAAATTGCTTTTGTCAACTAATCTCAGTCACTTACTTTGTGTGCAGGCTGACATTGGGGAGTTTATGCCTCTCAGCACATGGTACAGTGAGTTGCAGGTGGGCTGTAGTGTGCTGCGGCACATGGCAGGCAACACCGAGGCCACAAGTGAGTGGCTATACTCTGTCCAGTCCATTCTGCCACTTTGTAACCATGTCCCAGACTCTCTTCTGCTCATACTTACGTCCATCATAGTCTCCAATGAGCGAGATATCTGCCAGTTGGCATTTGACACCACAGCAGCCATTGCACAGGCTGACCCCACAAAGGTTTGTATATTTCTGAAGAATATTTTTCATTTTGTATAATTATTTATTAGTGATATACAGCAGTGGTTCTCAGTTTTTTCACACTGACTACCATCTCCAAATACTGCTATTGTGAACAGAGTTAAGTACTGTGTAAGCCTGTTTATAGATTATATAGGAGGCAATATTATTCCTAATATGAATATTATTTATTATTGATTGTTACCCACTGTCAATACTGCAGTCAAGCATAGAGCAAGTGAGTGTATTAAGTTCAATGCATTGATGAAATGAGGATTTAACCCAATGTGAAAACAGTTCCTTAGTGCTGTAAACAGCATTTACATTTATTCATTTCAGTATAGCAATTTCAGTATAGCAATTATAGCAATATGCAACTTAAAGGCATGATAACCCTACCAACAGCAAATTGCCATTGCATTGTTGAGATTTTTTGGTTTAGCTCTACAGCAATTCTTTTGTTTTCAGCATTGTTTTGGTGTGAAGGAAGGCTGCTGACAGAGGCTGGACAAATTAGGAGCAAACTCATAGTCACCTAGTCATACACACACACACATATACATGCTCTCTCACTGTCTACCAGAGCTAACCATTAACCATGCAGATGTTGGGGTTGCTAGGCAACATGCAAGGTGCACAGGAATGGAACGATAAGCACAATATGCAAACGAGGCACAGCTCCACGCTATAGCTGGAGCCGATGCACTAGGAGCAGCTGATTAAAATGGTGTTATGCAGCCTCATTGTTTACTGTGTGCACTGTGAATAAGGGGTTGTAAAGGCCAAAGCACTGTACAATAAACCTGCAAAAAAGAGGAGCATGTAGGCATTCAAATTCAGACCACAGTCACAGACAGTGCACAGGAGATGTCTGCAAAATGTGCCCTGCAGCATGCAGAATCCATCACCACGGTTACAGCTGACGCTAATTAAATAGGATCTTCTCTGAAACGTGCCTTTGGCCGCATCCTCCTACACCGCAGTCAGTGAAATAGCTGTTCTGACTTCAAAGCGGCTTTGTTTTTTGGGTTTTTTTTTTTTAACATTTTTGACTTGTTATTTGTCCCCTTAATTGCCCCACTACTAGAGGTTAGAGGTCAGTCTGAGCTAGGAGAGCATGTATGGCATTACCAGGATGGTGCATTGTGGGATGTAGAGGTTAATCTAGGGTCACCTGGGTTGGGGGTTGGTGGGGCAGGGGATACGTCAGCCAACATCATGTTGCCAATGGGGTTAAATCAGCTTTCTGTAGGCTAGTTGACATGGGCTCAAGTCAGCAGCTCCTAGGGAGTGTGTGAGAGGTGTATGATTTTCCATGATCAAGAGGACAGATTAAGTATTTACACGGTCCATTGGGACTGTCTGTGTGTAAATATAAGTTGGGGTCAGATAATAAATGTACCAAGCAGTAAATGTACACCTATTTACTGCTTAGGCATATTTTTAAGCTCAGATCTACATGTGGGATGTTAGTTTTTCAGTTGAATGAGAGATGCGGGGTTTTTTTTCTCTCTCTCTGCAGATGTTTTTGCTCGGATGAGAGCACTTGACACCTCTGACAGCGTTTTGGCTCTCAGTGCAGTTTGTTCTGTGCTCTACCCCGAGGCTTCACACACCGGGGTTTTTCTCAAGGCTGAGGGGGAATGCAGATTCCAGGGTTTTAGCATGGAGTAACACAGTGTAGGCACAGGCAGAGGGAGGGGCTGGGAGTGAAGGCACTACAGGAACTGGGTTCAAAGCAAATGCGCTCTCACACATAGTGTATTGTGTTGTTATGTGCTGTTCAATGTGACATGCTTTCATTTACATTTACAGCATTTATCAGACGCCCTTATCCAGAGCAACTTAGTAGTTACAGGGACAGTCACCCTGGAGCAATTTAGGGTTAAGTGTCTTGCTCAGGGACACAATGGTAGTAAGTGGGATTTGAACCAGGCGAGTGTCTAACCCACTAGGCCACTACCACCCTACCACCCACTACCACTACCATGCTGTGTCTTAATAGTGTGTTTGTGTTGCTAAAATTCCTCCAGTCAGGTCAACAGTTAATGGCAATTTTTATTAAACTGCAGTTACATCAGATTCTGAATACAAAAGTACACTTACACATACCACTCACAGACATTGTTTTTCTTTTCTGCTCTACTCTGAGGTCATGCTTTATGCATAAATCTGCTTAACTTTGCAGCAAACTTTGCAGCCAAGCGCTACTGTAAAATGAGGATGTGTGTAGACAATACTGACTATTTTTCTTCTATCTCTTCTCTCTTACTCTTCAGGTCCCATGTCTTCTCTCGGTGTTGATGTTTAAGTTGGGTCAGGTTTCTGATCCGGCACTATGTCAGTCCATACTTTATACCCTGCCAAAACTTGGAACCCACAAGGTAGAAAACAAAATAAACACACACACAAATATGCTTTGTTCATTTGCACAGGATTTCATTCATAGGAACAGATAAACCTGCACATGGCACAACTTAATTTCACTGCATTGGTGTGTTGTCTCTTGCCAGAAAACCACTATGTGGTTTTATGTTTTCCTGGTTTTGTTAGAAATGTCCTGGATGTGGGTAACATCCAACAAACACCCACCTTAAACTGTATTGTAGATGAATTCAATCCATTATCATTCACTGCGCCCGCAACCATTATGCCCATTATTCCTGGTGGCTTTTACAGGTCTGTGTGGCTGAGAGCTGAAGCTGACATTTCACTTTCACCCTTAATACCAGCATGCAGAACTGAACACCTAACCCCCACCATTGGGCATATAAAAAGAGTATGGAAAAGTGAGGTGAAGGCTTTTTACAAAATGCAAGAGAAAAGCACTTTGTGTGAGGATTTTTCTTTTGTGTTTATGATGCTTGAGGATTATACGCCTGTGATTCTCTTAAAACCACACGCTCAGCTCATTATAACATGGGATCGCTGCATTTGGTACTTGAATGACATTCCATTAATTCTTCAGTTAACATGCAAGATGGTCTGGGAGCTATTGTGTCTACAATCTGTGTACGTTAATAATATATCTCAGTGTTTAAGGGATATGTTTTTTTTACTTTGTATGACCTTTGCTACTATAAATCTTTAATAAACAGAAAAAAAAAAATACACACTACCAGTAAATGGTGGCAGTAGCCTAGGGATTAACACCCTCTGCTCACAAAGTAACGGGTGGGCGTATCTTAAATGCCATAAATGTAAATGCTGCAACATTGTGCAGTCACAGAGGCAATGTTATAACTGTTCAGTGCTCCATGGGTAACACAAATTTTCCTTGTCAGTTCTGTGTTCCTCAGGTTCTTCAGGTCTTGCATACCTTAGGGAGTGCTGCAAAGCTCAGAGGTGTGGTACTTCGCCTTGTCACAATCCTATGGGAGAAACAGGTATGCCTTCTCTTCAAAGAGATTATTTGTATGTGCAAATGAATGTAATATATGGGATAAAGGCCAAGAGTCAGAATTTGTCCCCATAGTGTGCTAGAATGACCTTTTAAAATTAGAATGTTTTAATGATGGACTCGTCCCTGTCTGTAGGATCGTGTGTACCCTGAACTGCAGAAACTGATGGCATTAGTGGAGAGGGGCACTGTAGTAATGGGGAAGGAGTCTCAATGGGAGCTGGTGCTGGCTAGGGCTGCATGTGTCCGGGACATCTGCAAAGAGAGGTCTGCCCCCAACATCCAGTCCCACCATTCCTCCATAGCCCCCTGTTGCTTTTACCCCTTTACACTAGTACTCAGAGATGGCAAGTTCAGTTTCAGGCAGCAGTTATTTGTGCATCTTATCTAGAAAAAAGTTATAAGATTTTCTTCATGTGTACGTTCAACCTCTGTTATTAGTATGCTTTTTACAAATTAACAGGACACCCTTATCTAATGAACTGGAGAATGCAATGTAGCTTATAAGTAAGGTGTAAGGTCTCACATTGGACTACTGTATGCTTTTGATGTGAAAGAGAAGATTTGGTCATTTTAAGAGCGTAGCAGGAAATGTTGGTATGCAATGAAAGCAGTGAAATGGACTGTGATTTTAATCTCCTGTAGGCCTTACCAGCATGGAGGTGATATGCTGGCTGCTATTACCAACACAATCACACAGTGCACCAGAAAGGACCAGGCCACGCCAGCTGCCCTGGCACTGCAGGGTCTGCAAGAACTGTGCCGGGCTGAGGTGAGAAGCACATGTTAAATTTCCAGCTGAAAAGGTGCCTGTAACCCTTCCTAGCTAATCTGCTGTCTGCTTTCTCATAGGTGGTTGATATTGGCTCCACGTGGAAGGCCCTGTCCCCAATGCTGAGTTGTGACTCAAGACCCATTGTGCTGAAAGCCATAGCTGGGCTGCTGTCTCTGGTTCCTCAGCTGGCTGTGAAAACTGATGATTATGAGGTACATTTCTACCCCTTTACTTACACACTTACTAGTCCCTACAGTTTCTCATAATTCAATCACTGCACACCATTACAAGCTTATACACTCTGAACTAATGGTGTCTCTGATTCTGTGTTTCTCTTGACTTTATAAAAGTGAGAGAGCCTGAATTTAGCCTTCGTTTTTGACAGTTTTATTGTGTTTTCTCTGTATTAACAGAAATTAAAAGAACAGGTTGTCACCATACTTTGGAGCTATACACTCAGTCAGGTCAGTATTCATACTGAAACACTGTGGTGTGGTATACGCAAATCACAATTCAACTGCAGTTTAAAGCAACATTGCTTCCTTTCTGCTAATTTAATGGTATCATTAGGACCCTGAGGTTGCCAGCTCTGGCTATAGGGCTCTTTCTGAGTTCCCTGAGACCAGTCATGTGATCATGCACCTCCCTGAACAGGTAAGAGGGGGGAAGTGCCCCACCTGTGTTCTCTTTATCCAGGTTCACTACTCAGGAATCTGTGAGATGTCATAATGGCATTTCAAGATGGGACACAGTCCAAGAGCAGAAGTCTCCCAAGACCTTCACAGACAATATTGTCTCTGTTACGATCAGTTTAGTGATGAACTGACTTAGATTTTTGTACAAAGACTTTCTCTGTATGTTTACATTTCTGTGATTCTCTTTATAATTTATAGCTTTAGTTCATAATTAAACACTATAAGAGATACAAGTAAAGATATTTATCACTGTAAATGTAAATTAGTATTTGGACAAAGGGATTTGTTTAAAGGTTCTCTTTACAGAAGAACATAATTTGTATCTTTGTACATATATAAGCATTTTGAATAATTCTGACAATTTTAAGGCAGTATTTAATGGCAATGGAATAAAAATTTTTCACCACTAGTGTATTCTTAGTCAACTACATTTATGACAAAATATCGTCATCAAAGAACTTTTATGATGTGACTAAAACAAGACAAGATGTTATCTCATTTAATTGCATTATTATTTGTATGCAGTATTTCTGGTTCCTGTGTCTCTCATCTGGTCACAAATATGATGCCATTTCCTCAATATGCGTTTGTGGTATTGCTTAGATACTTGTGGTGGGTTAGCAGATGGCTGGGAGAAAATGATGAAGTGATCCTTGAACACACTTTATTTTCAATAAAGTGGAAAAAAAAGTATGTGTGGTTGAAAAACATGGGAAGAAGTGTGGCCATAGAATTGTGTGTAGATTACTCTTAATATTGTTACCTTAAAGACTATAATAACCTTGTTTTAATTATGAAATGGGTTTGACTAAATAAAAATTTAGTTTTAGCCGAAAGAGGAAGATGTGTCTGCGCACGTCTAAGCTACGACTGTTGGTGAAGTAACTTTTTTTTTAGGGGAGGGGGTGGGAGTTAACCTCTCCCCTTATAACTACATAAAGGGAGTCATTCCAGATCCGACTGTCTGAGCTGCCACTCTGAGCAGAGAAGCATAATAGCCAAAGCCCATGTTAGAGAATTTCGTTTTATGTTATCTTTTATTCATTTATGTCTGTTTACTGTTTATTCATTTACTATTGTTATTTACTTGTTATATTCAACCATATTTTCAGTTAACCAGCATATAATCATATTTAACCATATTTTCATATATGAGAGTCACTTTAAGCATATCTGGGTCAGTCTGATCTGAAGATATAAGAAGTGTATCATTGCAGACAGGTGACACTGAAGGTTTTTTTTCTTCTCCCCAGGCAAGGCCAGTGGTGATGCATCCAGAAAGTGAGGATGAGGACTTAAAAGACAATGAAAATGAGGAGATTGTGTCTGTCCCAGGCCCATCTTACATCAAGCTGATTGGACTCACACAACAAGCAGTGCTACCAGGTTTGGAGATTTGTTGAATGAGGTACTCGTGATATTTGAGTTACAGAGGTGATGGGTGGAAAGGACATCAGAAGCAAATCATACCTGGTAATAATTTATCTTCCTGATGCTGATCTGACATTCAGCACATATATGTAAGTGTTACAAACAGAAGTGTACAAGTTCCCCCAACTCCTTTCTCTGGTATTCCGGGCTTCTAGGAGCCACTCTGGCGGCCCCTGAAACCCTGTTTACTCAGTATTTCTGTCTCTCTGTCTTGCTTCCATTGGAAACCCAACACCAGTGTACAGATGATGAGAATAAATCAAGAAATCTCTCTTCAGTGCAGTTCAGAGACACGTCCTGAAGCCATTCTCTAAACAACTGTCATCGTATCAAATCCTTGGGATGTAATTCAATATGGCGTAGCCCTTATATAAAACATTCATGGTGTTTTTTTTATGGAGTAAATTGACCCTTGTGAAGCATTTCTTTGTAACTTCAAGCCTCTGGGTTTTTCTGCCCCACCCCTTCCCCCAATAAAGAAAGTAGAATGTTAGTGTTTACGGAAAATGTGCCCATTGTGTCATATACAGTGCTGTTAGTCTGCATGTCTTCTCAATAGGCCCTGGAGCTGACAGTATCTGTCTGGTCTGTGCTGGCTTTGGGGCTAAAGTTTCAGCCTAAACAGAGACCAACAGAGATGGTCCTGAAGAAAAGGGAGGGGGTTTGGTAACCTAGCCTCCTTCTCTCGTGCTTTTGGACTCGACTAATGCTGGCATGATACTGAGATATTGTCGGAACATTGTTCTCAGAAAATCCTCTTCTTCTCTTGGCAGTGTGTTATCTGGATAGCCGTGGACAAAGATTCCCCTCTTTAGACACCGAAACACAATTCACTGCCTGTCAGCAGACCATTTGCCACACTTAGACTGCTGTTAATCATTCATCACATATTTTTTTCCTTTATCCAGTAAAACATATCAGTGCATCTGATCTCCTTTTTCTAACAGGTGCTTCTGCAGTTAAACGTGTCTGAAGTTACTTTTGCTTTATACCCAGTGTGGCCAAGTCTGATACAGGATTTCAGCATCTGCTTAACCTCCTGTCTGGTTGAAATGAAGACATTTCTCATTAAGGTTCATTGTTGCTGTTTTTTTTATAAGAGGAGGACCAGTTATGGCAACATTGTTGTCATTCCACCTCCACCCTGTCCAGTCTAGTCCTGTCACTTGGGTAATTACTACACACAAAGGACTTACTCATCCTCTCACTACCCCTCTCCCTTGGGGTCAGGGTCTCAGAGGGGCAGGTTAGCTTTAGCTTTGAACTGTTCTGCTCTGTGTGGCAGCACTAACGCTTCGGGGGGTTGGAGACAGACAGGGGTCAGCACGATTGACTGCAAGAGCTTCACTTGTGTCTTAAAATGCATGTCTTGATAAAGAAACTTAGAGTTCTGATGAATGTTAAGCCAAAGTATAAATCATAGAAAAGGAACTGGGAGATCAGTGCAATGATTTATCTCAAGTCCTTAATATGCCATATAATTACCCTTCTTTCTTTGTAGCACTGGAGGGGTTCTTGACTGCCATGGTCAGGCAGGAGATGAGTGAGATGCCCAGGGGAGTGTACCATTCTGCCCTTCGAAGAGGGAACCTACGTACAGACCAAGGGAAGACTGTTGCGGGAATCCCTGCCTTCATGCATAAAACTTATGAGAAGAACAAGCAGCCAGGACTTAAGCCTGGACTGGCAGGTAAGCTCAATAGCATATACTGCCGACTCGAAATTCTAAGACCTAAAAGTAAAGAGTATGGAATACGTGAGCAGCATGTGTCCCCTCTGAAGCATCACAGTGATAAAATATATCCAGGAAATGTGCAGGAAATGATGTGTAATTTAAATTGTTGTGTATGGACCAAATACAGTACAGACCAGAACTATTTGTATACTGGTGCAGAGTACCATACAATACACAGCTGTGCCATTTTCAACTTGCCTAAATGATCTACTTCTACTCTTATATCATACTTTAGGAAATGTTTCCTTTTGCCATTTCTTTTATTTGCAAGTTGAGCAGTATTGTTAGATATTGTATAGCAGATATTGTAGCAGAATTTGAGTCTGAAAAACATTGTACTCTTTCTGTTTACAAGTATCTGTCTCGGCATCTCAGATGAGTTGGGTTTAAGGGTTGGTCAGCTCATTTTCTCTCTTGCAGTCGGTCTACTCCTTTGCTATGACCTGCCCATTCAAACTGACAAAGAGGGCCAACCAATCAGGCGCTTCTTGGTCAGCCGGGGGCGGAGCTACCAGCAGATGTTGGCAGCCCTCATCCAAGAGGTGCACCAGTCTTTTGTAACTCATGCTGTTTTTACACTTCCACAGTGGTGTATTAGTATCTCCTGTGATCTCATCCATGCCGATTCTCTCTCCGATTTCCTCCATTGTTATCCAAATAAATTTATTTACACTGAACACCTGAAGCCACAACAGCCCTTTAGGCTTATGCTGCTATGATTATTCTGTTTGGACTGCCTTCTTTTTTATCATGGTCAGCATTAAGTGAAAGTAATTTTATCATTGCACAACACGGAACCTTGCTCAGTGACACCTTTGTGTTTTGACCCATCATCATAATTTGGCAATTGTTAAAATCACTCTGATTCTCTTGGCTTGGGGCCATTTTTTCATGCTTCAAACTAAGTGAAGTGAAGTGATTGTCATTGTGATACACGGCATAGCACATGGTACTATTTTTAACCCATGCACCCCGGGGAGCAGTGTTTGGGGACGGTGCTTTGCTCAGTGGCACCTCACTGGCATCTCACTTGGTGCATCGAGATTCGATCCTTCTGATTACTTCTGGTTACAGGACCAATTCCTTAACCGCTAGGCCTCACCACTTCAATTCTGACAATGCCGGGATGGAGGCTATCATTGTAAAAAAATATTCAATTCACCTGTCAGTGAATTTAATGTGGTGGCTGTTAAGTGTGCTATCCTGTTTGTTTTGATTTAGACCTTTTTTTTGTATATCAGTAAATACTGTCTCATGCTTTTGTGTTTTACTTTCAGGTGAACATCCAGCCATCAGAATGGCATCGTTCCATGCTGCTACCTCACGCATGGAGAGGTTTCATGAGTCGAACTTTCCATGCTGCTCTGCAGGTGTGTGTGTTTATATATCAATGATTCTGTGTTTGTTATTGTTTTGGTGATGAAAGTTATCACTGCATCATGGCTACAGGTTTGTGTTATTTCCTTCCTCCCAAAATGTCCAGACTGTGAACTCTAAATCAGGCCTCTCCAACAGCAGACATGGAGTGTTTCCATCACATGTTGATTAATATTTTTGTTTGTATGGTATTTACACAGTTAGGTTGATAATTGTTGTAAACCTTTTTAGACGTTTTTTGTACATTACCACTCAAATGTTTGGACACACCTACTCATTATTGTTCTGTTTTTTACATTATAGAACAAATTTGAAGACACAGGACACACATTAGGTTATATAATAAATTGTTAATGAGCATTTCATGAAGCGTGTTTGGATTATTACAATAGTGACAAAAGCAGCCTGCTACAAAAATACTAAATATGTTTCCTGCATTCTTGGACTTTTCCAAATGGCTCTATCGTAGGTTCCATAACTGCCACAGAGTAGGTGGGTCCAAACTTTGGACTGGTAGTATATATAATGTGTAAATCCTGCACACCTTGTTCACACTATGCCCTCCACAATTATTGTATAGATTAGAAAAAACATTCTGTGCTACAATGATTATTACCTGTGCAATTATTATATCAGAGCAAAAAAATTGAGAACATTCCTTTTCGCAAAAGATCTTCATATTATAAGTGTCTTAGACCCTCTCTTATGTATTCTCCTCTTGAGCTCACCCTACAGCTTTTTAGTGGGGTTCAGGTGAGGGGGCTGAGATGACCTTGGAACAGTCTTGAATATTTATTGACAAAAAAGTTTAATATAGACCACAGTCCCAAGCACTTACATTCCAAATCAAATGTCATGTGGATGGTGTCTGATTATTGTTTTGGGGAGATTTGTGTGTGTGTGTGTGTGTGTGTGTGTGTGTGTGTGTGTGTGTGTGTGTGTGTGTGTGTGTGTGTGTGTGTGAGTGATTCAAGTCATTCATCTCATGTTTGTACCCTAGTAAATCAGAATGTTTGCCAAATAAAGTAAAGTAAAGTAAAGTAAAGTAAAGTTTGTGGATTACATCTTGACTGGTCCTACACACAATACAATAAAATTAAAAAGTAATACAATTGCTAATGGTATTGCTAATTGACACAATCATGTTTTTTCTGTTTAATTAGCTTTTATTAATATTCTGAACAGCTCTGGGTGACTGTATATACTGTATTTTATTGTTTATACATTTATGGTTGCTGTAGTTGATTGTTTGACTAATGGTTTCTGTCTGGTTTTGATGTATTATTGTAGTGGTTTTAGGGGGTTGTTTGTAGGTGTAGGAGTGCTGTCTTTGCCTGTCTTTACCATTTTTCTGCTGTTTTAGGGTTATCGGGCAGAACTGGAGATGCAGTGGAAACAGAGCAAAGAGAAACCAGACGAACTCCAGTACCAACAGCACTGCGCCTGGCTGTGGTTAGAAACACATACAATATTGTGGCCAATATTGCCTGTATTAGATTAGACACGCATACCAAAATATGTTCTGCTGGTAGAGAGAATGGATGCAGACTAGGGCTGGGTGATTATATGATCTTGAAAAAATTCAGCTTGATCTTGGTGATCAGCCTTGGGCATTTTTTTATGATCAATGAAATGCCAGAAATTAGCATGTTTTGTTTGTCTTTACATTATGAGACTCGCAGCTGCCAGATATACCAAGTCTCCCTTGAAGTGTCAATAATCTCCCACATATTGATAGCTTGTCCCTGATGCCTGCAAATTGCATAAAATATCTTGAACACTAGAGCAAGCAAACAAGAGCATGCATGCAAGACGTTTGAATTACAGGCTCACTCAAAAGAATGAGAGAGAAAGTGAGAATGGGTGTGTCTGCTTCCAGAGACAAACAGCATCCTTTGCT
Source organism: Denticeps clupeoides (assembly GCF_900700375.1). NCBI lineage: Eukaryota > Metazoa > Chordata > Actinopteri > Clupeiformes > Denticipitidae > Denticeps > Denticeps clupeoides. Next base: position 24,264,429 of record NC_041707.1, read on the forward strand.
TATTTTGAAAAGTAATCCAATCATATTTCAATGTGGATGGGCTTTTATTTAGGAGTGTTTTATTTGGGAGTGTGATAATCATTTTTTTCTAATCTAGAAAAAGTGCAGAAGAAAAAAATGAAAAAAGTTTGGAAACCACTGGTGTAATGCTAACAAAGAGCCATATCACCAAACACTGCAGGGCTCTAGACTAACTTGTTGCACTGGTGTGCCTAATTTACTTTCTTAGGTGCAAAGAAAATAAGGTGTACAAAATTTTGGACTACATCGCATTTAGCAATGCATTTTTTTAAAAGCAAAGTCTGAGGTGTGGAATAAACTTTGAACATGAAAAATGACGTTAAAAATGTATAAAAGACTTGAAACACGTGCAAAGCATGTTTGTAGTCACGTTAGCTTGCATCCGCCATGACAATAATATTAGGTTTTTTGGCTTTTAAAAAGCTGTTCTTGTCAGGCTTAGGACAAACTTTATGGCCCGTTTAAAGCTCTAATCTGTGGCTACATTCACTGCTATCTGACCAGTCCAGGCTACTCACCTCCAGCACGCACACTTTCAAACGTACAGGAATATCTGGACCTCGGCCAATCAGAGGCAGGCCCTGCCCTTCACAATCTTGGTTTTTTTTCCTCTTCACACCATTTGAGAAATAAGGTTAATACTGCAGATTAGAATTTGCATGTCCATCTGTATGTGCATGTGTGTTTGAGCATGTAAAAAAAAAAATGCATGTCTCTTCTATGTTCTGATGGGGATGAAAGGCCCATATGGGGTAGAAGTCCACTCCATCACTCACTGAGCTGTCACACTCAGACTCTGACCCAGACTCTACACAGCTTCTTAGCCCTTCTGCTAAAATCTGCCCGTTCCAAACCAACAGATGACAGACAGATTGGGCTCAGTCTGACATGGGCCAGTTCTCTATTCTACTGTGGCTGGTGGCCTGTCACATGCAAATAAAAATAATGGCTGTTCATGGAGCACCTCTGCGAAGGTGTGTGTGATTGTTGAAATAATGCCCTCTCTGCAACCTGCTAGTCATCTTTCTATCTTTCCACTCCTGTACAGGGTTAGGGACCAGCTCACTGATGTGATCAAATCAGCAGCCAAGTGAGTTTTCCGATCATTCTTTTTTTCTGTTCTCTTATCAGTTCCACACATTTCCTACTATCATTTGTCTGCTCACTGCTATCCTGCTATATTCAAACATCTAATAAAACTATAGAATTATCTTATCCCCAATGATACAATATACTAAAATAAATGTAATAACACTAAGAAAACTCAATTCAATTGTACACATGTAACTTGTGAAGGACCAAGTTAAACATTATTTTATGTAATAGACAGAAGCGTAAAAGCCATTGACTAACCCACCTTACATAGTTACATTGTTTATCAATAATTTAACACACATTTTTGCTGCAGTGCATTATGTGATTGAATCACTGATTAGATTTTTAAAATGTTTAAACTAATTTACATAGAAGAATGTCCTAATAACCAGCATTTCAATCTAGGTTTTATTAAGAATATAGCTGGTGCATTTCATGACTTAATCACTGCCAACAACTTAATGAATTGAGACTGGCCCAGTGTGCCAGTGTTCCCAGTGGCTTGTGTAATATCTAATAACCCCAGTAAATTTGAATGTCTCCATGGTAATAGAGAAAGCCCTGTGGTGCAGGGAAACTCCATCTTAGCTCTGAGTGGGCTGGCAGCCGTGCTGATCAAGTACGAGAGCAACATGCCGTCTGACAGCAAGGATGGACCCACAGTGAGTGTGTTCAATAAGTCAAAGAGCTGTTTTATCACTTTTTCCACATTTTTATGTTATATTTTTATGTTGCATTTTTCCTAAGAATTCTACACACAACACCCCATAATGACAACATAAAAGTTTACTTGAGGTTTTGTTAAATTTATGTAAAAAAAGAGAAATCACATGTACATAAGTATTCACAGCCTTTGCTCCATACTTCACCCATTGGCCAGTTTCACCCATTCCTCTTTGTAGCACCTCTCAAGCTCCATCAGGTAAGTGTCGGTGCACAGACATTTTAAGATCTCTCCAGAGATGTTCAATCAGATTCAAGTCTGGGCTCTGGCTGGGCCTCTAAAGGACATTCACAAAATTGTCCTGAAGCCACTCCTTTGATATCTTGGCTGTGTGTGGGTCGTTATCCTGCTGAAAGATGAACCGTAAAGCCAGTTCATGGACTCTCTGGAGCAGGTTACCATTCATGTCTCTGTACATTGCTGCAGTCACCTTTCCCTATATCCTGACTAGTCTCCCAGTTCCTGCTGCTGAAAAACATCCCCACAGCATGAGGCTGCCACAACCATGCTGCACTATGTTTCCTCCAAATGTGAAGCCTGGCATTCACAGCAAAGACTTCAATATTTGAACAGAGAATTTTATTTCTCATGTTCTGAGAGTGTTTCAGGTGCCTTTTACTAAGGAGTGGCTTCCATCTGGCCTCTACTATGCAGACCTGATTAGTGTATTGCTGCAGAGATGGTTGTGCTTCTTGGTTTTTGTGGGACCTTATATAGACAGGCGTGTGCCTTTCCAAATCAGGTTTTTCCACAGGTTGACTCCAATTAAGCTGCAGAAACATCTCAAGGATGATCAGAGGAGTACATGGAATTTCTTTGTGTGTGTGTGTGTGTGTTTTATTTTGGAATAAAACTATTAACATAACAAAATGTGGAAAAAGTGATGCACTGTAAATCTGCCAGTATTTAAGCAATCTTATTATTAGATATGTTTGCTTTCAGTATCTGGTGTGACCATTGAGGCACCAGTAAAATTAGCTACATTTTTTGTAGTTTTTGATCAGTCATGGTTATCAGTATGGATCAGTTTTTACACAATTCCTTCATATAGAACCTTCACAGGAGCCTTTTGGTAGGTTTCCTTATCTTACTTGGTCATGTCAGATCTATTGGAGTAAGATTAGTTAAGTTCTGTTCTTGGTTTATGTCTCTTGGCGGGATGTTTTGTGCTTGCATTCATTGTGTTGTGCTTAACATTCAGTTCACACATATTTACAATCAATATTTGCCAGCGGTACTGGCCCAGGTGAAACAGACCAGACCCAGTACCACCATAATTCGGACAATAATACTTATACAAGTGTATATATTTTTCTTCTCCAATACTTTACCTTTCTCTAGGCTGGCCCTGAGATTCTGCCAACTGGTCATTGGTTGAACATGGTGATTGACACACTGGTGAGCATTGTGAGCAGCACCTATCGCCCCAAAGGCCTGGTTTTCCCGTGGTTCCAGCATGTGAGTTAGTTGTTATTTTCTTAATTAAAGAAGGTTTATTCAGAATGACAAATACTTCAACTGACTTCAAATTCAGCTGAATGTTTGTTGAATCAGTGCCTTAATCTCTGCATAATAGTGTACACATTTATAATATTTAGAATGCAATGTTGTCCGATTTTGCCATTATTGTTAACCCTTCCTATTAATATGTCCTGTAACCTTCTGACCACCTACCCTCTTCAACCTCATCATAGCGCTCGTACTCTGGTGAGAATACAGCCAGTGCCATCGCCCGCTCCTGTGCCGCTCTGGGTCTTTCCCTGCTGGTCCCTGTTTTGGTAACCTCTCACCATGACAGCCTGGCCGACATCCTGTCTATTCTGCAGGTGGGCCTGCCAGGCTCAGCCTCTGCAGATGAGTCCCAGGCTGTGCAGTTTCACACAGGTCTTGCTTTGGGCATGTTCCTGTTTGCACTACACGATGAACGCATTAGGTGAGCTGTGGTGATGCAGAGGTTTTACTCATCTTATGTTCCATTTAGCTGCCTGAAAAAAATTACCTCATTTTGCTATGTTTTGTACATTTTTATGCAACAAATGCTGAGCTTGATCAGCGAAAATCATTATCATACAGTATCATGTGGATATCCACAGATTTTCCCTCTAGTGTGAGACGGCGGGTCTGTCTCACTCTGTATGTAATTAGAGGTTTGATTATGGGCTGCTATAGTTACAGTATCATTTTCTCTGTCACAGATTTTCACAGCATGGGGGTTTTGTTGTATATCTGTATTACATGATCCCTCTTAATGTTTTTCCTAAATGAGCTGTATTGACACAAATGTTTCCTTTCACGATATTGCCAAAGGGTTGAACATATATAGTAAACAATAAATGAATCTGTGTATAATAATGATAATAATAATAATAATTATATAATACTTATTTAATTCCACTGCTCTCTCAGTGAAATTTCTGGACAATCGATGGCAGGTTTATTAAAGCATTCTCTGGATTCATTGGAGAACTGCTGCTTTGACTCCAGTCTGGAATATAAGTAAGTACAATACACTCTGGATTATTCTTTAAATGCTGAAAACTTTGTTAAGCAGACTCATCTGATTTAACCTGTGCAGTGCAGGCTGTGTGCTGGGGGTGGCCTTGGTGCTGGCATGGCTCGCGCGTAATGGGAGGACTGAGCAGCAGACTCAAGTGGGCCACACCCTGGATCGCCTACTCACTAAACTTCAGGATAGCAGCAGTCTGGGCCGTATGCTGCAAGAGGTCAGGCCAGCACTAGTGTATCTCTTGCAATCTCATCTACAGAGTTCTTGTTCTTTGTCTGCCAATTCTGAATGTAGCATTTACATTAATTAAGTTCTCTCTCCTTTTTTCTCTCATCTCCCTCTCTGTTCTTTAGGTGCTGGCATACTCAGTAGCCTGTGTTGGAGTCTCGGGCTTTAGCTCAGGTTTAGTCAGTGCTGATAAGGCAGAGGAGATTATGATCACTATTCGCAGTATGACTGAGGAGAGCCAGCAGGTGAACTGTCACACAATGTTTCTTTAACAGTGAAAGCCTGAGTGCCCTAATCAGTAGAGAGTCATTCTCTGATTCATTGTCTGGCATGGCAGCATAATGAGCATGCAGTCCAAGATTTAGCAGTGCAACGTTTACACAACACTTTTCTAACATCCATTTAGTGGCAGAGTACTTCTCTCAATTCTTCTTTCGATCCACTGAAAAACAAATCCAAGCCCTAAGCCTCATTTAGGTTGGCTTCCTCAGCGGGATTACTGTAATAACCCTGCTAGTTATGCTAATCCGCCGTTTAAACACCCCCACCAATAGGGAACAGCAAGCCTCCCCTAGGCTCCTGAGAAACACTCCACTCTGGGGGAATGGGGGAAAATTAGCAGGAGCTACAAGAGCACCATGGCAACCTTTTTTCACCCCTTCATGACATTGTGCAGTGTTATATCCTAATATTTAGCTGCAAAGTCTTGTGGATGTATTTTTATGATGTGTCAGTGAACCTAACCCAACTATATGTTGTTACATCTGTGATCCTGTAGACTCCCGGCTTGGCCCTGGCGTTAGGCCTAGCAGTGCATGGCCTTTCGTCCTATGGGCACGGGAAGGCCGATGACCTCTACCCTCGTCTGCTGCCTGCCTGGACAAAAATCCTACTAGCAGAGGTACAGTCCTGGCATACATAAAGCATGGAGGTTCACAATGCTCGCTGATGCATCAGTGTCAGGAAGTTCAGCAGCAAACATCTTATTAATGAGGATCTATAGCTCTTTTACTGCCAGAATGAAGACTGTATTTGGCTTAGCATTTACTGTATCTGCTCCAAAATTGGATGGTGTTATTCAGATGAGGATGGGTGTGGTTCTGTGCAGTGTTGAACCCCCAGCTCAAATGGTGTTAAACTTGGAGGAGAGGTGTAGACCATACATGGATGTTTATATGGCTTTCTCAGGGCAGCCCCACCATGCAGAGACTGGCTGCACTCAATGGCCTTGTGGCACTGGCTGGATCAGAGGTAGCTCTCATTCAGGTAAGGTCACCCAATGCATGTTATTAGACTGATGTGTGACTCTTCTCTTAATTTCTGCATATAGTTTCTTCATGTTTATCTTCGTTTTCTTCCGCTTATTCTGGTCCGGGTCGCGGAGGCAGCATCCCAGACAACCCTATCCCCAGCCACCTCCACCAGTTCCCTGGCAGGACCCCAAGGCGCTCCCAGACCAGATTGGAGATATAATTTCTCCAGTGTGTCCTGGGTCGACCCGGGGGCCTCCTGCCAGCAGGACATGCTCAAAACACCTCCCCAGGGAGGAGTCCAGGAGGCATCCTGACCAGATGCCCAAACCACCTTCTTCAGCCTGACTGCTCCCCTAACCTCTGGTGTCCACCAGCGGGTATGGGGGTTACTGCCACGACTGGCACCGGCCACCTTGCGACCACAGCTAGCAACAGCCGCCTCAACAATCGGAAAAAGGTCCATTCAGACTCAATGTCCCCCAATGCTCTCAGGACGCGGTCAAATCTCTGCCAGAGGTTGGAATTGAAAACCAACTTGACAGGTTTTATGCCAGGCGTTCCCAGCAGACCCTCACTATACGTTTAGGTCTGCCAGGTCTACATGGCATCTCCCCCTGCCATCTGATCCAACTCACCACCAGGTGGTGATCACCCGAGTGTCCAAAACATATTACCACATTTCAGATGATACGACTACAAAGTCAATCATCGACCTGTGACCTAGGCTGCCCTGGTACCAAGTGTACCAATGGGCATCCTTGTGTTCAAACATAGTGTTCGTTATGACCAAACTGCGGCTTGCACAGAAGTCCAAAAACGAAACACCACTCGAGTTCAGATCTGGTGGGCGTTCCTCTTAATCACGACCCTCCAGGTCATGCTGTCATTGCCCATGTGAGTGGTGAAGTCCCCCAGCAGGACAATGGAGTCCCCAGTCAGAGCACTATCTACATTTACATTTACATTTACAGCATTTATCAGACGCCCTTATCCAGAGCGACTTACAATCAGTAGTTACAGGGACAGTCTCCCTGGAGCAACTTAGGCTTAAGTGTCTTGCTCAGGGACACAATGGTAGTAAGTGGGATTCGAACCCGGGTCTTCTGGTTCATAGGCGAGTGTTTTACCCACTAGGCTACTACCACCCTATCTAGCACTCGTCCCAGGGACTCCAAAAAGGGTGGGTACTCTGAGCTGTTATTTGGCACATAAGCACAAACAACAGTCAAGACCCATTCCCCGACCCGAAGGTGCAGGAAAGTTACCCTCTTGTCCCCCGGGGTTAACCCCAACAAACAGGCTGAGAGTCTTGGGGCTAACAAAAAGCCAACCCCAGCCCTCCGCCTCTCAGCAACTCCAGCAAAGGAGAGTGTCCAACCTCTCTCAAGGACTTGGGTTCCAGAGACAATGCTATGTGTCGATGTATTCCGACTATATCTAGCTGTTACTGCTCAACCTCTTCCACAAGCTCCAGCTCCTTCCCCGCTAGAGAGGTGACGTTCCATGTCCCAATAGCCAGTTTCCTTGTCCAGAGATCGGACCGCCAAAGCTCCCGTCTCGGTCTGCGACCCCATCCACAGTGCACCGGACCCTTAATGTTCCGCATGCAGGTGGTGAGCCCATGTATCCGTTTCGGGTTGGTCCCGGCTGGCTCCATGGGTGAAAGCCTGCCCACCATGTGCTCGCCCACCACGGGCCCCAACCCCAGGCCTGGCTTCAGGGTGGGACCCCGGTAACCCTCCGGGCCGGGTACTCTGACTCTTTCTTTTTCCTTCCATGAAAGATATTCAGAACCGTTCCTTTACCTAAGACCAATTTGTCATGGGAGACCCTACCAGGGGCACCAAGTGCCCCAGACAACATAGCTCCTAGGATCATTAGGGCTCTCAAACTCTTCCACCATGATAAGGTGACTGTTCAAGGAGGAGTATTTTGCTTGTATTTTATTAATTCAATAGGTGCATAGTAGGCACACTGGAATTATGTTTTTCTCATTTAATTTATTTCCATTTGATTTGGCTATATTTAATCTAGCATAAATACAGTACAAAACACAATACAGTACATTTTTTTATACAAATGGTAAAACTGTATGTGTGTGTTGCTTCCATTGTTATTCTGGGCTAAAGTATTTTGCAGTCCCATCAGTATGAACACAAAGGGAGTAAAACATATTTCTGAAGTCTGGATTTGCCTGCCTGTAATTGTAGCGTGGCGGCCACCATTATTATGGGCGTTGGTGCTGTTGGATGTTGCCATGGAGAATGCCAGCCTCTGATGGGCACCTCCTCGCCCCACACCTGTGACAGCCCCGGCTTTTGTGTGGCAAATTACACCCAGCCATGCCCGCCCCCTCTTCAGCAAAGCCGCCTGTATAGATGGGCACCAGTTGTTAGTCTTTCTCTCTTACACACACACACACACACACACACACACAAACACACACAGGCCCACCATCTCCCCCATTTAAATGCAAATCCCATCATGGTTGGAGAGCGGCCAGGAAACATCTCCATAGAAACCCAGACAGCAATGGAAAGGGGAAGAGAGTTCTCCCTCCCTAGTAAAAAAAACGTCCTGCCAGATAGAGGAATCATCCTGGGTGTGTCCTAATAGAAAATGGGATTTTTTTTTAAGCTTGTTTAATTTTACTTTCACAAATGATTTTGTGCCCCACAGAACAATTTACCTAATAAGAAGCCAAGGCCAGGCATTATTCTTAATACATCAACAGACTGTCCATTGATTTATTTTTTTTTTTTTGTATTTTGCCAGCAGTTACATAATTTTATTTTGTTGCTAGTGTGTGTGCTCGGCACTGAACATTAGTTCAGAACGAAGGCTGCAATGGTTAAAGGCTACCTCCGCCTGTTTAGGCATTAATAGAAGTATGGTTCTGCTTATTTTAAAATATATGTGCATGAGTAGGTCATTTCCGTTTGGTCCACTTTAGTTTACACTTGCAACATTTAACCACAAGGCTACAGTGAGTGTGTCACGGTATTAATAACCACAGAGAAATATGTCATTTCCACTGTCCTTTTTTCTCTTTCACAGCTGAAGAGTGAATCAGAACTGTCTTCCCAGCAGCAAAATCGACTCAATGAGGTGATCAGGGCAATAACCCAGGTGAGAGTCGTGAAACACACCCACCAGACACCTGCGCTTTATTCCCACAAGGTTTAATTTCTCATGGCTGAGCACAAAGGAGAGGTTATCTGCACAGCTAAGAACGACTAAATAATCTTATAAAAAGGACATTCACTCTTGAGACTTTTTAACGTTTCAGTCACCAAATAAGTTAAAATGTGGGGGAAAAAATATGCAAAGTAATGTTGAATGTGAATTTGCTTATAGTGTGTTATTTCTGGTCAGTAATTGAGCCCCATCTTTCTAACCTCAGGTGATCTCTTTCTCTGGGGCCATTGGACTGCAGTCAAATGGGGCCTGCCTGCTGGGGCACCTTCACCTGGCACACATGTCTTTCAGCGATGGTCGAACTGCAGGTGAGCGTCAACCGCCTTGCCCAGCGACTGTGACAGAAGGGTTTTGCTGAATGTGTTCTTTATAGATTTATACAGTACAGGTCAAAAGTTTGGACACCTTCTTATTCAATGTGTTTTCTTTATTTTCATGACCATTTACATTGGTAGATTCTCACTGAAGGCATCAAAACTATGAATGAACACATGTGGAGTTATGTACTTAACAAAAAGTGGAGACCTGGCCTCCACAGTCACCGGACCTGAACCCAATCGAGATGGTCTGGGGTGAGCTGGACCGCAGAGTGAAGGCAAAGGGGCCAACAAGTGCTAAACACCTCTGGGAACTCCTTCAAGACTGTTGGAAAACCATGTCAGGTGGTGACCTCTTGAAGCAAAGCAATAATCAGAGCAAAGGGCCGCTATTTTGATTAAACTACAATATAAAACATGTTTTCAGTTATTTCACCATTTTTTGTTTAGTACATAACTCCACATGTGTTCATTCATAGTTTTTTAGTGAGAATCTACCAATGTAAATGGTCATGAAAATAAAGAAAACACATTGAATGAGAAGGTGTCTCCAAACTTTTGACCTGTACTGTATATTCACCCTCTTTGTCGGTCAGTCCCCCAGGACTTTGGTTATCTCCCAGAGAAAAGTTTGATCAGAGCCACGGTGGACTTCATTACTGAGGCAGGAAAGAAAGGTGCATATCATTATTGTCAAAACATTCGTTAAAATAACCCTTGATCAAACACAAATTGGATTTTGGAGAACATTGAATTTTGCGTGCAAATAATGAAAGGTATCTGATTCACAGGCCCTGAATTCACATCTCCTGAACTGGCCAAAGTTGCCCTGGCTTCACTGGCTTTTGTGGGTAGAAGCTTCCAGTATCCTCCTGTCAACTGGAGTGCTGTCCTTTCACCCCTAATGAAGCTGAACTTTGGTAACACCAGAACACTTGAACACACTTTATCGTACAGATGTAAGAAATAATCACTGAACTGCCTTACTGCACCATCTGCAGGTGCTGAGGTGCAGCACCACTGCATCGAACTGGCTGCCATGCAGGCCCAGTCCTCCCAGAGTGCATCACTCTTCTTGGGTGTTTGGCTTGTTCCCCCTCTGGTTCACACACTTAGTGTAAGCCCTTTAGATTACACTTGTGCATATATTACATTGATTTAAGCAGCATTATCAATATATTCAAAAAGCAGCATTTACTGTTTTGTTCATATTATATTATTGTTTATTTATATATTCTGTTAAATTACTGTGTTTTTATATGTTTATATGTATATAACACAGCAATTTAACAGTACATATTATATATTAATTATTAATGTTTAAAATGCTGCATTTTTCATTTGTCACTGTAATTGGAAATGTCTCTTCCATTTTAGTCCTACAGCACTACTTAATCATTTACAACCCAATACCCAACCCTTACCCATCCTCTCATTCATCTTTTTCTGTCTTTGCAGCTCCGCACCCGCAGGCTCCTGTTCGAGGTGCTGGGTTCCTGGATGAAACACGTCACTGATGATAAGTTGCAGGCTTATGTGGAGACACTGGGAGTGCAGCAATTTGCCCCAGACACCCTGCCACAGCGCCTCCTCCTTTGCCATTCCATCCTCAAGGGTCTGGCCTCAGCCATGGCTCTCCCCAACCCAGCCCAGACTTGCTGGGTAGTTCTCTGTGCCACAACTGAGAAAATCTACAACCTTCTGCCAGGCCTATTACAGGTGGGGCACTCATCAACACTCTTAATCAGAGAAAACCAAAATTGTATAGTTCAACCAATCATTTGATAAGATTCATCTTGGCATTAAATTAATTTGATCTACACTGCTCAAAAATAAAGGGAACACAACAATAAGACATCCTAGATCTGAATGAATGGAAGATTTTTATTACATTCTTTGTTCATTAAATCCTTCATTCATTTGTTGAATGTGTTGACAGCAAAAACAAAAATGATTGAAGGAAATCAAATTTATCAACCCATGGAGGTCTGGATTTGCAGTAAAACTCTAAATTAAAGTGGAAAAACAAACTACAGGCTAGCCCAACTTTGATTTAATGTCCTTAAAAAAGGTTCAGTAGTGTGTGTGGCCTCCATGTGCCTGTATGAACTCCCTACAACACCTGGGCATGCTCCTGATGCTCCTACTCCTGGACAGTCTGGTGACACGTGGAGTTGGTGGATTGAGTAAGACATGATGTCTCAGATGTGCTCAATTGGATTCATGTCTGGGGAACGGGTGGGACAGTCCTTAGCATCAATGCCTTCGTCTTGCAGGAACTGCTGACACCAGCCGCATGAGGTCTAGCATTGTCTTGATTTAGGAGAAACCTAGAGACAACCACACCAGCATATGGTCTCACAAGGGGATTGAGGACCTCAAACACCTTGTGCTGGAGGATGTTGCAGGCAGCAGAACGTTCTCCACGGCATCTTTAGATTATCACGTCTGTCACATGCTCAGTGTGAACTTGCTTTCACAACCCGCACCACTGGATGTCTGGTACTAATATCATCATCATGGAGTCTGTTTCTGACCATTTGAGCTGACACATGCACATTTGTGGCCTGCTGGAGGTCATTTTGCAGGGCACCTCCTGTTCCTCCTTATGCAAAGTCAGAGATAGCAATCCTGCTGCTTGGTTGTTGCCGTCCTATGGCTTCCTCCACATCTCCTGATGTACTGACCTGTCTCCTCGCAGTGCCCTCCATGCTCTGGAAACTACGCTGACATGACACTACACTGCACATTGATGTGCCATCCTGGATGAGCTGTACTACCTGAGCCACTTGTGACGGTTGTCTCATTCTACCACTAGAGTGAAAGCACCGGCAGCATTCAAAAGTGACCAAAACGTCAGCCAGAAAGCATAGGAGCTGATAATTGGTCTGTGGTCACCAACTGCAGAGCCACGCCTTTATTGAGGCTGTCTTGCTAATTGCCTATAGTTTCCAACTGTTGTGTATTGCTTCCTAAGAGGATAGTTTGTGTTTACAGAAGTGTGATTGACTTGGAGTTACGTTGTGTTATTTGAGTCTTCCCTTTATTTTTTTGAGCAGTGTATTTTGTAGCATGCAAGGTTGGAATGGAAAAAGTGGATAAGCGTGTTGCGCCATGACCAAAAGACATATAATGTTTGGTCATGGCGTGTTGCGCCATGACCAAAGACATATAATGAGATCAACGATTTTCTAAAATTAAAGAAATTCTATGTTTCTCTGCAGGACACTGATATGGACCTCTATGAGGGAATTGCAAAATGTCTTTCTGAAATGAGCGACACTGAAATTGACAGAATATGCAAAGTCACTGAGGTCAGTGTTCATTTGATAGCCCTTTATTTGATAACCACGTACAGTAAGTTAACTATAAATGCCTGTAATCATTTGTATTTGCCTATCTATCTGTCTATATATATATATATATATACATACACACACACAAACACTCTCACAATAGTATACTTTAATAGTACATTTAGCTGTAGTTTTGGTTGTCAATATTCTCAGGTTTTCTGTGGTTAAGAGGATAAAGACAGATAAAATGTGCCTCAACTGCCAAACTGTAAAGTTGTACAGTAACATAATTTAGATTTGTTTATCTGATTTCTGTCTTACTGCTTGCTGTTAAATATGATCTGATGGCATAATATTTTCAGCACCATGTTATGAAGTACTGCTGTATGCCTTAAAAAATATATATATTATATGGAATATGCATATAGTAAGTAAAATGTTCTGACCCTAGAAAAAATGTTTGCAGGTCAATCTTGAGAAGGCAGGATTCATTCTAGCCTACCTCAGTTCTCAGGGCAGAGTGCCTCTCCTGGGGCTTAATGATGTCATCACTGTGGCCTTACAGCATCCTAGCAAGGAAGGGATGGGATGGATACTACATCAGTGCCTCTACCAATCACGTCTAACATTGAACCCCTACACAGGTTAGTCTAGACTAAGCAGAAACATTTTTTTTTTTTTTTATGTCAAATGAGTTCAAAGCCATTTTTGTGCTGTTATTTTATTATTATGTGAAAGTTATTATTATTATAGAGATATTGAATTAATAATTTGCTTCATAGTAGAGTAGTGATTCATAGTCTGTGTCATACTTGAGAAGTTAAACAGACTATGCACAATATCTTCCTGTTTTGTTGTTGCCAGACATGGCATGCAACAAACTGACTAATGTGTAAGCTGACTATTATCTAAATCGATATATATGGGGTTTCAGGGTGTGGTAAATTTTTTCCAGGCACTGACAGCATATATTATTCTGTAGGTGTTTCTAAACGGATGGAGTGGTTACTGGAGTTAATGGGCCACATCAGAAATGTTGCTTACAGAGCTACTACAGTGATGTCCCCAAGTGTAAGAGAGGTATGTGCTATGGCCTACAGAGCAGTAAAACCACAAACAAATATTCTTATTATTAAGCATGGATACTTGCTGTTCTATTCCAGTATATTTTCCTGACTAACAGTACTTGATATTGAGTGGAATAAGTTCCAGTATTCATTAATCCACTTTACAGTCTGCACTCCTTCTGGAATGTCTGTTATATAAACAATTCAGAGCAACACCAGGCACACAGAAAAGATTCCTGTCTTGCCTCTAGACTTTGTGTAAAACCTGACATGTCCTGTTCTAAATTTGCTTCTTGACTTAAAATTGTGCATCAGTTATATTCAGTAAAAGATGGCCATTCCAAAATAAATAACTTATTATTCACTCACTCGCCACATAGGCATCGGGGGACATTAAGAGCAGGGTAGGGACTCGCACATTCACACCTATGGACTGTTTAGAATTGCCAGTTGACCTAGTGTGCATACTTTTGGGAGGAAACAGTAGAACCCAGAGGAAACAAAGTAGTCATATACAGGTCCTTCTCAAAAAATTAGCATATTGTGATAAAGCTCATTATTTCCTGTAATGCCCTGATAAGCATTAGACTTTCATATATTTTAGATTCATTACACACAACTGAGCCTTTTGTAGTTTTAATATTGATGATTTTGGCATACAGCTCATGAAAACCCAACATTCCTATCTAAAAAAATTAGCATATTTCATCTGACCAATAAAAAAAAAAAAAAAGTGTTTTTAATACAAAAAAAAGTCAACCTTCAAATAATCATGTTCAGTTATGCACTCAATACTTGGTCGCGAATCCTTTTGCAGAAATTACTTCTTCAATGCGGCATGGCATGGAGGCAATCAGCCTGTGGCACTGCTGAGGTGTTATGGAGGCCCAGGATGCTTCGATAGCGCCCTTAAGCTCATCCAGAGTGTTGAGTCTTGCGTCTCTCAACTTTCTCTTCACAATATCCCACAGATTCTCTATGGGGTTCAGGTCAAGAGACTTGGCAGGCCAATTGAGCACAGTAATACCATGGTCAGGAAACCATTTACCGGTGGTTTTGGCACTGTGAGCAGGTGCCAGGTCGTGCTGAAAAATGAAATCATCATCATCTCCATAAAGCTTTTCAGCAGATGGAAGCATGAAGTGCTCCAAAATCTCCTGATAGCTAGCTGCATTGACCCTGCCCTTGATAAAACAGTGGACCAACACCAGCAGCTGACATGGCACCCCAGACATCACTGACTGTGGGTACTTGACACTGGACTTCAGGCACCTTGAGTTCCGAATGACATGCAAAATTTGATTTCATTTCTCTGTAGCCCAGGTCAGGCGCTTCTGCCGCTGTTTCTGGTTCAAAAGTGGCTTGACCTGGGGAATGCTCACCTGTAGCCCATTTCCTGCACACGCCTGTGCATGGTGGCTCTGGATGTTTCTACTCCAAGCTCAGTCCACTGCTTCCGCAGGTCCCCCAAGGTCTGGAATCGGTCCTTCTCCACAATCTTCCTCAGGGTCCGGTCACCTCTTCTCGTTGTGCAGTGTTTTCTCCCACACTTTTTCCTTCCCACAGACTTCCCACTGAGGTGCCTTGATACAGCACTCTGGGAACAGCCTATTCGTTCAGAAATGTCTTTCTTGCTTGAGGGTGTCAATGATGACCTTCTGGACAGCAGTCAGGTCGGCAGTCTTACCCATGAATGCGGTTTTGAGTAATGAACCAGGCTGGGAGTTTTTAAAAGCCTCAGGAATCTTTTGCAGGTGTTTGGAGTTAATTAGTTGATTCAGATGATTAGGTCAATAGCTCGTTTAGAGAACCTTTTCATGATATGCTAATTTTTTGAGATAGGAACTTTGGGTTTTCATGAGCTGTATGCCAAAATCATCAATATTAAAACAATAGGAGGCTTGAACCTCCTTCAGTTGTATGTAATGAATCTAAAATATATGAAAGTCTAATGTTTATCAGTACATTACAGGAAATAATGAACTTTTAGAAGGACCTGTACTAGTCTGATATTGACTATTTGCATGCCCCTGGGGCAGTGGTTGGCCTCACAGGTAAGAAAATGGTCCCGTAATCAGAAGGTTGCCGGTTCAAGTCCTGAACCACCAAGGTACCACTGACTAAAGCACCGTCCCCACACACTGCTCCCCGGGCGCATTTTAAGGTGATGGGTTAAAAGCAAATGACACATTTTGTTGTGTGCACTGTGTGCTGTGTTTCTCAATGACAATCACTTCACTTTTTAATATTTTAAATGATACACAATGTTGTATGTGTGTACCAAATTAGATGCTACTTTCCTAATGTGCAATTCAAGCAAAGCAGCTACATCATCCTTGGTATTGGGAATCTAATGTGGAACCTGGTTAATTAACATGGACTCCTTGACTCCTGTCAGGCAACAGAATTTCTCTTTGGAGTCTTCTCGGCAGCCTTGGTCTCCTGGTCCGACCATGCCACGCCCCTCATCCTAGGTGTCAGAGCACAGTGGTTTCCATGGAAACAGTGCACCAAGAAACCAAGGTTCTCCCATGCCCTCTATGGCACCTCTCATAGAGTAAAGCATGGACTGTCACAGTGTCTTCTGGCTGTGCCACCCTGCTTAAACCTGCTGCTGGCCAAAGAACCATGGAAATCCCAGTCACAGAAGGTAATGCTCACCATTTTTATTGGTCTCTATATGTATCAATACAGGCACATCAAAAATGTATATTTTTGTAGATAAATTTAGTCCACCAGGTGGTGCTGTCAAGTGTTTTCTTCAGTGACTCCTGTAGATGGCGCTATACAACTTCTTTGAAATACTGCCTGGCATTTTAGAGTGTAATCACAAACAATTAAATTTTCAGTGAACTGTAGAATATTGTAATACTTACATTATTATATTGTATTGTGACCCATGAATAGTGATGCGTATGGTATTGTGTAGTCCTTGCCAATACACAACCCTAGCTTGGCTCTATTAGGTGGTAATGAGGTGAATTCAATATTTTAGGCTATTTCTCATTTTCTTCAGTTCATAGACTGGCTCTTCAGTATTGCTGAGGGCCCCACAGAGAATCTTTCCAACAGCACTATCTTCACTGCCAAAGGTTAGTCTGATTAATGTATCTTCCTTTCAGTGTGCCCTTTGTAGAGGATGGAAGGAATTAGCTACTGCTAATTCATGACTGAAATGCATATTGTTAAAATAATATTTGTAAATCCATAATAAACTTTATTAAGAATATAATTTTAATACATATATAGAACATGTTACATTTTGTATTTAAACCTGGTTAACAGATAGAATAAATAAACACACATATTTCAATTTAAAACAGTAAGTAGTACTTGTACTGTATGCCTAGTGCCTTTAAAAAATAACCTACATGCAGGATGTTGCTGAGACTGATTTCTGTTATATTCTAGCTTCCCTGCTAGCTCTGCGGTTCACTCCAGAGTTTAAGAAGAAGGCTGTGTGGACCCGAGCCTATGGATGGTGATCTCCTCCTCACTCCGACTGTAAATATATAAAGAAATAATAAATCATAAAGACGCTACCTGTAACGCTACATGCAATCGTGCAGCTGTTGAACTGGGTGGGAGGACAAGTTCCAGAGCAACTTAGAACTTAGTAAGTTCAATGAGGGACATTATCTATAGCATGAATGTCTTCTTCAATTTACAGAATACAATGCTAACAATAGAGAATACGATATTCATTTTCAAGGAGTTCTGTTTGTGAAGCATACAGAAGGTCATGTAGTTAATAAAAATGCTCAATTTCTCTTAAACTTGAACTGAGTTGGATTATTAGGACCAGGCTATACTGATGTGTAAATTGTCTGACTACAAAGTACTGTTTTGTTCAAATAATTGGGGTAATAATCATTCATTACCTGATATTGAACACTGTCTTTCCTTTGGAATGAGATTCCATTAAGTAATAAGGATACAATAAAACAGTATTCAGCTTGAAGGCCTACAATAAGTCTGTGGCTCCTTTGAGTTTGACACAGAATATTAAATGCTTTGATTAGTCTCTGAATTTGTCTAGGTCATTTAGTCCACCATAATATGTTATGGATGCATTTCAGGCATGTGTATCCCACATCTTTTCTGGATCAAGTGCATATCCTGATATGCACATCCAATATAGAAAGTAATGATCATACTAGTCCATAGGAGCAACAAACTCTTATAGAGTCAGGATATTCATAGCAGTAACCACTTGTATCCAAAATGGACACATGCATAGCTGTGCTCGTCATGTTCACAGTACTTCCTGTGGTGTTGCTGTGAACATGCTGTGAACATAATTGAGAGAAACATGAGAAATTTGGAGTGTGAATTTTCCACTATCACTTCTTCTTCTGCTTCCTATTCCAGTCATCAAGCTGGTGCTTCCGCTCTTCAACCATGAACTTCACTGTAACAATGGACCCTAGAAAGAAAGCAAATCAGACTGATTAAATTCAATGACCATTGCATAAACATGCATGTCTGAGGTAAATTAATCAGGGTGTCTTTACAAAGTTATGGGCCTCACTTACCAACTGCTAGTAAAAGCAGATATCCAATCAACACATAGGAGGAGCGGATGAATACAGGGACTGGTGCATCCAGTTGGACTGCATACATGCTGTAGTCAAAGTATGGGATTGCCTGCCAAATACTGACACCTAGGAATGTTTTCACAGTACCATATCAAACATAGCATATGGGGAGTGTTCGCAAATGTAGCCCTCACAACTATCAAAATTCTGGAATTTTGTTCAATGTGTATTTTACAAGTTAAGAAACAGGAGGAGGATGGGAGGACTTCTAGAACCTCTCCTTTTTCTGCTGTAGCCAATGATGGGTATGTTTGTTTGTCACTTATTGACACACATGGGTTTAAATCATTCAGAATGAGAAAGAAAGCCTGCATGAACAATGTATTAAAGTTGATCTTCTGGGTATAAGAAATACTGTCACTCAAACAAAAATGTCTGTTAGCTTGTTACTTTGTCCTCTATACAATACAAATAAAACAGTACATTCCAACTCTGCTATATAGTACAGTTAAGCTTACGCTAAATTCTACACTGATCAACATTAATTATTTAACAATGTTCGACTGATATTGTACTAGCTACTGTCAGATGAACACATCCAGATAATATGATTGTTAGTCAAGCTATTCTTGCATGTATATATTATGTATATGGACAATGACACAATAGTCCAATTAAATTAAAGTACAGCTATAATCGTAGCTTGACTATTTGTGCATGGAAATATTTCTGAGTGAGCAATATAAGTAAACAGACAGTTCTTAAAGTGGATGGGTTTGAAGCATAAAAAAAGTTTTCTTTTACATTACATAGATGATGCACATGTTCTGTCTTTTTCATTACTTTAGGACACAAACAACACAAAATATGACCTCATCCCTTTCATTTCTTATATCATAAACAGCTCAATGTCATCTTGCCATGTACCATCTTAAAGGCTTAAACAGCCAGGGTTCTTCCAATCCTAAAGAAACCCACTGCTGATCCTACAGACATCAACAACTACAGACCAGTTTCCCTCCACTCATTTCTTTCTAAAACCCTTGATCACACCGCTCAAGGATCTACAATCAGCATCACTTCATCTGTCACAGAACAACCTCCTGGCTTCAGAACAGCTCATTCTACTGAGACTGCCCTTCTAGCTGTTACCGAGTAGCTACATGCGAAAGTGAAGTGATTGTCACATGAGATACACATCAGCACAGCACATGGTGCACACAGTGAAATTTGTCCTCTGCATTATCCCATCACCCTGAGTGAGCAGTGGGCAGCCATGACAGGCGGCACCTTGCTCAGTGGCACCTCAGTGGCACCTTGGCGGATCGGGATTTCTTAACCGCTAGGCCACCACTGCCCCAGTGTCCAGATTGGCAAACTGTCATCGGTTCTTATTCTCCTCAACCTCTGCAGCATTTGACACAGTTAACCACATGACTCTCTTGCAAATCCTGAAGAGGCTTGGAATTCAGGGATCAGCATGGCAGTGGTTTGCTTCCTACCTTGATGAGCAATCTTACCAAGTGACTTGGAAAGGATCCACCTCTGCTTCACATAGACTCTCCAGTGGTGTCCCTCAAGGCTCAGTGTTAGGTCCTCTCCTTTTCTCCCTCTACATGAGATCACTTGGTGACGTCATTTCCTCACATGGATTATCCTACCACTGCTATGCCGATGACACACAACTCATTCTCTTTTCCTCTCTCTGATCTACATGCTGCTTCCAAAATCTCTGCATGTCTAACAGACATCTCATATTGGATGGCAGCCCATCACCTCAAACTCAATCCCACCAAAAAATTAACTAATATTCATCCCAGCAGATTCTTCACCACATCAGGATCTTGCTATTTACCTGGACAACTCACAGCTCTCTCCTTCTACAACAGCCCGCAACCTTGGAGTAACAATAGACAACCAACTCTCCTTCTCGACTCACATCAGCAATCTTTCCCACTCATGTAGATTCCTACATGAATGAATGCAGCAAAGAATACTGGAAGACTCTCTGCACTCATCAGGCTAGAAGCTACTCATGGGAAGCACTTGAACTTTCCAACATGATTCCAACAAGACCACAAACAGTCACTGATTCTCTGTATTTTCCTAACACATTTTTTTATTAAGACAGTTTAATTTGAATCCCATTAAATACATATATTAAAAAAGTCATTGTGAAACACAGCACAGTGTGGACACAACGAAATGCGTCTTCTGCTAATAACCCATCACCCTTGGTGAGCAGTGGGCAGTCATGAAAGGCAACTGGGGAGCAGTATGGGGACTATACTTTGCTCAGTGGCACCTTGGCGGCTTGGGATTCAAGCAACCTTCTGATTATGGGTCTGTTTACTTACCAACTAGGCCACCACTGCCCCAGATTACCCATATTTTCCTTGACCCAGGAGTGTCCAAACTTTTACAATGAGGGCCACATATGGATAAACATAGAGGTGAGGGATACTGGGAGGGATTTCTTGTAGTTGCTTTTATGAGGTTCTGCAGCTGATGCAGAACAACCAACATTGTTTTATGCATGATTCATTTGGGGTTGTAGGTCAGATTGGAGGCTGGGCTAATACATCAGCCATTTCACAATGTTTTTTTGTTCTCATGTGGATGGGGCCTTAGTCTAGCCCTCAAAGCGTGTGCAAAGAAAAGGGGGCTTTTAAAAAGCTGTACTGGTTAGGGTCGGGCCTAACTTTTCAGGCCTGATTACAGCTCTCACACACACCAGTTAGCGCACGCTGAGGTTTCGCTATATTATTTTCTCACCTTGTCTGGAATTTTCTGCACTCACTTGTTATTTACATTTTACATTTATGGCATTTATCAGACGCCAGAGCAACTTACAATCAGTAGTTAAAGGGACAGTCACCCTGGAGACATTCAGGGGACTTGCTCAAGGACACAATGGTAAAAGTGGGATATAAACCTGGGTCTTCTGATTCATAGGCAAGTGTGTTAACCACTAGGCTACTACCAGCACAATTTTGAGTTTCTTTTGGCTTTTTCATTTTTCTGTGGTTACGATTGTGTTGAAACTAAGAAGTAAAATACAAATGAGAACAAATTTTATATGTGGGCCACATTTCATTATAATTTTAGAATTAGCTGCAAGCTAATAAAAATTAATTACAGGCTGCAGTTGGCCTGCAGTATGTAATGTGGACCCCCCCTGCCTTAAAGAATTTTTACCAATTTTACAGAATCTGTCAGGGTATGTAAATTTACAAGCACAGCTGTATGAGCCAACCTTGTGACCACGTGAGCCTGCTGACTAGGGAGGTGTGGAATCACTGTGATGTAACCCTGTGTAGTTTGAATTTTGGGTGTGGACACCTTTTTATTTAAGACAGGCATTTTGCTGTGTTGGCATTCTCCCTCCCTCCTATCAAATTGTCTGCCAAAACAGTAATAAGCGCGTATTATAACCCCACACTATCCTGCAGACACACGCCAAACAGGGTGGTGATCTGCTGATGTCTGTGCAAGTATGCACACACACACACACACACACACACACACACACACACACACACACACACACACACACACACAAGACATGACTGCCATTAATCTGATGTCAACTTCCTGCTTACTCAAACATGTGTTACACAAACCCCCACAGTTTTTAGCCTGAACAAGTACTTCAACAGGCAAGCGTCTACAATAGTAAAGACCGTCTATAATAAATATCAATCATCCTTACAAAATTCTCAATTTAATAGTGTTTCTGTGCTCTGGCTGGATTACGTGGCGAGGAAATGACTCAACATATTTCTATGTTTAATCCAGCTGTTGGCCTTAGTGCTGATAATATTTTGCCAAGCTCCTCTGTTTTTACTTTGCCACCACTTCAATTATAACAATTTGCCTCAAAGTCTGAATTAATGTTAAAAGTTCTACAATGCCTTCAATGTCCAGTTTAGTCTCTGTGTAAATTAACTAGCTAATATGTAGATAAAGATTATAGAATATGTATATAGCATTTACAGCATTTGGCATATGCTCTTATCCAGAGTGACTTACATAAGTGCTTTACAATCTGCAAATACTATTAGTATTTATTAGCATATATTCCATGTGTTTCTTTAAAAGGAAGGATTTTATTCCATGTCCATATAAACTTTCGCTTGTTTTTGCAACTTTCAATCATTTAAAAAAATCTAAATTGGATATTCCAATATTGGTTAATACAGTTCACTGTGTGTTGTACCCTGTATAACTCTGCATATGACAAATAAATGAGTTATTATTACTCTTACACATAATACATGCAGATGTCTACTGTGGCAGGACCAATATTACCTTCTGATATCACCGAGAGGATGTAAACAGGGATGCACAGCGTGTATCTGGCCCACAGCAGGTTGCCCGATGGCGTGCTGATTAGAGACAGGAGTCGATATGGGTACCTACACACCGGATAAAAAGACACTCAGCATTCTCTGCAGCTTACCAGTGCTAACAGTTTCATTACTGGCCCAGATGTCTTTTAACATTGAAGGAAACAAACCGTAACAGTTGTGGTATGTTCCACAGGTAAAACTGCACACACACAATGGGTTTCCGCTGAAACTCTTCCTGACCGACAAACACCACAAATAACAGTAGATTACGTTCCACAATCTGCAAGAAGAAAAATAATCTGGTTATGAGGTGTGTAGAAGCAAGTCTAGACTGATTAGTTAGAACATGAAGGGGTGCTGTGGTATCAGCAGCAGATCCTATTATCATCAGGTGGTGGCTCTATGGATCTGACTGTTTCCCCCCAACACCCACTTCATCGTGATCGGTTTGCAATCTAGAGTCAATGGACTCAACTCACTGCCGCCACCACTTGCAATCTTCCCATAGGGAATAGTGGTGCCATTTCTTCCACAAACACACCTGGCCAGCCATACAATCCACAAAATGTGATTTATTTAATTCATGGTCCAGTTCTTATGCTGAAGGGCCTAGTGCTTGTGTTTTTGGTGGTGGACCTGGCTTTGTAGCCATTTACTCAAATAAAACTGTTATGCACTATGTGTTCCAACACCTTTCTGTATGAGCCGGCATTAACCTTTTCAGCTACATAGCTCTTCTATTGACACAGACCAGCCCTGCACATGTGTATCAGTGAGCCGCCCATGGCTGCGGTGGGTTTTCATTCCTTGGACCACGTTTGGAATGTCCTGGCAACTGCAAATCAAGAACATGCCAAAAGAAATTCCAAAAGAGCCGCAGAGATTTCCACCCGATATGTCCCAGACATCTGGCCATAGAATCAGAATCACAAAACTTTATTAATCCCGAAAGGAATTGCTTAAATTGCACTCAAATTCATGTTCTTGCCCATTTCTTCAGCTTGCAACACATCACTTGTGAGAAGATCATCAGTGTGTGTGTGTGTGTGTGTGTGTGTGTGTGTGTGTGTAGAATAGAATGAGCACGGCGCTACTCACCTGTACGAACCGCGGGAGAAGCATGCCCCCCTCCAGACTGTCTGCGATGTGATACAACTCCAGCAGGGACAGCAGCTGGCACACACTCATCACAACACCCACAAAGTAAAAGGTGTCGGCCACAGCATCTTCCAACAGGGGGACACAATGCAGCCAGCTTTACGCCCAGCTTGCGTTCATGCGTTAGAAAAGCCAGATGCTTCCATGCCGCCAGTTACCTGCTCCAAATGAGAATAACCTGGCAGTCATGTTGGCAAAAATCCACGTGTTCCCACAGAACTGCACCAGGTTGTACAGGAAGAGGTAAGCCACCCTGAGACAGCACCTGCAGAAAGGTCACATTAAGGTCAACCAGGTCAGAGTTCAAGCCGGCGACGTGGCATTCCTCCTCGTTATCCGGCGTTTCATTAAGTCCCACGCGTGTCCGCGACGATCACCCTTGTGGCCCTACCTCATGTCGCGGGACTTCACGGAGCGTCTCTGGAAGTAAAACTGGCGACTCGGGCTGCCGCCCGGTTCCCTCCCTCTGACGTCACGGAGGGGGCGCGGCGCGCGACTCTCGCCACCGATTTCGCGCTCATTCGTGACGAAAGCGAGAGTCGGCGGTAAACCCCAACTTGCATGCAGCAGATTCATTAGTAATTTATTTAATATTATAGATTCATCACTACTGTGGCAACGCGGTGCTCACTCACTATCCTAAAAAACCTTTTTGTGGTATTATAGTAGCAGTATTGTTGTTGGTGCTGTTGAATTGTCTGACGCGTTTTTGTGGTATTATAGCAGCAGTATTGTTGTTGGTGCTCTCGAATTGTCTGATGCGGTTTTGTGGTATTATAGCAGCAGTATTGTTGTTGGTGCTGTTGAATTGTCTGACGCGTTTTTGTGGTATTACTATCACTCCTTCTGAACCTACCACCAGCACCCCCGACATAAGAATAGGATTATTAAATGTTAGACCTCTCACACCTAAAACACTCATTGTCAATGAAATGATTACAGATCAGGGGTTCGATGTACTGTGCCTGACCGAAACTTGGTTAAAACAAAATGAATTTGTAGCATTGAATGAGTCTAGTCCTCCTGGATACAGCTATGTACACCAACCTCGCTTAACTGGAAGAGGAGGTGGCGTCGCAGTAATTTATAAGGATAACCTCGGTATTACTCATAAACCCGGACAAGGATTTAACTCTTTTGAGATTCTACATACCACTATAACTTATGTAGTCTCACAAAATAAAAATCCTAAATTCATTCCATTGATTATTATTTATAGACCCCCTGGACCCTATTCTGAGTTTCTTAGTGAATTTACAGATTTTGTCTCCAACTTAGTTCTATCTGTGGATAAAGCCCTAATTGTCTGCGACTTTAACATCCACTGTGATAAATTAGAAGACTCACTAAGAACCGCATTCCTGTCTTTATTAGACTCAGTTGGAGTTAACCAACATGTAACAGGACCTACTCACGAAGGTGGTCACACGCTCGATCTTGTGTTGACCTTCGGTTTAAATATAGAAGACATAGTTACTCTTCCGCAATCTGAAATGGTCTCAGATCATTTCCTCATCGCTTTTAAAATATGTCTCAGACACAACAAACTCAAACCCCCTCATTATAGAGACAAATGGACAATTACATCAAGTACGGCACAGAGGTTTATTAATACCTTACCAGATTTATCAACGCTGATAAACTCACCGTCAGACCCCGCTGAACTCGACCAAGCGACCAAATGTCTAGAATTAACACTGCGTAGTACGCTAGATATAGTCGCTCCCCTCAAAAGGAAGATAGTAAGAGATAAAAACTAAATTCCTTGGTATAATGATCACACGCACTCGCTTAAGAAGACCGCCGGGAAATTAGAACACAAATGGCATCAAAGTAAATTAAACATATTCTGAATAGCTTGGAAGGAGAGCCTACTTAACTATAAGAAGGCTCTTAGCACAGCTCGATCAACGTATCTGTCCTCGTTAATAGACCTGGTTAATGACCTGCTGTTGGCCTCTGATCAGGGACGCATCTCGCTGCTTGTCCTGCTTGATCTGAGTGCAGCGTTTGACACTATCGATCACGCTATTCTCCTTGCCAGGTTAGAGAATGTTATTGGGATTAAGGGAACAGCCCTTGAATGGTTCAGATCATATTTGACCAACCGATATCAGTTTGTGGACATCAATGGTGTTTCGTCTTCACAGTAAAGTAGAGTTTGGTGTTCCACAAGGTTCTGTCCTAGGTCCGTTACTTTTTTCTCTATACATGTTACCTTTAGGCGACATCATCCGCAAACACGGTATTAGCTTTCATTGCTACGCTGACGACACACAGCTGTATCTGTCAGCAATGCCAGATCAGAGGCAGCAGCTGAACAAAATAGAGAATTGTCTGAAGGACATTAGACAGTGGATGCTCACCAACTTTCTGCTGTTAAACCCTGACAAGACAGAAGCTCTTGTACTTGGGCCTCAAGCAGCCAGGCATAAACTGGCTGACTACACAATAACCCTGGATAGCCTTTCTATCTCACCGAGTACTGAAGTGAAGGATCTAGGTGTCATCATTTGATGCAGGTCTCTCATTCAGTTTGCACGTAGATAATGTCACTAGAATAGCATTCTTTCACCTTTGAAATATTGCGAAAATAAGAAATATCATTTCAATGCATGATGCAGAAAAGTTGGTCCATGCATTTATTACATCAAGGTTAGATTACTGCAATGCATTATTGTCTGGATGCTCTAGTAGGTGCATGAGTAAACTCCAGCTAGTACAGAATGCTGCAGCCAGAGTTCTAACTAGAACCAGGAAATTTGACCACAATCACTGCACTGGTTACCCATCAAATTTAGGATTGACTACAAATTCCTACTTTTAACCTATAAAGCTCTAAATGGTCTCGCCCCACAGTACCTGAGTGAACTTTTGGTTCTTTACGAACTGCCACGCCCCCTTCGATCAATGGGTGCGGGGTCACTACTGGTACCAAAGGTGCAGAAGGTCACAGCTGGGAGCAGATCCTTCTCCTATAGAGCTCCGCAGTTGTGGAACAGCTTGCCTGTCAGTGTCCGGGATTCAGATACAGTCTCAGTGTTTAAATCCAATCTCAAAACCTATCTGTTTTCTCTGGCTTTTTGACTAGACCCTCATTTCACTTGATTTTGATGCAAAGTGTCAATTATAAAGTCCAGTTTATCACAGAGTCCCCCTGTTAGACACAGACAAAGATAAATTCACCATAGCTAGGCTGTCCTAGTTAGGGTACCGGGCCACTGTAGCACCAATATTTCAGTATCGGTCGTACAGTGCAACCGTCTGCTGCTGCTTCTGTTTGTTTTTCTCCGAGACACAGAATCAAGCGCCCAGACTACTGGCAGACCCCAGTGATCAGACCAGCAAATAAATCCTGGTTCCTGACAACTGCTTTACAAGGACAAAACATAAAACAAACCAGAGGGTCACCACAGCCACCACCACCATTACAACTACAGCTTCAGGGATCTTCAAATGGACCAGTAACATCATAATGGACACGTAATCTAGACCATGACACTGACTACATCCTGGACTTCTCCAACCCTACAACCGTAGGACTTATCATTATATCATATCCAACCCTGCACTGACACAATTTGCAGGCTCACTCTACCCTGGAAGGGGGTCCCTCTCTGTATCACTATGAGTTTTTTTGTGTGGAGTTTTTCCTTGTGTGCAGAAGGGTCAAGTGTGGGGGGTGTCAACTGTAGGGCCTGCCAAAGCCCATTGAGACATACTGTATGTGATTTTGGGCTATATAAGAAATAAATGTTGTTGTTGTTATTGTTGTATTATAGCAGCAGTATTGTTGTTGGTGCTGTTGAATTGTCTGACATGCGGTTTTGTGGTATTATAGCAGCAGTATTGTTGTTGGTGCTGTTGAATTGTCTGACGCGGTTTTGTGGTATTATAGCAGCAGTATTGTTGTTGGTGCTGTTGAATTGTGTGACGCGGTTTTGTGGTATTATAGCAGCAGTATTGTTGTTGGTGCTGTTGAATTGTCTGACATGCGGTTTTGTGGTATTATAGCAGCAGTATTGTTGTTGGTGCTGTTGAATTGTCTGACGCGGTTTTGTGGTATTATAGCAGCAGTACTGTTGTTGGCGTTTTTGTACAAATTTCCAGCAGACAGGACCGTTTCTGAGAAGAACTGGGAAAATTGGGTCTGATCATGATTAGGCATTTGAAGAAGGCATAAATAAGCCTCAGAGGAATTTACCTCTGCAGCAGTTACGAAAGATCAGTGTACTTCCTGGTCTTCTAGGTTCTTCAGTCTGCTCGATTGCGAAACTTTCACTAACTTTTGTCAGGAACTGAGCGGAAGGAGAGAGTAAACATTTCAACACAACTGATAGATGTATTCCACATTTTAAAATGGAACACAATCACACCGATCTCTAACACTCTGTAATATAACTCTGAAATGTAGAAGAAATGCTACCCAGGTCCATCTGCATCCTGCTTTAGACTTGTTTCAGCTTATTTACTGGTCTTCACTCTGATTTTAGACAACTTTTCAGAGACTGTATTCAAGATAAATAGCTTAAACATGAACGCTCTTTATCTCAAATGTGTCTGTTTTACCAATCAGTTGGAAGAGTTGCACTCAGGAAAAATGATTACATCCTTCACAAATATTTCAAATCATATGACTTGGTTAAAAGTCCACAGAACTGTAATGAAACTAATGAAATGTACCACCTTCTTCGCCATGTTCAGAAAAATAAGGAAAATACACAAATGATGGTATAAATGCTTACCAATAAATTGAATACATTGAAAATGAAGGTGGTTTATACTCAACAATATAAATATTGAGTTTAAATCCAGTTCATTCAAATAAAAAATATTTTAAAAAATGGGAATCAACATAAGTGTGTCATTAAGAAATGTGTAATGAAATAAATAAAACAGACCAATAAAAAATATTAAGCAAGCTATATATACAGTACATATATTCAGATATATTATTTCTATTCTGCTTTCTTAAAATTGTGTATTGTCTCAGTTCAAATGTTTGATATTTTATATGTTCCACTGTGAATAAATGTACGTACATGTACAGACTACACCAAATTTTAGATTTTGGAATCTAAAATTTGAAATATATTCAAGTATCAAAAAACTTCAATCGACAATACACACTGTAGATTAATACAGACAACACAATCATTTGTTCATGTTCTTATTTAACTGATCAGAGATAAACAGTGCTATCGGCAGCATCTGTATAAGCGCTCACGTTGGGGAAATGAAAGCATCGTAGAAACTCCTCTTGTCCCCGTCATTGCTGCGTCTATGTGTGACAACGACCAAAGGGCCACTTTCGCAAAGCCTGATTTGCACCATTTCAGCGCAGCACAGTGTCATGTCCACATAAAGGTCTACCTCTTGGAAGGGTACTCCATACACAACACTGCTACCTTGCGGTATGAAACCCTTGTGAGCAAAAGACAGAAGGAGCTGCTTGTCACGGTCACTCTCCTTTCTCTTGCATATGAGCACATAGAAACAATGAAAATGTGTGTGTGGTAACAGGATGTGGTGGCTTTGGTATTTTGGCCAGCTCTGTGCGTGTATACTTTTAAGACCACCAATGGCAATGCGAGACAGGAAGATCCCTTGAGCCGTTTCCCAACAGCAAGTGCAACCGATATTGATTTTCAGCCTTGTTCCTTGATCAGGAATTTCACCAGATTTTCTGAATCATTTGGTGTTATGTTATTAAGTCTTTGCAATTTTTACATCTTCACTTCTGAGACACTCCGCACCTCGAAGTTTCTCTCTATATATCCAGTAAAAGTCTAGGACCAACAATCAAATTCCAAGTAAGCTAATATTTTGTACTGTACTCTGAATAATGTACTGCAAATTATTACATTCTCTTGCATGTGAATAGAATAACTGAAAATGGATATGGTAACAGGATGTGGTCGCTTTCATATTTTTTATTTTTAAGACCACCAATGGCAATGCGAAACACAAAGTGACTGGTGGCCAGAGAAGACATGTCATGGCAATGAGGAACAGAAACATTAAAATGGAGCTGGGAATATTTAATGACTTGATTAGAGTATAGAAAAGTTGTACTGCTCATGGAAATAATAAATATATATTCACAACATTTTACCCAAATGGCTGTTTATAATGAAATAGACTTTCATACTTCATGTCTAACTCAACAGAACCATGTATAAACATAAAGATACTGACAACCCATACGGTGGTTTTCATTCCTGTGCCGCTATGCTCTTCCTTTCAAGTCCTTCTCTAATTTCCTTCTCCTTTGAGCTTGATGGTCTCATAGGGATCTTCATTGTGACAGCCCAGTCCCTGAAAGGTGACAGAAAGTGAAGGAGGCAAATAGTAACCTTCATATTTCCATTCAGCAGCACAAGAAGTGCTGCTACCTCTACTGTGTACAATGTAGAAAAAGAAGGACTAACATAGTCGTCTAAATATATTATGATTGTTGTCCATTTGCTTCAGTTGGTGTTCTTGGGTAATGTCCTGATTTTCAGTTTGCATATTATCTAAAGAAAACCTAAAGGTTTCAATACTGGATGCCAAATAACACTCAACTGCAAGGCTAAATGGTTGTCCATGAGAATGAGAAAATAATGAGAAATAGTCCTACCTCATAGATGCCATCAGATGTTTTCTGTGGGGGAAAATGTATTTGTTGTTATGTTATTATGCTTTAGCACTTTAATAATATGATAAGCTTGAATCCTCAAAAGAAGGAAGAAAATGAAGTCTCTCTCGCTCTGTGTATGTGTGTGTGTGTGTCTGTGTGTGTGTGTGTGTGTGTGTGTGTGTGTGAGAGAGATAGATAAGACAGAAGATAATAAACCCAAAGTTCAGTTATAGAGTTATTCTCACCGCTGGGTTGTAGCTGCTTTTTTCTTTACTTTTTAGAATCTAAAAAATGAAACAGAGATGAGAGATTAAAAAAACAGGTTTGAGGAGATGAAGAACAGGTTGGAGAGAAATGCGTACCTTGAGTCGACAGTACAGGACAGTGAGCACGATGCCGTACAGGAACAGAATGCTGTCCAGAACATAGCAGACCTGGGGCTCGCTCATTGCAGCTTATGGAAAGGAAACAGTGATGTTAACATGCACACAACACAAATGCAATCAGCATTTAAGTAGTGAAAAGTCCTGAACACAACACACCTACAAATAAATAGTCCATACAAATAAACTAGAGCAAAAGGTGGAGTAGTTTTTTTGGAACAGAAATGTGTCTCCTGCAAATCCAGACCAGTGTCCACCAAGTCAAGGCACACAAGGCCATTTAAATGACATTTCACTTCCAGAGGATGAGTACATTTTTACTGTATGCCTTCTTAAAAAGTGTTTTTGTGACTCTTTCACTAATTTGGAAGGTAATTGTTTGCACAGTAAATAATAAAAAATGAAGTGAAGTGATTGCAAATACATATGTGCAATGTCATTTCAATTTTTATACAGCAACTTGTGCAGATCCATCACATAAAATTAAAAGGACATTTCAATTACAGTTTGGAATGTAAAAAAAAAGCCAAGGGAGTTAATACATTTACAAGACACTGTATATATTTTCATGTTTGGTATATTTTTAGTTTCCATGTTTTTTACTTGTCAAATTTCCTTGGGGTAACCTAATTATAAGTAAATGTACTGAATCTAAAAGTTAAATATTATAATTGTATATAAACAATATTATATAATAAATGGTTTTCATATGATATTTTAAGAAATTGTACATTTTTTCCCATCACTGAGGTCTAGGAGCCGAAGAGGACAATTGCTGGAGTTTTAGGAGAGGAACGCTGCCCTGTTTTTGTCTTATTTTTGACTTATTCATCTACTTGCTCCAGGGTTTTCTTTATCGTTTCTTTCGTTTCATGATGCACCAAATGTTTTTATTTGGTTAAGGGTCCAGACTGCAGACAGGTCAATTTAGCACAAGGAAGCCATGCTTACATCTACATGTATATTTACAGCATATAGTACAGCAGTACTTTGTAGTCCATAGGCTCTCAAGCTCTATGGCCCCATGCATTGATTTCCGTTATTTCACTTTTTTAGTACTGTGTTGCTGGAGCCAAGATCCCTTGAGCCGTGTCACAAGATCAAGGGCATCCAAAATAGATTTTCGGCCTTATCCCTTCATCAGGAATTTCAATAAATTCTCTGAATCATTTGGTGTTGTTATTCTTTGCAATTTTACATCCTCACTTCCAAGACACTCCACACCTCGAAGTTTCTCTCTTTACATCCAGTCATGATGTTACTGACCTGTTGGCTATTTACCTATTTAGTTGCAAATTGTTGTTCCAGTTCTGTTAAAATCTGCTTTTTTGAACCTTTTTTAGCAATAAACCTAAAAAAGAAGTCTAGGACCAACAATCAAATTCCAAGTAAGGTAATACTGTACTGTGAATAATGTACTGGTTTGCAAATTATTGCATTCTGTTTTTATTTCCATTTGTCCCAGTTTTATGCAAAGCTCATCATGTTAGGAAGTTACACCTCTGGGTTGCCTGAACTGCAACATAGTTCTACTTTCCAAAGCATGACCAATAAAACTTTCATCATCCCTCCAAGATCTCTAGTTACTCCAAGTCTCATTTACTACTGTACCGTTCTGCCAAACCACCTAATGTATGACACTGTTGAGCACGAAGCAGGCATCACCACTCACCAGTGTTTCCAAAGCACAGCCATAGAGGAAGAGCCGAGATCAGTGCGCATCCTCGCTTCATTTTTTTAAATCACCAAGAATGGAGAACGTGGACAGAATTTTTTTTAAAAGATGAAAGGCACAGGCCACTCTTCTTCAAAAAGGACCTCGACTTCTCAGTTCGACAGAAAGGAAGAAGCATTGGTTGAGGACGGGAAGTTGTGGTTGTGATATGTATTTTTTTAATTTCAGCACCCTCCCACAATTACAGAGCAACAAATGAAACACTGCTCATTCCCCCTGCCCTTGTAGGGTCGTCTAGAAACTTCACCTTGTTTTTAGAGAGTTTTTATAAAAACATAATAAATGATGTGACAGTGGATTTCAATTTTAAAATATTTATTAGGTTTGTAACGTTTATACAAGAGCAGTATGGCGGAGTTCTTTCCTCCCTGTCTGATGACCTCTGCAGTGCAATGGAGACAGAAGACAGATGGACAAAAAAAACCCAGAAGAATCTGTAGAATATGGTGTTAACGGTCAACTTCTCCAAACACGATATCCTGTGTGCCTGTAATCCAAACAAAATAAAGGGAAGACAATGTAAAATCATATCATTTTCATAAAACATTACATTTTAAATAAATAAACAAACAAACAACAAATGTCTGAAGGAAATGCATGTTACCAATGATGGCCACTACATCAGCAAGCATGTGTCCTTTAGCCATTTTATCCAGAGCAGCCTGCAATTAATCAACCAATGAAACAATCAATACATAAAACAAGTGTCAGACCATTAGTAATAGCAAAGGAGAAAAAGAAACATCCTTTACCAAGTGAGCGAAGCCTGGCGCCTTGATCTTGCAGCGGTATGGTCGGCTGGAACCGTCAGAGACCAGGTACACACCAAACTCTCCCTGTGCCAAAAAAACAACTTGAAATGTGATCACTGACCATTTTCACACAAAAGATCTTAGTGACCTTCCTCATGTGGTTCCAGGAAACCTTAGCAAAACCTTCAACGGTTCGAATTTGAGAGAAAAATAAGTTCTACAACGTATTGTACTGCTGCCATCTAGTGGGCGTCAACAGTGGATGTAAAAACCATTAAAGCCCAAAAGTCACAACAAAGGGCATATTTATTTATTTTTTCCTCACTCATATAGAAAGTCACTCCATCTGGATTCAGACACAAACGATTGCTCAAAATTGCAGTATTTGAAGATTTATAATCGGCTTACCAACATTAAATGCAAAACAACATTAGCTGCTTGGAAGGTGAAAAGCTTCAGAGAATAAAAAAATATTCCAAAAAATTGACAGCAGGATTTGACTGAGTGATATGTTTTACATTAACCCATATCTGGAATATTAACAGATAATAAGACTGCACAAAACTGTACCAGTGTAAAACCATTTTTATTGTTATTATATACCATGTTGGTGTAAAATTATTAATATGAAATAAACGGTTTATGGGGATGTGTAAAATTTATTATGCAGCAATTTATTGTGGACACTTGAGTTCTGTTTCCCAGTGTAACACAGACATGTTGTGATGTAAAAGTGTATGATAATTTCATTTACGAAAAATGCATAGGACCAAAACAACAATTTTTATTTCTGGTAGCCAAAACAACTGAAATTAACTGAATAAAATATAAATATATGTATTTAATGAATTGACAATTATTGTTAGCATTGTATCACCTAGTCCTAGTTGTAAGTGAGCCTTTTCCCACACAGTATGTAGTCCTGGCTAGTCTCAGCCAACCAGTGTATTAAATCAACCTTACTTCATCGCAATCACCAGGTCATAAATAATTTCTTTCAACATCAACTGACCATTTAAAACATTTTGTTCCATGAATATACCTGAATCATAAATTTAACCAACACAAGATCATAGGTTAATGAGCATTTTGAATACTTACTCAATTACAACAGTAAAGAGAAATTTTGATGAACCTGTCTGAACCTTTTTCCAGAGGAACTGGCTTTAATCATTAAGCAGCAACTTTGGTCACTGGACCAAGTGTTCATTGTAAAGCGGAGCAGGAGAAGCAGGCGGTCGTAATAAAGCGGCCGAAGGAGCAGGCGGTTGTAATAAAGCGGCCGAAGGAGCAGGCGGTCATAAATTGATATTTTTTTGTCTAAAAAAAAAAAGATTAAAATAATAAACGCATTCCTATTTTTTGGGGGGTAATGCATACAACTCGTAGACCCCACAGAGCCTAATTTCAGCCCAAATCCCAAAAAACATGTTTTTTTCCCCCCACACTTTTCCAAATTTTGTGCGGAGAGGCCACGTCTTACTGTGACAGACATTATTTCCCCCCTGGATTTCTGGGTTTTTCCAACCCCTGTTGCCGTTATCAACAAGTCCGATATGTCGGATTGTGAGTCTCTGCCTCGACTCCCGGGTCGCTATCTTTGACAGCCAGCACTGAGGGCCAATATCCTGTTGCAACACAAGAATAAATGCCATCATACTGACTTAAATTATGGATGAACACACACCTTTGGTGCTTCTACTGCTGTGTATGTTGCTCCAGGGGGAACCTGATATCCCTCCGTATACAGCTTGAAGTGATGGATTAGTGACTCCATAGACATCTGCAATGTAGGGGGAGGAGAATCAATGCCAATGTCACAGACAGACAAGAGAGAAAGACAGACAGACTGACTGACCAACCTTCATCTCAGATCTCTTAGGTGGGGCAACCTTAGCATCATCCACTTTTATCTCTCCTTCTGGCATTTTATTGAGAGCCTGGAGCATAATCCTCAGAGACTGCCTCATCTCCTCCACCCGACACAGGTACCTAAAAGACAGATGGAGAGAGCGAAAGTCAGAGAGTCACTTACTGTGAATAAAGAACAGGAAGCTGAGATTAGATATGAAAGAAAATACTCACCGGTCATAACAGTCCCCATTCGAGCCAATGGGAACATCAAACTCAACCTCGTCATACTTATCATATGGCTGTGACTTCCTCAGGTCCCACTTAATACCTGAGCCTCTGAGCATGACACCACTGGGGGAGACACACACACACACACACACACACACAGGTCATCACACAAATCCAGGCACTGAAACACACCTAGTGAACTGTTTTTGGAAGTATGGTGTAACATGAAGATTGATGAACTCCTGACAGTCATTACAAGTTCATGCTTTCCAATCATGTATTTCGGTGGAGTGGTAAAGGCGCTACCCCAAGGTTGTGAGATTGAATGCCAGCTCTGAAATTTCGTGTGTGGAGTTTGCATGCTCTCCCCATGTTGGTTAGCAACTCTGAATTGTCCCTAGGTGTGTGTGTGTGTGTAGGACTACAAGCTTAAGGAAAATGAGTGTGAGTGAAGGAGCAGTCATGTGCAACCTCACCACACTGCATCTTTACCTGAAGCCATAATTGAGGGCGTCCTCTGCAGAAACAACCCCAATGTCCACAGTTCGGTTCTTCCATATGCGGTTGTTAGTCAACATCTACAGGAGGGAGAAGGGGAAATATATATAAAATTTAAATCATAGCATTTATTCTAACGGAATACAATGTTTTCATCAGGAGACCAATTTGACAAAGATTGCACTAACTAGGACTGAGAAAAAAACAAAAAAACTTACCTCTTCCACTTCATCAATGCGCAGAGAAAAGCTCTTACACCACTCGTAGATATCATCCATGAGACCCAAAGGAAGATCCTAAAAGCAATAAACAAAACCACAATCAAAAAACAAATCCCTTGTGGAATGAAGATCTTTGCCTTTTCACACATCCTCCTCACCTGATGCACTCCACCAGGTCGGACATATGCTGCGTGCATCCTGGCGCCAGACACACGCTCGTAGAATTCAAACATCTGAGAGGGGGGAGGGGGAGATGACATTACACATCTGCGGTGAGATGTGGAGCACTGAGATGCTGAGACACTGGTCAATCCCTCCTGCCACTCTCACCTTCTCTCTCTCCTCAAACATCCAGAAGAAGGGTGTCATTGCACCAATGTCGAGTGCGTGTGTGGTTACAGTCATGATGTGATTGAGGATGCGCGTCATCTCCCCGTAGAGAACTGAGGAGCAGACATAGTTTAACTCAGATAAGAAAATACTCGGATTATGTGACTTTGGTAACTTTGATACACTTAAAAGCTCCCAGATTACTGTTTATTTCACATTCTTTTCTCAAATAGTCATGAAACAGCATCAACCTCTGATCCACTGTGCACGGGGTGGTGCCGTGATGTTGAGGAGCTTTTCCACAGCCAGAGCGTAGGCCTGTTCATTACACATTATGGACACATAGTCCAATCTGTCAAAGTACGGCAGGGCCTAAAACACACAGGAGAAACTTTCTGCAGTACATATCATATAAAAAGTGTTAATGTTTGGCTGGTATAAAATCTAACAAGATGCTGAAACACTACTAGAATGTTGAATTAAACAGCATATATATATATTTACAATCAGGCAGCTCCGTCTGCTGTTTATATACACACACACACACACACACACACACATATATATATATATATAAAAACTGCAGGCGGAGCTGCCTGGTTGTAAATGTGCAAAGTGGTTTTGTGATCAGTGAAACAGAGTACATTCCATAGTACACCGACAAGATGGCCTACTGAACAAACAGGAAGGTGATTTACACTTAAAGCATATCAGAGTTACTTAAAATCAGTAGTTACAGGGACAGTCCCCCTAGAGACACTCAAGATTAAGTGTCTTGCTCAGGAACACAATGGTAGTAAGTGGGGTTTGAACCTGGGACTTTGTGTTCTTCTGGTTTACATGCAAATGTCACACGCTAGTCTACTAGGACCATATTAATGCCTACCACTGCCCCTTTCATATTTCGAAGAGCGAAGCGTACCTGCAGATAGGTCTTGTACTCAATAAGCTTCTCTGTGCCACGGTGCAGAAGACCCACATGTGGGTCACATTTCTTCACAGACTCCCCACTTAGCTCCAGAACCAAACGCAGCACACCATGAGCTGCTGGGTGCTGCGGCCCAAAGTTGATTGTCAAATTAGACACCTCCTTCTCTGCAGGCGGATCCTTATCTTCAGTTCAGCATGTGACACAGAGATAAAGAAATGTCATTTCACAGGGGACCTGGCATGAAAATATACATTAACAGCAGCCATACCATTCCATGGTGGGGGAACCCAGTTCTGGGTAATGGCACTGGGGTACATTACTGCTCCAGCATATTGCTCTGCCCACTCCACATCTGGCTGCCACTGCTTCTGCCTGGGAGGGAAAAATAAACAGACATACATAAGAGTGAACTGACGTCAAAATGACTAATATCAGTCCAAATTGAAGTGTACAACCAAGTGTAGCCTGCTACTTATATTATATAGCAGAATGTGTTTCTGTAATAATGGTTATTAAAGACCTTTATAGATGTGCGACCATTTTTCACAGCATAACTGCGCTTGTATGTTTAAGATGAGTCATCCTGCTATTTTCTTGCATAAAGAAAAATATTTATTTATTTTTCTGACCACTGGCCTATGCTGTAAAACATGAACACGAAATATGACGGTAGATGCCAGCATTACAGCAGACACCATCAGAGAGGACACGCGAGAATATTATGGTCCCTGCGTCGAGCAACGAGGACGACAGCGCCGTGAGCAACATGCAGAAAAGATTACCTGGTCTGCAGGGCCACGCATCCCGGGCTCACGGCGTTACGATTTAAAATGATTGTTGAAGGACGTCCGAGTTTACTGAGCGACCTCAGAAGAGTCGCCGCCATCTTGGCAGACAAATTCTGAGAGCACAGTGGGCATGCGCAAGTTTCTTCTTCTGCGCCCGGTTAACCCGGAACTGCGACATCTAGAGTCCCGCTGCTGCCACCTACAGCATTGAAAGCACACTGTTATCACGAGGACTTTGGAGTTGGCACGACGATTTAAAGGTAACACATTTGTCAAATAAAATAGCTTTTACAATATTTTTCATATATACGCTTATAAAATTGGCAGTTATTCGTTACTCTGGCATCTAAAAATGCTGCAAGAAACATGATTTGGCTAAATATACATCATATATATCTATATTTGGGCTAATACAATGACAACTCAGAGACACAACACATTTACACTTTTTATAAAAACAGTGCTTTATTTCTGTAATACTGTGGAAAAATAATTACATACCATTTTTTAAAAAATATTGAGAAAAAATAAAAGGAAATAAAAACATGAAAGTTCAATAATGTTGTACATTGTTTTAACGTTGTCTCTCTTTTTTTAGCTACGAAGAACAGTACAGTAAGATCAAGATTTATTTTCTAAAGACACATTAATACAGGATACAGTCCTACCAGCAGAATAAAGGTATAGTAGCAGGATTGCGTAGGAAGTAAGTAAACGGATTATACAAATAAATCTGGCCACAGAAACCCATGTGGTAAACACACACACACACACACACACACACACACACACACTCTTTCTCTCATACACACACATTTAGGGAAACCTTTATTAGGACTCCACAATTCCATAGTCTACTGTTGGCTGACAAGGGTTATATTAGCTAAGTTAAACATTTTTCCTAAGGCCACTCATTATTTACCCCCCCCCCCCCCCCCCCCCCCCCTTCCTTCTCTCTGTTTCGTTCTTCAACCCCTTTCTTAAAGGACAAGAAATGCAGTCACTGCATTGGCCTGTCAATCACAGCTACAATCCTGTAAAAGAGTGTATCCACCCCAAACCAGACTGTGACTGTGATTGACCAGGTGGTTACAACCATAGAGCCTGCATCAGAGCTCAGCTCTTCACAAGCCCCTTGTCCTTCTGTCAGGAGACTGAGAAAACACAACAATACTGCATTGAAGAGAACATCAGGAAGATGTCAAATAATATTTCTGAAATAGGTATTACAAGTATTTACAGGACTCGTTTTTGGAACATGGACGTCAAGCTGTCAAAAGGCCAATACCAGCCTTTCGTGTCAGTTACGAACAACCTTAACCAAGGGATCTTCATCCTCATCACCAGCCACCATCATCATGGTGTCACCTTCATTAACACAGAGTATTGAAAGTCTTCCTTCCCAGACTATATCAGTTCCAAGTCAAGTCTATATCTGGCCATTGCTGACTATGTGTGTATTTGTGCAAGAGGAGAGTCTGCTGTTGACCGTGCAGGCAGATTTGACAAAAGCAATCTGCACAATGTGTATGTGTGAGCTGGAAGTTGGCTTCTTGCGGTTTTCTGTGCATCTCTGACAGCGAGTCCAGCATGTAAGCCCCACACCTTCTTATAAATGCCTCAACCTAACCTCATTGCCACAAACTTCGAGTCCAGAGAGGAAAAAACAACGTATACATAAAAAAAATCTGCATATTTCCTTGTTTGTTAAGGTGAATATCACCCAAATAAAGACTGATACTCTTAACATTGAACCTTTGGTCCACAATTCCTTACAGAAATATGAAAAAAATAATTCTGTAATTCTGCAATATTAAAACATAGAGAATGTTCTAGTCTAGTGTGCAAATGAGTACAAGTATATATAAGGGTAATCTAAGCAAGAATACTGAAATGCAGTGCAAACAATGGCCCCACTGCAAAGCACCATGGGAAAAGAGCAGGGCACTCTGACGTGTATATGCAAATATATGTGCATTAAGATGACCAAGTAATGACAAAAAAAAAAGAAAAACAATCAAATAAATGAAACAGCAAAACATATATATATTTGCCATCCATGATCCTCCACTGGTTGAGGTCCTGCCCCTCTTTACTGGTACCACTGAAATCAGAACATGTTTCCATAGCAACTTTGTGTGAAGGCCGCTTCCATCCTTTTGCGAATACAAGTAGCCTGGAACATTAGACACTGTACCCAGCATTGTCTCTGGCCATATGCCATTTGTTCAGAAATGACTGACATCAAAGACCTTGTCTTCTTGCTTGATTGTGACTCTCGCTCATCAGCTCCTGGAGCTGGAAAAATAGAGAGAGTGGCGGCGAAGGCTGAGCAGAACGGCCCTGTCCAGCTTCGCTCTCCTGGTGCCTGTTCAGTCTTTTAAGCTTTTCCTCTCCATCAAGCTCATCAACTAGTCCTTCATCTTTTGAGTAAGGTGTAGGTGTACATGTGAGTGTGAGTGAGAATACCTACTGTGTATGTTAAGTGTGTTTGTGTATATTAGTGTCTGTGTGCGTGAAAGTTGTCCCCTGTTCTCCTCTTCACACGTGGGTCTGCATCCTCTGTGTGTGTCTGTGGGAGTAGTCAGAATGCTGTGAGGTGTAGGAGAATCGGGTGGAGCTGCCATACTTTCCCAGTCCAGTGTCTGAGCCGGCCGAGGCCACTGCCCCCGCTCCGGCTCCAGCCCCCACCAAGGGACCCACCCCATACATCTCATATGCCGTGCCCCCCTCCAGAGGCGCCAGGCTGGGTGGTGCGAAGCCCAGCCGGTAGGAGGCATAGTGGGAGGGGTAACCGAAGTTGTCGTAGGCCAGCTGAGGGGAGGAATCAAGCAGGCTGCAGTCCCCGGGGAAGTCGCTGGCACTGGCGGCCGGGTTGGACTGAGGCTGCTGACTCTGGCTGGGCCGGCTGAAAGTGTTAAATTGGGCGTAGCTGCTGTGGGACAGTCTGGAGGGGGGCCGGGGGTCATAGCAGGGTGCCCGGGTCCCTGCGGCCATACTCCCCGGAGTACCCCCTCCAGCAGATGCTGCCCCTGTGGCTCCCCCGGCGCTGGCAGTAACAGTCACAGTGCCCCCTGTAGCGTTGGAGGGCCGATAGTCAGAGTAATGCATGGAGCGAGACGAAGGACGAACTTCATCATGGGTGGAAGCGCGCACGTTGTAGTAGCCATTAGTGGGATCCTG
The DNA here is from genome assembly GCF_900700375.1 of Denticeps clupeoides. Lineage (NCBI taxonomy): Eukaryota > Metazoa > Chordata > Actinopteri > Clupeiformes > Denticipitidae > Denticeps > Denticeps clupeoides. The sequence goes on from NC_041707.1 coordinate 24,305,707, forward strand.
TGAGGATTGGTGAATAAGAGGACAGAGGGTTATTTCTGATACTGCATGTGTCACACAACACATACAATTAGCCAGATGCTGCTCTGCACTTATGAGCTGATCACCAGCAGGTCAGTGCAGCATGAAGCTGGAGGACACCCTCCTCCCATTAATTCAGGCATCTAGGGAGTCACTCAGCTCATTGATAGCCTTCCCAGCTGGTATCTACCTTTTTTAGCTCATGCTTTTTATGCATTTTTGGTCCCTAGCTAAAATTTGAATTCCAAATTCCATTTGAAGACCTCTATAACATGACACATGAGGAGAGTTATTGTGAAGTTCTCTTCTAATGAAAGCTGCATCTGGTTCAGCACTGAAGCCCATTATGTAAAAAGAGCAGTTAAGGGGACACACAGGGCAACTTTAAGGCAACTGTTGTTTGCCAATAGGCACCCAGGTGACTTAACGGAGCGACAAACAGTTTGAAACAATCAATTAGATAATGTAGCTGGCACTATAATGGACCATAGTAGGAAGTCAGTAAGCTATGCGATTTCTTTTGTTAATTTGGATTAATTATTGCACAATAATTAATTGATTGCTAGAGCAAATCTATTGTCAGGGAGACAGAGAGCACACTGTAACTTTAGAAGTCAAAACCACCACATTATTATCTTAATAATCAATTTCTACATTTAACTACTTAAAATGCTACATTAATGTTCTAAAATGCTAAACTGCTAGTGCTAAAGCCCACACAATATCTATAATTACCAGGAATAAAAGTCTGTTTTTCTATTTATTGAAAGTTTCAATCCAACATGATTTTATTTAAAGCCATGGGTGGTCATGTGCTTTGAACGATCCAAATCATTAGAAATTATGTTCCTCAGTCTTGTCTAAGCACAACTGCTGAGCAATATTAGCACTTTCCAAACTTGTTAAGCAGGGTCACAGACATTGAACAGGACAAGCCAAATTCTGGAAAAAAAATATGAAACTATATTTTATTCACAACAGAATGCAGATAACATAACAAATGTTTAACTTTGAAATTTTACAATTTTATGCATAAAATTAGCTAATTTCATGCTAGCTACAGGTCTCAAATAGTTGAGGAGCACAACTATTAGGTGTAGGAAATAGGTGTAGGAGTTCCTCATCTAAACAGTTTCATCGAGGGCATCGAGGTAATGAGTTCCTGGAGTTTTGGTGTTTGGTCCCATTCAGACCTGATATAGGTTTCCAGCTGCTTTGACTATTTTGTTTAAGGATGCAGCAAATGTTCTCTTGAGGTGAAAGATCTGGACTGCATACAGGATAATTCAGAAACTGGACTCATCTTTGATGAAGCCATGCTGTTATAATAACTGCAGTGTTTGGTTTTGCATTGTCCTGCTGAAAGGTCTTCCCTTAAATTAACGTAATCTGCATGGGAGCATTTGTAAAAACTCTAAAACATGCGTCTGGTTTTTGAACTGAACACTGATAACGTTCACCTTATCATGGAGTCCTGATACGGTCTCCCTCCTCTTTAGCCCATAGAACATGACCTCCATGATTACCAACAAGAATGTCAAATTTGGACTCGTCTGACCATAGAACACTTTCCCACATTGGAATAGTTCTTGGCCCACAGGACACAAGGCAGTACTGGACCCTGTTCAAATATGGCTTCCCTTTTGCAAGAAAAAATGGCATCTACAGATGGCACGGCAGATTAATTTTACAGACAGCGGTCAAGAGTTGCAGTGTTGTCTAATGGCCTGAAGACCATGGGCATCCAAGAAAGGTATTCAGAGATATTCCCAGTCTCTGATTCTTTTCATGATGTTATGCACTGTAGATGATGAAATTTGCAAAACCTTTGCAATTCAACATTAAGGAACATTGTTTTTAAGTCAGGACCAAGCTATTAGTGAGTGAGTAAAGTGATTGTCACTGTGAAACACAGCACACAGTGCACACAACGATGTATCCTCTGCTTTTAACCATGCTTTTTAACCAGTAGCACATTGGCGAATCAGGAATTGAACCGGCAACCTTCTGATTACCCGCTAGGCCACCACTACCCTATGAGTTCGTAAGCGTGTGATTCCATGCACTACACAAGTTAAACAACTATACCATTTATAACCTGAGAGTTATCTTGAACATTTGGCATAGTGCTTCCTTGCCTGGTATGTATCTTTGGAGAACTTCTGGGTGGTGGTAGTAGTCAGAGTAGGGCTGGGATATTATATAATGATTTGTAATTTTGATGAAATTCAGGTTGATTACAATGATGACATATTTGGGCATATTTGGTCAATCACACATGGCAGACATTTGCACTTCAACTGTGATTTGTTTGTGACCATACACATGCTTGATAGTAGTTGTGTCTGCCACACAGCGAGCACAGAAGCTGTGACCAATAGTTGTTTCTCGCTCACAACAACACAGCAATATTAACTAGGCATAAATTTGACCGATTGTCTGTCAATTAAGATAGGTCGTTTGTATAAGCGGATTTGATTGGGTGGTACTTTAATATTTTTAATCTTTCTGCTGTAAACCATTCCAAGTGACGAACCAACAATTCAATTTTGCAGCACATGATGTCACCCTGTTGACACCTGCACCATGTACATGTGAATGCAGCTTGCCAATCAAGGTAAAGCTAGAATGTTGGAAATGACTTGGAGCTCTTCTCAGAGGCTGATGCCATTTATGTCAGTTATGAGGCAATTGTGAATAAGTATTATATTTTTCTATAGTTATGTTATTAGTGCATGTTATTTTGCTTTATATGTTAATATATATTAACATATTTGTTCTGGTTTCAGTCCAGATTATCTAAAAATATGGGATTAAAATCAATATGGGGAAATAAATCATGATGAATTATTTTGCAATAATGCCCAGCCATTGGTCATAGGTTGTTTCTTCTGTTGGCTTCTTAACACAGCATTATGGACCCACATTACTCATCTAGAGTCATGCTACTTGTATTAATTAATTTTTTGGATATCTGACAGGATTGTTACCTTGAGCTCATAGTCCTGGCGTGTGTCGAGAGTATCGCTACGCAGCTCTTGCTTCAGATCAATGTCATCTTTAAAGGGCTGGGAGGAGGGAGAGAGGGTCACAGAGGGTAAAAACTAAATCATAAAACGATAAAAGAACCACAGAGAGGAGGTAGATCCAAAGCAAAAGGGAGTGGTGGAGAAAACATGACAGGGTAAGAAGAGGAAGATGGAGAGATAGGAGTAAATGCCAGTCAGTTTGGCAGAGGAAATTAATTTAGTTAAAAACAAAACATTGAGAGGCACAGGACCAATGATTTAATCCATCAGATTGGTCACTAATTTCACTGTGAGCCTGAATTTATCTGATCTATTAATTGTCACAGGTTCATGCTGCCAAAATGAGTGTTAATGCTTTTTGCTGGTCAGTACTCCATTACACATGCTGTTACACAAACTCACAGAGTACACGGCCTTAACCATGCGTGTGGAGACGCTGGCACTGTCCTCCTCCAGACTGTGGGTTTCTTTGTTGATGGTCTCCACCTTGATGTCAGGCTTGCCCAGAGTAACCCCACGACGACCTAAAAAACAATAATGAAATAATTTGCTCCAAATGATGAAATGGTTCCCTCACAGTTTTGTTATATTCCCCAAATTGAGAGGGACACTTTGCTTGTGTGTATTTGTGGTACTCACTGCCTTTGCGCTGCCGATACAGGAAGAGGACGAGGGCCATAGACAAGAGCAACACCAAGATAATGCAGGCCACAGTGCCCCAAGCGATGATGCCCACTGGCACGATTTCTACAACAGAGGAGTAGGCAAGTTACTCAGTACTCAGTGTGCTTTATCCCTGATAGTTTCTGTGGGTGGACTGTTATAAATGTGAATGATGTGTTTTTACACCAGTAGGGGGCAGAGTTACTGCTCTTTTACAACAAGACAGGGGCCCTCAGGCCTGTTCCTTGAGGAGAACAGCCAACAATTATTTCAGTCAGAGGTTCCTGTCTGTCACATGTATTATTAGATTTATTTATGGCAACCTGGACCAAATTAAATCCTAATTAAGACAGGCTGGAAAGATAATGTCTTGGCAGGGGGGCCAAGAGAGAAGTGAGAAACTCTTAAGCAACATGATACTTAACATGATCTATGACTTTGTGATTGTATATAGATTGTAGATTGTAATGCATGGTTTTAAGTTACAAAGCAGACACAAAATATCACTCACTCATTCACTTAGTCTTTATCAGGGTTGCGACACCAGACACAGGGACAATGTGCAGAGTGCACACACGCACACACACACTTACACCTATGGACAATTCAGTGTGTGCATGCATCAAAAGGAATCCGTCACCAACATGGGAAGAACACGCAAACTCCACACATACAAGGTTCAAGCTGCAATTTGAACCACTAAATCTTGGAGGTGTGACCAGAGGTGGGGAATTAACTGATAATGATTTGCTCTTAACGAATTGAGAGTTGACTTGGACATGCGATGTTTTGACTTACGAGTCATAACTCATAAACAATGTTAATTTCATGGAGGTATTTATGTAACCGATTCAGAATTTAAGAAAAATGTTTAAAAATAAATACAAATATTGCCAGGAATGAAATATTCACTAACATGAACATAGTAGATAGTCTACTGAAAAAATGCAGCATGGTCTAAAAATATTGCAGCAATGCAGTTAACAGCAGCTTTAAAATAACAGCTGTTTTTTTAAATAACAGATGCTTTTCCCCCAACATGTAGTAATTTTTTATATTATTATTATATTATTAGCTTTATCATCCAAGAAAGTAAAATTAATTTACATTTGAAGTACATTTTCTGATCAATTTTGATATTCTGTATAATAATATACATGTATGATAAAGTACAGTACATGTTTTTCATACACCAATGCAGTATTATCTGCAGAACGTTCATTTCAGTCATTTGAGACATGAGACATCACGTGGACTTTGGACTAAAGACTTGAGACTTTACTTGGACTTGGAAACCAATGAAAAAAAACCTCAGTTACATTTGCTTATGTTTAATCATGCATTCCATAGACAGCTCAAATTAATTTTAAATTACTTATTTTAACCATGCATATTTGATTTTTTATTAAAGTTTAAACATTTTAAACATTATTTTCTGACCATTGAATTATAATCATAATTTGAATCAGTGAATCATTTGCATCTGAAGCATTTTAAAAATACATTTTGAACCAGTGTTTGGTACACTCCAAACTGTAATTCCTTTTGTAGCAGTTTAGACCCTACCCAGTGTCCCAAAGGCATTCCTGGAACTACAATCAGTTCGAGACTGAGACCTTTCCTCTGGTACAAAAGGACCTATACATGAAAGTTTAGAGAGTGTGATTCTGTCTGCGTGTTTCTGTAAATTTAAAAGTGAGTGAAGTGATTGTCATTGTGATACACAGCACAGCACACGGTGCACACAACAAAATGTGTCCTCTGCTTTTAACCCATCACCCTTGGTGAGCAGTGGGCAGCCATGACAGGCGCCCAGGGAGCAGTGTGTGGGGACAGTGCTTTTCTCAGTGGCACCTCAGTGGCACCTTGGCGGATTGGAATTTGAACTGGCAACCTCCTGATTACGGGGCCACTGCCCCTAAACGCTAATTTGAGGGTACATGCATATGTGTACCTGTTTCCTCCAGGGTAATGATCATGGTTCCAGGGCCAAATGCATTCCAGGCAGTGCAGTTGTATGTGGAGAGGAAATCAGACTCCATCACGTTGTTGATGGTGAGGGTGGAGAGAACAGCTCCACCCTGGGAGAGTTTACTCTGCTCCACAGTGTAGCGTTCCGGCAGGGTGCCCTTCTCCTTCTCCCACACATTCTCCTTCCATGCCCATACCTACACACACAAGTTTGACGTCCAGACATCATAAATGTTTCATGTACAACTACCTCTATTTGCAATGCCTCACACTGCACCTTCCGTTTTAATAATTAAAACTATGTAACAAAAATGTATAATAAATGTACATCTAAAAATATATAGTAATTTAGTTAGTGCTGCATTTATTTTTAGTAACCAAAGGGTTGTTTTATGCTCTTTTATAAATTAATATAAATATATGTTCTTTGTTCCAAGATGTTCAAATAAACACACCCACAAGGTTTCATACTCATACAGCATATAGGGCTGTCTAGTCGGTGTCACTCCAGTCAATTCACATGAATCATTTCACTTGAAGATTTGTTTGTCTTGGACAATAAAAAGAGTCATTCTGTTATTTGCTACGGTGGTAAATAGACCTAATCCATTAGGAAAGGCACACTGCCTAATTATGATATCACAGTGGGGTTAATAATGCATGTGGATAATGTGCGGTTTTCTGCGAGGAAAATCTGATGTGCTGTGCTGGCAGTATACGTGAGCCAAATCTCTTGTGTTTCACCAAGTCTTTTCTGCACCTCTGCCAAACCAGAAGACAATACAAAAATATGTTGTGTGGTGTTGTGTGTCTCCCCCAGAGATCTGAAATGGAGTGTAACATTGTGGGTGGTTTGTTTTCATTTTAAGCTCTCAAACACCAAAACAAACACAATACACAGGAATAATCCACTATTAACGGACCCTTTAAATTTACAAAACCACTAACTTACCCAAGTCTATATTAACACACAGATGGGGCTGCACCAGAGTTAGGTTCTCTGCCTTTGGATCCAGTGAGAAACTAGCACATTTTCTTACTTAAATCGCACTAAAGATACTGAATTATGCACATGAGCTACGAGCCGGGCTTTAAAAATGTATCAGCCCCACATGTTCTGCTTAGTTCCCATTTAGAGCACACGCGGCGGGTGAAAAAAAAAAAGTCAAAATGCAGGCAGCCACATGGAAGGGGAACAACAGTCCCATTCCCATGCTTCATATTTTATAAAGGCCTCTCTGTTCTCGCACCAGGCTGCGGCTGGAGTCAGGTTAAATTACGCTCGGAGCGTTGGGAATAGCTGCCTACGTGAGCGGTGCTATTCTGGGCGCCGGCCTCGGTGAAGCCACATACAGCTGTAGCGGTTCCACCTCATTGGCTCACGGCCGCAACCGCAGCCAGGTAGAGGAGCAAGAGCAAGGAAATGATGGCTGCCTTCTGAACAAAAAAATGTTTAATGCCCACTCTAGTCTGGCAGCATTCAAATGGGTTTGTTTGTGACACTTACTATTTTGTCAGGTGGAGGGGTGCTTGCAATGTAACATTTGACCTCTCCCCTTTCACCCCTCACTGCATACTGTACTGGCTCACTGGAGATGATAGGAGGACCTGGAAAGAGAGCAAGAGAGAGAGAAATTAAATATATTGCTGTGCAAAATACCATTAATCTTAACTCCTTGGTCTGCTTGAATGAAATTAATAATAACAACAGTTTGTTATTATGAGAAAATATATAACATTCAAGAAAAAAAGACAAAACCGGGGCATAATATTGTGTTTTTTCATGTTAACCACGACCAATACTGAAACCAATGCTGCAAAGATGCCTCAGAACCAGAACTTTGCTGGTGTGGAGCCAAGAACCTGTGACATCATTAGAGGGTGAAGTCCGAGCTGCTGAAGAAATTAACTTCAGCAAAACATAAGGATCAGCACCAGAAACAGTGCAGTGGAAAAGCGGTAACTGTCATGGATCCTACACCTTTTAAGAAAAGAATTTCCAAGATGTTTCCATGACTTTTCAATTACTCTAAGGCAAATTTTTATCACCATAAATTAACCAAAATATTGTTAAACTAAATTTATGACAACCCTGGGCTTAATTTAAGATTAATTTAAACAACAGTGTTTCTTCCTCCAGGTTGGCGCAAGCCCCCATTAACCCCATCAGGTTCAAGAAGAGATCATCAGCTGTAATTTACATGATTTTTAAAAGGAGACACGTTGCTGAGAAAGGTCTCGAATATGGAAGCAACGCACACAGCAGCACGTGATGTGGTTCACTATGTAAAGCTAACAAAGATACTATAGACCTGCACTAGTTTTAAACATTGTAGTTGTCGAAAAAACTTTTCTCTTTTCAAATTCCATGACTTTTCCAGGTTTTTAATGACGGTAGGGAATAATGTCCAGGGAAAAAATATGGGTGGTTTGACTAACCATTGACAGTAAGGGTGACCTCCGTCTCTCCCACGCCAATCCTGGGGACGATGGCCTTACATACGTATTGACCAGCATCCGCCTGACTCACTGACTTCAGATACAACTGATTACTATTACTGAGGACCTGCAGGAAACACAGGGTGATGGCCAGGTCACAGAAGAACAGGAATTTGCTAGAAACCAAAGAAAAACAATCAGACAGACAGGAATGCTCACCATGTTGGATCCCTTCTTTGTCCATGTAAGAGTCAGGGGAGGATTTCCTGACCACTTGCAGTTAAGTGTGACATCAGAATCCAAGTCCACTGTCTCTGGCTTTGGCTCCACAACCAGATATGGCCCAACTGAGAGAGGAAGTGTAAGGGTCAGGGTCAACATGCAGTCACTAGGACTAAGCGATTCATTTGGTAGTAAGTAGTGCCTAATGACTTACAATGAACATCCACAAGAATGCTGACGTTGGTGCTGCCAATGGCGTTGAAGACCTGACAGGAAACAGGCTCGGTGAAGAAGGAGTGATCTGCTTTTGTTACGAACACACTCTCTCTTGCCCCCTGCAGGATAACTCCACCCTTTGCCCACCTGAGAGGGAGATTGTAACATAAGACCTATTGACCAATGTAAGATTTCCATACCATCTCTGTACAAGAAAACATGCATACTTGTATCCCATGATGGGAGGGTTGGCTGTGGCTTGACAGGTGAAGGTGACTCTCTCTCCCTCTAGTACCGAGCGGGGCTCAATGGACAGAGTCACTATGGGAGGATCTGTTAAAGAGTGAAAAACAAGAGAAGACAGCTAAAATCTGCTCTTTATAAAGTTCAAACAAGTTCTGCTGTTTACACATGAAAATGAGAATTCCATACTTTTTGTGTATTTTTTTTTTCTCAAACATGGTTATTAATGGGGACTGTGTAAACAATAATTTTATTATAAAACAATAAGTAAGAAAATATACTTTGTTACTGTGTTCTCTAAAAATGAATAAAACAGACTAGATATAATGGTTAATAAGTGACATCTCCAGGGTAGATGTTGTCACCAAATCTAGACATAATTCTGCCTTACTCACACACACACACACATGCACAGACACACACACTCTCTCTTACGGTGTACGTTGAGGGTGACCGTTGTGCGCTTGCCCTTGGCTGGTAATGCCATGTTTGTGGCTACACAAGTGTAGTTGCGGCCAGTGTCTGTGTCCATGGGGAGTATGGGTAGAAAACTACGTGTGGTCACCCTCTTCCGGTCATGAAGAACCTCCTGAAAAGGAATAGTGAAATCAAGTAAAACAGATGGCTACCTTTTCCTAGTGCCACAAAAATATAGAATAACTTCTGTAAATGTCAAACTCATCCAGTATTTTAGATGACACCACGTCTCACTGTTTCCCCTCTATCTATCACAGATACAAACACATGAGCTGCTGTATGGGTGTGTAGGATTTTCCACTGAAGGCCAGCAGTTCTTTAGATTAACAGTGACCAACTCGTCACTCTCCCAATTGAATCATAAAGTTTGTTCAATTCCATCTTACTATGCCTACTTTTGCAATGTGTTTAATATGAGTTTAGAGGACAAATTGTTAAGCAATTAACTGAAATTCTTGATTAAATTGTCTTTTGTTTGTTGTATTTTGTTATTGTACACATGATACACCTTATGGAGACGATCCATTTATGTCCATTGAATACTGGAACAATGCAGAGGAAATGAAAACATTGAGATGACATCATTAGTTGAAGGGTACAATGATCAGTAATGCCAAGACAAAAGTGGCCAATTCAATACTGAAAATAACCCAGGCTTGGACTTCACAGACTTGTTTGGTCACAGTCAGTCAAGGAGAGAAAACTGAAACATCACTGATGAAGTACGTATCTTCAACAGGAAAATCCATTCATTCCTAAAATATCTCACACATATGCCCAGGAAAATGACATCCAGGACAACAACAGTCCCGTTGTTTTGAGTGAAATGAGCTGGCATGCTGAGAAACAAGAGAAACAATTCCGGCTGGTGATGGAATCAGTCTTTAAAACACACACACACACTAACACACAAAATACAGACCTTTTTTGTGTGTTTGTGGGTGAGTGTGTTATCAGTGTTTGTGCCTGCATCACATGCTTGTTAAGATACAGTCCCATATAGCAAATTTACAATCACAAACAAATCATGCCTTGTGGGGCATTTGCTTTTAACCTATAATATAGGGTTAGAAAATTTGTATTAATATCCATCTACTGATATTAGTTACTTCTTCCTACAAAGATATGAATAAAAACGTGTGTATGTGTATTTGTGTGTGTGTGTGTGTGTGTGTGTGTGCATGCATTACTCACTGTGGTGCTGACCGCTCCCTCCACAGGCATGTCATCTTTGAGCCACTCGATGACCGATGCGGGTTTGGCCCCTCTGGACACACAGCTGAGGTTGTGGGGAACGCCTGCTGTTAGCAGGATCTCAGGAGATCCGTCAATCACCGTCTCATCGGGAGGTACTACACACACAAATGAACCATCACATACATGCAAAAAATAATCCACGCTTTATTATTAGTACACATGTTAAACCAAAATTAGGATGATCACGCACATCTCATAAACCAGAAATATAGTGTGCAACACTTTAAATTAGCCAGATACAGATCAGATCAGTCCCATAAAGTACCTTACACTGCTTTCAAAAATATGAATAGACACACACACACACACACATACACAAACTTACTGAGCACTGTGAGTTTGGCTCGTCGAGAACGCAGCGCTGCCTCTGTGGCCTGGCACTCGTAAAGCGAATCGTCAGACAGCTCGGCTGAGGTGATCTCCAGATTATACTGACCCACCTCCACCTGACGCAGCACACGGTACCGTGGCCAAGCTACAACATACACACACACACTCATGTAAATATACAGACACGTAATCCAGAACACTGTGTCTGACACACAGACAGTGACGATGCTGTAGCTTTTATCCAGCAGGTGGCAGCATGGCTCACACAGCAGCATGATGAACTGTGCCGGTCACAACACTGCTGGTGCAGGCGAGAAATGACAGATACACTGCTGTGGATTACATCATCTCTTCCTTTCTTTCTTTCATTCATTCTTTTTTTTTTCTCGTTCACTTCATTCTTTTGACTGTGGTCCCACGTCTCTCCTCACCCATCTTCTCTCATCTCTTTATACAATCTTCTACTTTAACTTGAATATGTCCCTCGTTCTTTCCCCAAGTCTTTTTCTCTCTCTCCTTGTATGCCCTTGAGTGTATGTGTGCCTATATATGTGTGCATCAGCCTGTGTGCATGCAAAATATAGAGGAAAAGCATGAACACGTGTGCAAATATGCGTGTGGGAAATGCTTTGTTCATTCACATGCATCTATTTAAAAGGCCCAGTTTGGTGCACTGAACCATTACAGAAAGAATATGATTAAAAGAAGAGATAGAGGGACGAGGAGACAAAGAGGGCGATCGAGAAAGAATACAGTGGAGAAAGGAGGGTGTGAGTGAGGAAAGCTGGCTGGTTCAAAAGTGAGGAAGTGATGGAGGACAGAAAAAATGAGAAAGGAGAGAGGAGTAATGCCGTAGACTCCGTGAGGCCCAGTAAAGGAGGGTGAGGAATGCAGGATCAGATGGGACTGTGAGCAGAGGAACTGTAAGAGCCCAGAGAAGAAAACTTGAATAAACCAGTGAAGGAATGAGACAGTTACCCCAGGCTAAGTGGATGAGTAAGTGAAAAAATTGAAGCCGGCAAGAGAGCAGGAAAAGAGGGAAGAAGAAATGAGGGCTCCTCACCCCGGGGGTCTTCTCCTAAGGCCAGTCCGTCCTTGGTCCACTGCACGATGCCGGAGTAGTTGAAGACTACGCAGGACAGAACCACCCTTTGGCCCAAGACCACTGACTGGTCTGCTGGCTCCTGGGAGAACCGTGCTGTCCACACTACTGTAGACAAAACAAAACAAAAATGGAAATTTGAAATAAGTACCACGATAAAAGATCTACATGGGTTTAGTCTGTGATTACACAAAATGCACCTCGCTTATAGTGTTAGTATGTAAACTGTGTAAATATGTAGGATACATGTGATGAACTGACACATGTTCACATCAGAACCATATCAGGACTAAAAGAACAAATGTCCAACCTCACAGTTCTCAAACAACAGTTGATAACCAAATCTATGAAACTTTATTCCAAATGTCAGAATATTTGTGTGAGAGACAGAAAGTGGAAGCAGAATACTATTTGCACTTTCACAATGTCCAAATTTGAAACACATTTATTAAGGCTGAGTTCACTATTGCTACAGCATTTTACCAGCTTGAATCATATTCCTCTGCCTCCCACTATGCCTTCTCAATTTCCCTGTTGCTCAACTTCACTCCAATATTCCGTTTGTCTTCTTTTCTTCTCCATATCAGGAATCATTTTACAGGACAGTACTTTTTCAACACCATGAGGACAAGAACTCCAAACAAAATAGTTTTGTCTTTAAGACATCAGTTCTAACCAGCAATATTGAGAGTTACTGTTTCAAAATACGTAATGTTTCATGGCAAAGACTGCAATTAAGAACATTCCCCAGAATGAGTAAAAGGAAAAACATGTCAAACCCCTGTCTCTATCAATATTTTCTGTGTGTTCTCCCTTCACTTCATATCTAAAATTGTTCTTTAATGTGCCCTGTGTCCAGCTCTGCTTTCTATTTCTGTGGTCTTCCTCTCGCTGGTTGGAGGGGGTTTAGAGACGCACTGTCACAACCCATTTATCACATTAAATATCAGCCCTCTGGCCCTCTCCTCTCGCTCCCACTCGGTCTCTCCCTCCCTCTCTTTCCCAACCCTCCAGCACTCATCTGTAGGTCCCCATCTCTCTCACTTTCTTAACAACTGGCATATGCCTGTTTCATCCACCCATGACCCAAAGTATCTCTCTCTTACACATTCTCTCTCTCTCTGTATTCTCCTGACAAGCCAATTTCATCATTGGGAATGAGATTTAATGAAGGTTCTGTGAGAGGGGAAACACACTGCCAGCCATTCGGGATAATCTCATGTCCTGCATGGTGTAACATGTTTGCATTAACTTAAGCCAAGCAGTCACTGCAGGGCACTGATAATTACACATGCTGAAAGCTTGCATGTCTCCAACAGGACACACACACACACGTTTACTGCTGCATGGCAAATTTACTGAGAATGGTCCAAGGATTATCCCCTGTGGTACACCCAGGTTAGATATAATGCTATCTATCAGAATACAGATTGTGTGATATCCTCAGACAATAAAAGAGCAAATTCAGGATAGCAGAAGGAATGGTTATAATAATGTAAAATTATTTGTAGCTTCAGTCATACATTATACGCCTAGGACCTTCTGCCCCAAATGCAGCTAATATGAATACGAAATAAAGAAAGAAAAACCCTAAGCCAATCTGGGTAAGAAATGAATGTATCAACAACACAGGAGAGAAAGAGGAGCAGATGGAACTGAAAGAAGGTGAGAAAAAGAAAGAGAGGCAGAGTACATTAGAAATAGGAATAGAGGGAGTATATCAACGAGTATTTCTTTCATTATGTGGGTTATACTGCAGTGACAAATTTAGAGCGTCCTGATTTTCTTGAGTCAGTGATCCCTCGATACCAGTGAGTGTCGGCTCGCACAGGCCTGACCGCCGTAAGACACAGTCACGCTGTGTCCACACAAACAGACCATTTATCAAAAATAATGCAGTAACTGCTGGTCCTCTGTAATGAAAAAGGCAGAGTGTATTTAAAGGAGGAACTGTCAACAAAATAATAGCTGAGAATGGGCAGCTATAATTTTACAGTTGCTCAGAATAGTATTTAAACATCCTAAACACTTAAAACTGAAGGGCTTTCCCTGTGTTAAATCTGTAAAAATCTCATAAATAATTACTCGTATTACACTATTACACATCTAGCTCAACTAATTATGTAAAAGTGCTAGTCTAGCACAGTAATTTGCCCACTTATGAATGTCAGCAGATTCACAGAAGAGGGGCAACACTCATTTTTATATTCAAATATTCACAAAAACCACACCCAGCACTATTCAAAATATTCCTCCCTGCAATAGATGACTGGGTACGATGATGTCATGCAGCTACAGCCTTTGTGTGCCCCTCAGCACTGCCCCTTTGTTTCCTGCACCTGGTTGGTACATATGAACTAACTGGGATCTTTAATGCGACCACTGTCTTGTAGCTGTGGGTTCAGCATGGGATGTAGCCTTGGAAAATTCAGCAGCTTGTCAGGACGGAAACAGCATGAGGCAATTTGGGGCAAAATCAGAGTTTTTGCCCCTAAAATACAGCACTGGTTTATACATACATACATACATTTATACATATACCAACAACTTCTGAGACCTAGATAATAAACAACTTGCAACTGTTTTAACCAGGGTAGCATATTCCTGACCTGACCATCCCTCTGAACAAGTTACTGATAGGAGAAATGTTCATGATGTGGTTTATATTTCTTATGCAGATTCAGTGAATGAGCAGCTGAAATGAATGGCAGAATGAATGGTTGTAAACCTTCCTACCCTTCCATGTTCCATGCACATCTCTACACAGTTCCATAATGAGTCCATCCATGCATTTCTGATCTCCCCAATCTATCTTTCTCTTCTAACTCTTATATCAATCCCTTTTCTCTTTTGCTCTCCAACAGCCAATCCAGTATGCTCACTGGCTCACAATTTTCCATCACCATGGCAACAGCTGACGTTGGCGAAAAAAACTACCCCTAAGTTTTTTTTGCTTGTGTGTGCAAGCATGTGCATCTAAATAAAAATGAATGTGAATTACATACAGCGCTGACAAAAGAGTGAATCTGTCTTTGACTACACTCACACCTACCCTGGCTCCTTTTCTCCATCCTCTATGCCTTGCCCTACCAATCTTATGCCTATGTCCGCATCGCTCTTTCTTCGTTTCACCATTCTTGCATGTTGAAATATGCATGTCGATGGCATATTTTGCTTACTGGCAACGCAAAGGACAAAGGAGAGAAATTTTCTTGACAGTGACTGGAAAGGTGAGCACATGGCCGCTCCATCTGTGTCTCACTTTAGCAGAATATAACCAGTGTGGATGAAACACCGGCCTCCTGAAACAGAGCCGCGCTGTCACAGGTAAAACATGTGAGGAGGGACAGGAAATTCTGCAATGTCTTCACCCTGCTGACTCCAAACACCTCAGTCTGAAGCTGGACATTCTGTCTGCCATTTAATTCTCTTGATTATTTTTTACGGCTACACACCACATGATTATCCTGCTGTGTCATTAGCTCTATCCCAATCTTCTCTCTCTCTCTCTCTCTCTCTCTTTCTCTCTCTATATATATACACACACACACACACACACACACACACACACATGTTTTTTTTCGTGTTTACATGTATGATGTCTGGGGGTCTTTGTCTGCTTTGGTCACTCAGCTGTAATACATGCAGTCTCTCCTCCCTCTCCTCTTCTCTGCCTGTATCCATCCCTCCTTCTCCCCTCGCTCTCTTTCTTTCTTTGTCCCTCTCCCTGTGCAGATCCTGGTTGCTATAGAAACAGATTTATTTGAAATAGGAAGGGAGCAAAATCATTTTTCAGCTGCCCCACAGTTAGCATTTTGTCCCCATGGTTTGGCTGGATAGAGGGACCCACTCCTCATGCTCCCGCCATCACTCTTGCTCACGCTTCTAACTCATCTTTCATCATAATGTTCCGTTATTTGCATGAAACACTGTTGCAGCCATTGTTGCCATGGCTACCCCAGGAACACTGACACAATAACACACAGAGTGACCATGGCAACCCCGAGGGTCAGTGCAGAGTGGTATGCAAATGCGTGGTTTAAGTGTCTGTCACACACAGGACCAGTATTAACCCCTCCGGAAAAAAAAACAACATCTTATAATCTACCTTCGGTATCAGCTACTGAAACCAGGGATAAGATGGGCAGGACGTCTAACAAAGATAACCGAGGTAATTTCCACTGGATTTTAGCGGCTTCAGAGCTAGAACAAAGATGTGAACTCTGGGATAGGAGAATTAAGCTAGTTCAAATAACGACATGCCTATCTGCAGCTAATCGCTCGATGCTCACTATGTGTGTAAAATTTCTGCTGCATGCAAACTCATTAGGCGGCTAGCTACAAAGGTTTTATTGTATCTGGAGTAGCTGGCTAGCGCACTGCCAGACGGCCAAGCTGATTGGTGGACTCAGACTAATAGCCCCTCCTTTCCCAAGTCAAAAAACTTCAGAGCGAGAAATGACATCATCATTCGCAACATTCCTCCGATGGGGGAGGGGGGCAACCAAAAACTCTCCAAAAAAGAGACCCATAGAGCAAAGAGAGGAAGATGAGAAAGTGGCATCGAAGCTCGCCAGCACGTCTGCAGTGAAGATCGCCTCTTCATCATGTGCTCCCTCCTCCTTTAATTCATGTGCTTCTCCCTCCATCTCTCCCTCCTTCCTTCTTCTCCTTTCTCTCCCTCTGTGTCTTTTGCCATGACCCCTCCCCCTCTCCTCTGACTAAAGGAATGCAAGAAACACATCTGGAAGTTATTAGAGAGAGAGGGACGGGGGGGAAATGAGAGGGGGGATGGAAAGAGGGAGAGAGGAATGAGGGAACCAAAAAAATGACTAAAACAGAGAAAGAAAAGAAAGAAAGCTCAGCAAATGTCCTGAGGACCAGCGGTTGCTTCTGTAAGAACAGAGTCTAGAGAGAGAGGAGAAGAAACCAGAGAATAGGTTGCAGGATGCAGGGGAGGAAGACAGAAGTTCTAAAACAGACAGAGGATCTCAGTTCATCCTTGGGTATGATGAGTAGAACACACACACTTTCACAAACGACCGAAGGAGACGCCCCAAAGCACAGAGAGCGGGTTCAAAGATTCTCATTTGGGGAAGCAGCCTTTGAACTCTCTCGTCCACATTCTCGGGGATGGAGGGGAGGCCAGCCATCCTCAGTAAGAGAGCAGCCAGGCATGAGTAATCACCCTATTCTCTCCCTCTGGCCTAACCCCCCCTCCCCCTGTCTCTCTCTCTCTCTCTCTCTCCCTCCTGTTTTCTCTCTTTTCATCCCCCCATCCCCCTACTAACTCTGAGGAAAGAGGAGAAAAAGCCTCTAATCTCTCACTGGCCCCCAACTTCACCCACCTGCCCCAAGACCCCCGCTGTAAACCACACCTCCAGGACTCCAACTCAATCCACCCTCTGTGAAAGACAACTCACACATGCACACACACACACATGGACAAACACACACACAGACTCACAGTGAACTCCACTGCTCGGCACACTGCTGGACACGAGCTTGAATACAATCATCCAAATGAATAAGGATTCTCTGTGAATGGTTCACACACACACACACACACACACACACACACACTCAATCAAGCACAAAAATAACTCCTACCCTCCTACTAACGCACACACAGACACACACACACACACACACAACATCCCGAGTCTGAATTACAAAGAGAATCACACACTGCCTGTCTCCCTCTGAAGAGGTAAGTCTTTCTAAACTCTGCAGGTTGAACCCAGTCAGAATTGGCGAATGATGACTGCGGCGTCTTGAAGCTTCATCTGGGTGTGTGTCAGGTCACCTCCTTCTGAAAGAGTGCAACTGCGTTTCCTCAGCACAGCCTGCACACTGAAATCATATGGCAAATGTTTTATGTCATGTCATCATTAAGAAATCGTTCTATGTAATCCTGACAGAATGAAAATGCCCAGCATGACATCAATTACAGCCCCTAACTACAGTCCCTGAACAAGTTGTCGTGACCAGATGTTAAATAAAGTTCAGCTCAGGCATAGTACGTCAAGGCCTGTTAAGTTAGGTTAGTAAATGGAGGATAAATATTTATGCGCTACACACATTTGTTTATAACGTTACAGTAGTTCAGTTGTAGTTCTGGTATCATATGTGAGTGTGTTACCCACACTCCCACCCTACTACCACCCATACACCCATTCATGTAGGTAAGGTCACACAGAATGCACCATGTATCTGAACTGGGTATGGGCAGACATGATCATGAGGTCAAGTTCATCCTTCTCCATGATTTGACAGGCTTTTAATAAATAAAACGCGTTGCATTAATTGAACCCTAGACAGTGGCTAAAGGGCTGATGGGAAACCTCTTTGTGCATATATCACCAGTGCTTGGCATCTCTGGTGTATAATGAGAGCTTTGGAAGTTGAACCGAGTTCACAGTTGTCCAATTACATATGATCTTTTATGGTCAACATTTAGGCCGTGGAGCCATAAAACAAAGCTGCTCTGGTGTGTCCTGCCTGCTTCATGAGAATTCAGCCAATTAGATTGTGTGTTGCTGACACATGTAACGATGTGTCATACAAATCTGAAACCTTATAACATGTTCATATATGTCCTACTACGGCAGCATAGGACTTCAGGGCAAGGTTATGGTTAATTATGGAGATTTGGTGTTGCTGATGTCAGGTCAGAAAGGCACAATTATGAAATAAAAGGGTGAAGCAGGATTACATCATCCTTTACACCTTCCTGGGACAAAGCAAAACACGCCCCTTATCTAGGATGGAGTGGTACCTGCACACAAACACACACACACACACACACACACACACACACACTCTCACACACAGTGTACCAGCAGACAGTGGGAGAGGGAGGGCGTCCGCATAGGCGCAAGCACGTGAAAGATGCCGTAATCTTACAGGTAGCTTGCGGGACCTGGCAGCATCACATTCACCCTGATCACTTCTGTCCGTCTCCTAGCAACCCCATCCTGACGACGTCTAAAGGCGCAACGGTGTCACCAGGAATGATGCTATACTGTAAGGGCAGCCCCGTGGTGAGTGAGATCGCAGAATAAAAGGCCAGGTGTAGTGCCGAATCGCCCTGCCCCGTCGGAAATCTGGACTGACGTTCTGAGGCTACTCGCTTTTTTATTGCCCCTCCTTTATTTGACCACTGCGAAAGGGAGATTCTTTCACTCCTTCTAAAGACGTGTGCGACGAGCCACACACATTAAAACCAGTTCGTGTGAAGCTCGTGACGGCGTGGGGGCTCAGGGAGTGACATGTCGGCGCATCACTGCCACCAACCTCCCCGCGTCTTTGTTTCGCGCGCACGGCCAGGTCGCGCGCTCTACCTGCGCGCTCCCCGCTCGGCGCGCGCCCGGCGCCCCCCCCGCAGGTGAACATGCACGAAAAAGAGGATTGCCCCGGATTTACAAATATATAAATAAATTATGAATCACTGCGTTGCGAGATTAAAAGCGCATATTTGACAGTTGTCCAGTGGGGTTTAACTCGGGTGCATTTCAGGATGCTCGCGTTCCGGAGAACCGGATCCAGGTAAACGTGGATCTGGGTCGGAACACGTTCACCGCGCTAAAGGTCATTTTCCCCATTTTCCACCTCGCGTACGCCACGAGTCTGTCTCCAGTTCACGCCGCATGGAGCCGGCGTAGGAAGACCAAAGTTTTGTTGGAGGGAAGCTCCGGCCGGCTCTTACCTCCGAGCAACCCGCCCAGCGCCAGACTCAGGAGCAGCAGCCGCTGCATGGTTCAGCCAAGCGACGAGCCCGTCCGCTCACACTTCCGCATGGAGAGCATCAAAAATGCCGCCCTGGTCCCGCTGTAATCCGCGCCCGTCCTCCCTCGCCGACTTCTCACCGTCTTCTTCTGCTTTTGTGCTTTAAACCATCCTCCCCTTCTCCGGGCTTTTTTCTTCCTGCCCTCCACTCTTGCGTGTTCGGCGTTGCTCCGTTTTCTCATTAGCGCCACATTCCTCCCTCTCTCGCTCCCCCACCCGCTCTCTCTCTCTCTCTCTCTCTCTCTCTTTCCCGTCCTCACCACTGCCGACCCCCCCGCAGCCACCCAAAGCCCCACTCCATTCCGGAGCTCACCACCGACACACAGCGGAGGGCAGCCGCGGGCCTAAAGGAAACATTTCGGCCTCGTCCAGCACCGGACGCCGCAGCCGCTCTCCCCGCATCCCAAACCACGCAGCGGCCCGCGGTCCACCAGGCGACCCCCCACAGGCCTACGGCTCGGGTGGCATTTTTTTCTCTTGTTTAATTGGTAATTGGTATTCCGTCTGCTTGTATGTGTTTGTAACTTGTAATAGTTTTAAGTCATATGTGGAGTTTTACCGTCTGTTCTGCTCTGTGGATTTATTACGTGTGATGGATCTCCGGTCGTGAGGATGTGGCGCCCTCTGGTGTCCACGTCGTGAACACAGGTTCTCACAACAGCATAAAAGTCATTCAAAAGTCGAATTCGAATTGTCGTTATCCCAATAACAACAACAAATAATAACAATATAATTACACCCATAGTCCATGTTAGTTGAGTGTTTTTTTTTGGACAGTTGTTTTTCGCCATTTCATTGTATTTGTAAATAAATGTATTTTATATTATTAACAAATCTGTTAGCAATATTGTAATATTGTTAGCTATTGTGCTGCTATTGTTGTATTTCCATAAAAATGCAATGATTGAAAAGTGAAAGCGTCATAAAATGCACACTGAATTCGTTGCTTACTATTTATCAGATATATTACTCTGCTGTGCATTAGGCCTCTGTCTATGTTTCATTTGCTTAAACTACAAAAGAGGTTTGCCAGATGAAAAAAAAAAATATTTGCATTTAATCAGCCACTGCAATGACCGTGACTTTAACAATGAACCAGACCAGGACACATTTTAGTAAGTAATCTGAGAAGTTATAACAGCGTTTATGCCGAACAGCGTGATGCATTTATATCGTATATTTGTTCGAAAAAAGAGCATGCCCCACTGGGTTCATATGACCCATCTCTGCCGGGACTCGAACCCGGAGCCTCTGGATTAGAAGTCCAGCGCGCTATTCCATTGCGCCACAGAGACTGAGCCAATAGGAAGGATGCTGGCCTCCTTTAGATCCGCACGTGCTCTGCATCGCTCTCTTACAGTAACTCGCAGCATCAGGACCACGCCGCATGTACCAGCGCGGCTGAGGGCGCCGGCCGCTAGAGGGCGCAGCGACCTCACTTCAGTACGAAAGCTGTTTAAAGCGGCACAGGCCTTGCTTTCATATTTTTACTTTACGTTGCAAGTAAGTATTTGCTTAACTGCTCTTATGTTCTTTGGCAGGAAAAGAAGGAAATCATAAACAGAGAGCCTGAAAGAGACCTTAATTTAAAGATTCCCGAACATATTTTATGCAGCTTTTAGAACCATGTGAGAAGTTACAATATCATTTCTCACCAAAAACAGAGCATACTGCTCCACTGATGTTGGTACCAAATTTTCTTGATTTACATCCATTTCTGGCTAAAACTAAAAGGGCATTATCAATTTTATTTTTTTGTGTGCTGCATACATAAAGGATCCACCTTTAAAAATTTGGATGTCATTTTCCAATGTGCGTCTTCCTGTCTGGATATCTGGCAACACGAATCTGCGTCACAGCTCGACTGTCAGATTAGATCCAAGATGGCGACGTTGCTCTAGCATCCTGTATGCAAGAGGAATTAATTGGCTTGAAGTTACGTTTTTTCTATAAAACATTAAAACATCACGCATGTTTTAGTAACAATTATCAGGTCTTTACATTTGACTGCATTGTAATAAGAATTGTCAGAACAAAATCCCTTTATTCAGAAGTGCTTCACCAAATCATTAAGTAAAACTAATAGATTCTTTAAGTTTAACTTCTTGCAGTTTCTTGTTAATGAAGAAAGCAAATAATATTTTCTTCACCCTTTTGCTATGGAAAAAGGTACCAAAGCATTTGGGCCATCACTGCCAGACTGTACCCTCAGGGACAGAACGGACACACACACACACACACACACACTTGTTTGTTTAGAATATATTATCGACTTTGCACATCAGTATTTACCTTATTTGTATGTGGCACCTTACATTACACTCATTTGACAGGTTTAGTGGTGTCTGACTTTTTGTTGTCTACATGTTTTATTTGCCTTAAATGTAATTCTTGCACTGTCTGTGTGCCATGTTTGCACTTTGTTTGTCTGTAACTTTGTTTAAATGTTACACGTAGCACCAGGTTCCAGAGAAGCGTTTCACTATGCTGTCTAACATGACAATAAAGCTCAAGATATTTGCATCATTCTGTATCTTTATTTAACTCATAATATGTTTTTGTTTAACTCATCATTAAACATTAGATTTCCTGAATGAAAAGCACATTTTCATCCATAATACTGAGAGAGTTCTTACTCTGTTTTAGCAAACAGGCATTTAAGTGTGTGACTTTGGGGAATTTTAGGTAGGGACAGAGGCCAAATTGATATTGCAAATTCATTTTATGCATTCAATATTAACAAATGCCCCTTCATTTTACTGACAAACTGCTGTAAAGTTGCATAATGAGAAGATACAGTTTTTATTAGTAAACAGTGTAAAACAGTAATACGTTAACAAACATATTTACATCCCTAATATATAATGGAAAAACACAGGTCAGCATAAGACCAGGATTTCTTGTTTTCTAAATTTGTACATTTTAAAGATGCCTTTAACGCAAGATCACCACAGTTCTTAGATGCAGCTTCTTTCCCAGTCTCACAATATTGTGCAATGACAAATAAAAAAAAAACTGACAGCAGTTACAGGCTCATTTCTGCATCTAGTCAATTTAAAGATGTAGCTCCCATGTTCGTTCACTTACAGACATTCTACCTTCTCAAGATTGAAGATAGGTTTATTGTCAGTACAACAGTATACACAGTATACAGTCTATTGAAATAATGTTTCACACAGACCCCCCACAGTGCAATCATAAAAGAAAGAGAAAAAAATTCTATTATATATACACACACACTAAACTAAACAAAAACTTAAATTCTGTACAGTAGCTCTATAAGAGAAAAGTAAAACTTTTTTTGTACAATGAACAGAACAAACAGGACATAACTGGACATGTAGGAGCTCACAATCATAAAAAAAAAATCAATCATCACATTATTTCTGTAAAGGAGAATGTAGATGGATAACCTGAAGATGGATAACCCGTAAAAATTAGAACAAAGTTGCTGTCATGCAGTTCTTTGAGCATTTTGTTATTCCCTCTGTAGTGAACAATTTAATATCACATTTTCCTGAAGACCATCTCCTCTTATGTCAGTTGGATCAGATAGTATTGTTTAGTGTAACTGTTCATTCCACGTGGACACACACATGCACACCCCCCTCATCTGGGAGTCAATGGAATTATTTAGTCATCAGAAACCCTGAAAATGACAACTCCCATTGCATTCCATGTAAGAACAGCAGCAAACAATGAGCTCAGAAGCACTCGGTCCAATGTGAGCAGTTGTTCTAGGTTCCATTTACAATCATGGTCAGACCATGGAATCTCCCACATGGATCACACATTGTGTGGATGGATCTGATCTGTCTGTGCTCTGGATTAGAGGGATGGAGTTTCAGGCTGGACTGGAGACAGCAAACAGACCTTGCTGTACTTAGTAGGCGCAGGAGTAAACAGTGCTTTAGGCTGCTGGGAAAAGCGGAAATGAGTCAGAACTACACAGTGGCTGTTTCTCCATTTACATTTCTGATCTGGGATCACTGTCTCCAAAAATACACCCAGTGGCATAAGGCAACACTGAGAACTGGGCTATGCAGATTGATAGTGCCATGTAATAAATAACTACTACACATCTTTTACAAGGTCTAACAATTGTAAAAACTAGAGTGCAGGGTAATCTATGATTAATTAAAACCACACAAACCGGTTTTTGGCTGTCCCAACCCATTAGTCTTGCAGGTATTGGAATCTTCGGCAAAAGTTTGTCCTTATATCTGAAATATGATCAGAAGTAAAACATTCACT
Source organism: Denticeps clupeoides (assembly GCF_900700375.1). NCBI lineage: Eukaryota > Metazoa > Chordata > Actinopteri > Clupeiformes > Denticipitidae > Denticeps > Denticeps clupeoides. The sequence continues at coordinate 24,329,716 of NC_041707.1, forward strand.
TTTGCTTGAAAGGAGTGTTGAACTGCTTCACATTGTTGAAAAAAAAAAGAAAGTGCTGTGTAATCAGGGGAGGGTGGAATGTTTTCAGAGAAATACATCTGAAACTTACTGCCTATACAGGACAAACAGGATAATGCACAGGCAGACCATCACAGAGATGCAGGTGACAAGCACAAATTTAAGAACACCTGATGAATCATTTCTCCCTAGGAAATGTGGGGTAGAAAAACATTTTTATGCTTTGGTCATATTACTAGCTTGGTCCTAGCATAAATCGTTTTTGTCTAAATATACTTTTTATCTTTAGTTGTTTAGTATAGGAATGAAGTGTCTGTAGTTTGCACTGACCGCCATGAATAAACTTTTCAAAAATTCAATAGACGTGCACCCAACTATTTTACTTATTAGAAAATATGCCAAAATATTAATTTTGAGGCAAAAATTCATTTCCAGAAAAAATACGAGCATAAAATTCTAACAAATTGTAATACTAGATATACATTGGAAATTAATATAATTAATATGACTAGACTGGGATAACCTCTCCAAAATGGCAGATCTGAACTACAGTGATTAAGACCACCCAAAGGTGGAGGACAACCTTGTGAGATTGTGGAAGAATAGTTTAACTGCAGTTTGTTTTAAACAGCATTTTTATGTATGTATCATTTAGCACTTTGTGAATAAGACTACACTTTAGACTCTGTACTGCTGAAATGTGTGGGTGGAGAGTCATTTTCATCATTAACTAATAAAACATACCATAGACCACTTCCTTGCTCAGGTCACTCTTTCCTGACCCACATGTGAAAACAGACTTCACCTTCATCCTGTATTCACAAGCTGGGTCGTAGTCTTCTATGTGTCTGTTATCTATAAAATTCTGTAGGGCACAGTCAGTGAATAGACTATAGATCAAATGTGGATGAAAGTCCTTTTACTAGCACTAGTACAGTGTGTTATAATATGGGCTTCAGTGTACAAAAGACATATCCATACCCAACTTCTTGTTGTAAGAAGGGTTCTGCTGAGTTTAGTGAGGTAAACCTGCTGAAGTGAGGTCATCCTTACCTTTGTTTGCTTAGAGCCACATTTAGAAAAGAAGGCTTCATATTTCAAGCAGTTAGCATCAAATGTGTCAGTGTCCCACCTAAACAAGAGTTTGTCTCCTTCCAGGCTTACACTAAGCTTTGGAGGATCAGGTTTGACTAGGAAAAAATCATAACATATTCATAACAAATCAGATGGCATACCCAATTTAGCACCAAGTGATCAATTCTTATTTATCTCACCTATTTTAGGGTCCGTCCAGAAGGTGTTATTCAAATTGGAGCCGATATCGTTCAACAGAAAGAAGATGTTAGGGGTTATGCTTTTATTATTAATCCTGTAAAGTATGTGACAGCCTGTCTTCATAGTCCCATTGTAAAGGTATGTTGTGCAGGGTTTCAATGGTGACCTCTCTGGCCACTTGATCCTAAGGAGTAAGATACAGTTTAAAAAGATTCAACAGTAAAACCTGTCATGTCAGTAGTGGGCAAAAAGACAAAAAAAAAACAATGGTGACCTCACCAGTAGTACAGATGGATGTTAGTGTTATTGAGAGAATCCCAACTGCAGTTCATGGAGTGTCGTGAATAGACAACACAATGAAAGTTCTTCACAAAGGCTGTTGGTAAGATGAAAATTAAAAAGTGACATTTTAATTGTATAAACTGATTTAACTGAATTGAAGCCATGATACATACTCAACATTGTTTAAACATGATCACTTTTTTATTTAATTAAAGTAGGTAAAACCTTATTAAGTATCTCACAAAAATACATACATATATCTTTCTTTGGGTCAACACCTTATCAAAGTGTCATTTCTTTAATGTAAAGAATTCAGTTTGCAGCTTGTACAACAGTGTAAATTTGCTGACTATATGTCACAGCATGTGCCTTAGGTAGGGACAGAGGCCCTCATTGACCTGATAAAACCCCAACGCTGCCTCAAGCTACCCTACTGAACTTACCTGGGTGCTGCCGAATGGTTACAGAAACGGCTTTTCTTTCTTGATCACTGTCTGTACATTGTGCGCTCACTTCAAAGGTCACATCCTTATCCCGTGCCATGCAATTAAGTCTATAGAAAGATTCTGATGTTTTGTACAATGTACTCTGTAAGCAAATAAAAAGAATATTTCAGACATTTCAACCAAGGAATCTGGTTCAAACTGAAATAGCCAAAACTGTTGTTAAAGTGAAGTGATTGTCAATGTGCAACACAGCACAGTAACACAACCAAAATGTGTCCTCTGCTTTTAACCATCACAGTGAGCAGTGGGCAAACATGAAAGGCGCCCAGGTAGCAGTGTGTAGGGACGGTACTTTGCTCAGTGGCACCTTGGCAGTTCGGGACTCGAGCTGGCAACCTCCCAATTACGGGTCTGTTTCCATACCTGCTAGGCCACCACTGATTCAGAATCCAAAGAAGTGTTCACAAAACAAGCAAGTGTTGTACAACGTTGTATCAACTTACATGCTAACATTAATATGCATCTGGACATGGCAGTACAACGCATGGTACAGCATCATACAAGGCACAGCCAATAAAGCTAATTCTGATGGAACTGGATCATGCCAATCAAACATGATTTCTTCGTATAATTACAATACTGCTTCTGCCCTGCCTCAGCCGAAACTGAAATGTCCGGCCTGTCTCCCACAACCTGAAAAATCTGTAAAATCTATCATTATTTTATGTGGTTATAATAATAACAACAACAATCAAGCGGCCTGCAAGGCTAATAAATATGATCTTGAGCTAGTGGTCTTCCGTTTTAGATGCTGCAGGAAGCTCTTAATAATTTCACTTCATTTCATTTCATTTCCCTGTTCCAGGCAAAGCTTACTCATAATTCCAAGGCACTAAACCTTATCGGACCTGCCAAGCAACTTTATTTTCCTGTTCAAAGATGTCTGTACACCGATCATTTGTACAAAGTTTCAGACTATTAAAGAATCTCATGGAAACAATTGCAAACACAGCAAATGGAAATAATAATTATTGGTATTATTTAAAATACTTATTCATTTTGTAATACTTTAAATTCGAAGTAGCATTTTTCCCTTATGGAAAACAAAGGACATTTTCCTAAATGTCTCCAACCTTTGGAAGTGTGTCCACAGAGACTATGGTGCCTGGACAGGACTCACCTTCTCACCGTCATCATTCACCTTGCTGATGTTGTAATTACAGTTCCCGTGGGAGTTGCTCCAGTCTAGCAGTGGGCAGAACTCATTGTTCCAGACCACCTTCACGTCCAGAGGAGGAATCTGGCCTGGAGAAGGTCGCGGGGTTAAAGACGAATCATACACGGTATCGACACACTGTGGTGCTGCTTATTACACTCATTGCGCAACTGCTTATTCAAGTTGACGTCACGGATTTTCGGAAATCGTTGGATGTACCGAGTCCCAGCCTGAGAAAATGTCGCGCGGTGTGCTCACCTGTCCCCTGTCCCACAGCGAAAAACTTCACGAACAAGCTGATGACCACGGAGATATTCCAGTGTGTCAAAATCATCTTTCCCGGGGTAAAAAAATTTAATAAAAACGTGTGGCGTTGTAGTGCTGAAACTCCGTCAAAGCAGAGTAAAAAGGCCGAGTAATAGCAGAGCCAAATCAGGAGTGCGCCGTGAGGAAAAGTAACAGCTCGCTCCTGCGCTCTTCTCCTGATAGAGCGGACTCCGCCCATAATGACGTATGTGGGCGACTATGTGGGAGGGGTCGGATGACGTCACGCCGCGGATGTTGACTGCGGGGCCAGATGGGGAGAGCAGCCACGTGTTCGGGGAATTAGGTAGGTGTAGTGAAACGCACCCGGAAAGTGGTTTTAAAATCTATACAGCTGCGTAAATGGTCGAGGTGTACGAATTTTTACAGCGGTGCTGAAGTGTGCTCACCCGTCTTCTTTAATTGTAGTGTTAATAACCGTGTGTTCACCCGCTCTCGCTGCACGTAGGAAAGAGACCGACTATTATTTGGCGGAATAATTTTGTTATTATTCGGGGAAAATGTGGCTCTCACTCCGGAGCGGCTTCAGTTCACTTTATTTAGAAAGAGACATGTGCACTTTACACGAATAAAAGCATGTCAATACATCCAGAAATAAAAAAAAAAAAAACATTTCCCTGTAATTACAGTGATAACCATTTACACATTATTTTACGTTTTTATTTCCTATTCTATAAATCTGCATATCTTCTGAACATAATTCAGCGCAGCTATGTGACACTTGAGTGTGTGTGAAAGAGTGAAATAATAATAATAACAGAAGGCTTTGTATGAATCTTAATTACAATTAACAAAAAAATACAGCATTATTATTTAATTATTTTGAGATGTATTCTCATTAAAAGTAAGAGTTCATTTTAAATACATACAGAATGTAGTCAAAAGAACTTTTGTACAGAGTCATCCCGCAACTGAAGCCACTTTAGTCTCTATGTCCTTCCAATGCAAAACACCACTGCATCAGTGTTTTCACTCCCTATACAAAACAAGACACTTACAACTCATTAACTGTTCAGATCAGCAGCAGAGCTGCTACGGTCCACTGGCGATAAGTCACGTGAATCATAAATGACGAGCTGCTTGATGGACTCGACTGAATCAGAGCAGGACACGTCAATGGGCAGGCCTGCAGCACACCAGGATGCCCATACCGCTTCCTGCCCTTATGGATCGTTCAGGAACTGTTCATGGTTCGACTTCCGATGTTCGTGGAAACTGCCTGGCTGAGGAAGTGAAGCTATTAGCAGTTACATGTTTTGCGACTACTGCTTCTGCCCTGTTTCTAATTAATCATGGCACTTCATTGAGGTGTGAAATAAGAGCGGTTTAGCTGCCTAATGCTGGATTAAATAACATATCTAAAAAAAATTATTGATCCATGCAAATAATTAACAAAAATGCTTCTGTCAGATTTTTCTTTTCAGTTGCATCTGATCAGTAATACGGTTTTACAGCTTGTCTGACTGTAAGGCAGGTGGGTTTAGTTAGTGCACCATTTTGGCCGCATTTTTCAAGTGAGACGCTACAGACAAGCAAGCTTCATGACCCCATCAGACTGTACTAAGAAGAGACATATATAACACTGCAAGTGGAATCATGTTGCTCAGCATTTTTGTGTCCAAAAAGGCTCAGAACAACTGTACCAGGATCCAAATGTAACACATTTCCATTTAATAGTGGTTTAAAACTCCTCCACACTGGGCACAAATATGAAGACAAGGGAGTTGGTTCATATTTTAACTGGTTCTAGTCAGAGCTGGTTACCAGAAAGGGTTGGCTTGTGTTGGTTTTGTGAATGTGCTGAACGAGTTGGGCAGACAATGAAAAATTGTCGCCAGGATACTAATGCAATTGCACTTCCTCTTTACTTCTGAGGTTAGAGAGTCCTCACACATTACAGTCACCACAACAAGGAAGTGCCTTTTTGCCATAGACTTTTGTTATATCAAAGCAGGCAAATCTGAGATATCGAAGAATTAAACTATTAAGTTTTTTAACTGCAGTAACCTTTGTGAAGGGGGGTAGTTTCTAAAAAGTATATTGCCTTGTACTACTAGACTCTTGGAGGCACTTAAACAACAGAGTCACTGAGAATATTCTAGAAGGCCACTGTTCCTGACAGCAGCAGTGAAAAGATGAAGGCGTAAGAAAATTAAGGCAGGATTTTAAATCCTGAAGCAACATAATACACCACAATATTCAGTACTCTAACACAGCAGACCTTCAAATCCATCATGAGTTGAATCGCCCAGGTCAACTTTAGCTGGACTCCTACTATAAAGCAGAATGATGGAAATGTATGGACAAGCAAAGAGCAGAAGAGCGACAATCTTTGTAAGCTGGGCTGAGTGTAATCAGTAGTAGATATGAAGTCATGCCTCATAAACAAATACTGACTATATGACATTCCTAACCTGCCTCAACCTGATCATGCAATCAAAACATTCTGCAATCTGAAACTAGAAAGAGTGGGAATTAAGTGTTGGAGTTTTAAATACAATAAAATGCATTTTCAAGCTTGTCTGGAAGAGTGTCACTTCAGCACAATAACATAACAAAATAGCCAGTTGCTCTTAATTACGGACATTATCAAAAAGTGCTTGGTCCAGGAGGTTAGCCAGAAAATTCCACAGTGACATCAAGACGGCTTCAAGTGTGCCCTGTGATTCAAGCAGTACCAACATTTTACATTTCAAAGCACTTGGATGGTGCAATTCTACACTTAGCAGATGCATGGGACCTGTCCCAAGCCTACTGGAATGTAGGAGGGGAGTGGACGAGGACTGAAGGGGGTTTCTCTAGCCTAGCTCGCTGGAAGTTCCACTTATGGCCCGGAATACGTGTATTGAGTTCTGAAGCAGAGAGCGTGTCATGTCCTCTTGGAAGATCTATGGATGACAAAGAAAAGTTATTTGTGAGTTAATTGTGATAGCCTACACATTTGTATAACCTTAACAGCAATGCCATGATGATATGCAATAACAAAAAAAAAACAAGATTGAGTGACTGAGTAAGAACCCGAACCAAAAAAATACATGGGACACGCTTTAGCTTCAACATAACATGATAACACAACATGGTATCAGTTATCTGGTCACTTACACATCTTAGCATTCCTGAAGCTAAGGTTGAGGGAGGCAGTGGAAGTGAAAAGAAAAGTTGGTTAGTAACACTGAAAGGAAAAAAATATTTCTTGGAAAGAAAAAAGAGCTCTGGTCTGGTCAAAGTTAATCCCATTCAATGTAAGCGCCTGGTTCATTCATCTGCTGTCTGTTCCAAAAGAATCAAGTAAAGCAAAGCAAAAGTAGAGCAACATACCAACTGAATTCATGCAAGGTGTGATTAATTTCATGTGTGATTAATTAATATGTGTGTGTTTTCGGAAAAATGCTTATTTATGCATTTGCAAGTTCCACTTGGCCATGGTCTTTACGTTCTCAGCGTGGACCTAGTGCAGAGTGATAGGACAAATCCATGTGAATAATGGCACTTCATGTTTTTGAGTATGGGTGTGGGTGCCCCTTGAGTCACACTGCCCTATGTGTCATTGTATGACAGACAGCAGGCATGTTGCAACCCATTTTAGAGGTGGCCATTCCAGCCTTTCAGATGTACAGGACAGAAATAAGAGAATCAAAGTCTCCTCATTCATACAGGTGGAGTACCCACTTCGAACACCCTGGAAATACAATAAATCTCATCCATGTAAATTAAACATCAGCCACAATAATTAGCTGCTCAGTAGAGCATGGCTGAGGCACCAACACCATGCATGTAAACCTAGAAAAAGGAGAAAACCATTCCCAATGCCATTTAAAAATCATATTTAAATATTTACATTAATAATATGTTTGCATGTACACACTGCAAATAAATGAACTGCACAGACTCTATACATAAATAAATAAATAAAAAACATATTTTACAGAAAATGGTGATAATTTACTCTGGTAAATTTACCAGATTAATACATTTTGATGAACACAGAGTTATGTGAAATTGTGATAACATACAACAAAAGCTAATTATCATGGTTTAAATGATTCATTCATTCACTGCTGTTCACTAAACAGCCACAACATGGCCGCAACCCAATATTTTGAACATTCACAAATCCTTACATGCCAGAGTTATTGACATGGCCTTGGTGTGATTGGGTGTCTGTGGGAAAAACTAGTGAGTCTTGTGAGCTGATAAGTAGACAGGTTTGATTGCAAAATAAAGTAGGTATTTCACCAGTACACCTATATGAACAAGACCAGCATCCTTATACAGCATTGCCTCACTCGTAATTGCGTTTTTGGCTCTGGCTCATACTGTGTCGGAATAATGTGATAGATGCTTCAAAAATCAAGAAAACAGACTTGATTTTATTGATAACCCTTGTAAGGCACATGTGTGTGTGAAAGATTTGAATGAGACAAAGGGTGGGAATGCTGAACATTGTAGAATGTGAAGGGGCTCGCAGTAACAGAAGTGACTTGATCAATTTTGATTGGTCCATAGTTTGAGGAACACTGCCATAGTACATGGTCCATGTAATGTTCGGTCAAGCCTGTGTGTGTGAAGCTAGTCACGTAGCAGTAATATCAATGCAATTACAGATTAACCAGCAATTACAGAAGCTGCTCCTCTGACGTCCTTTCACATCATGGATTTAGATTTACAAGTTGCCATTTGTTACCAAAACCAATTTCATAAGAAAAAACAGCTTATAAGTGTATGTGACTACAAGTTTATCTCTGCCCTACCTGCTCCTGAATAATGCCAGATAGTTCCTTCACCATGTCTTTGAAATTGCCCTTCAGCCCCTCATGGTATTCAATTTGATCCTCCTTGATGAGTTGCTCATTGACATCCAGAGCCACACTGCAGGCGTGAACAAACCTCCTGAAGAACAGAAAAATGCAGATCCTCACAGAAAAGATAGAACAGTTAAAGTAGTTCAATATTTCAACTCACACTGACCCCTATGAAGAACATAAATTAAGTTTTCAGTCATGAATGCTAAATGATGCGATAGATGTGGAATATGCTCTGCACATTAAAAACATCCTTAGTGCTCCTGTAGTTATTGACAGAAGCCTCTCTATTCTGTACCTGTAATGGGCCTAGATATAAGAAGATGCATATGAAGATGACCTTTTGCATAAATCATCATCTCAGTACAAGCAACATGTACACACCTGAATATATCTTTGAGATCTTTTGCCTTCTTGCTGGTCTGGCTGGACTTGGACTTGTCAAGGAAAGCTCTAGCATAGGCCATGGGACCTGCATTCACCTGTCAGACAGCAGCAACAGAAGGCAACTTGGAAGGCAATGTTGGAAACTTCAGGTAAAAACTATCATACATTTATGATGTGTTCGTCCTAATCTGCATTTAGCTGTGACTGCTCTCAAAGTGAGGGGGATCATGTGAGGGTCCTGTATCAGGATGTAGAAGCTGCCGCAGTGGTGCTCTACCTGCACACTGACGCAGCCCTGCAGTTTGAGCTGTAGCTGGATCATGTCCACCTCCTGGTTGCAGCACAGCTTGTCCAGCTCGGCTGTGCGATCACGCATCTCATCTATGGCCACATCAACAGGCTTCAGCTCCAGCTGTTTCTCCCCTGACACCTCCACTCGCTTCTTAACATACGGGAACCAGTTAGCCGCTATGCATAAAAAGAGAGTGGGTGTAGGTGACTTTAAAGTGCACTAACAAGCTGAGACCTGTCTGGAAAACATGTCTCTAGTATGTGTGTGTGAGTGTGTTTAGTGTGAATGGAATGGAATTTTTTCCCCATGTAAAGCTAATCAACAAAGTGAAACATAATGCTTGTGGTCAATATAGACAACCCTCTCCAAACATCACTAATAATCTTGTTAGGAGATTCATTGAATTAAATAAGATTTTAAATATGATTCAAATTTGTTCATTCTTAAAAAATAATTAATTATAGGCAAAAAGGCTGCGATTCATATGAATCTCAGGATGAATTTTATGTCAGTGCTGTTTCTATGTGAGGTATGAGATGAGGTATGAAGCAAGCATACTTGTGAGGATTGTTCTTCTCTTGCACTGTTCCTCCACTCCACCATGTTTCTTGCCCGAAAGTGTGTACGGCGTCTCAAAGACAAAGCGACTGATGTTATGACTCTTCTCAAAGTCAGTCTTCTTCTCCTGGAGGTCCTTCTCATCAAAATATGGCTTTACAAAAGTTACTTGTATATGTGCCAGTTTTGGGTCCAGATCCTTTGGATTGACCTATCATGTTATCAAATAAAATAACATGAACGTGACAATAAAATTGTCAATGGGCCTTCATTCACCGACCAAAAATACACTTCCTTTAGATTCGGGCCTTCAGTATTGTCTTGTTTTGTATTGGAACACACTCTAAACACACTCAAGAGCCCTCAATAATAAAGTCAAAGATTATTTTCAAAGATTACATATTATCATTACTGATTTGGCCTCAAACATCAAGTCATTTCTTTTCAAGGCTTTTCACTTTTCAAACACTACATCAGTTCACTGCATAGCACTACCAACATACAAAAATATAATTTGATGTTCACTTCATACCAACACTACAGAACTATTGAAGATGTTTCCTACTTTATAGTTTTGTTTTTAGGCAAATGGCCCATACAATTCATTCTACATAATGTAATGAAACCATGTAGACGAGAACAAATTCTAGAAAATCAGTAGATATTGTGAATGAGGCACAATGACATCCTCATATTAAGTGTAGACTTCATAAATGCTATATTTTAATCATTTGATGATTTATACATCTTCAACTTTTCCCATCAAAGGATTTCGGCTGAATCCAGAAAGTTCATCATCTTATCAGTAAATGCCCTGAGTCAAACTGTTCCCTGGTTATGACTATGACAGGACTATGATTGTGCCAACAACAATGAAACAAAATCACATTCAGATTGTAATATGCTGGTTACCTTATTTGAGTCTTGGATGATTCTGACATTTTCTGAACCAAACTTTTCACTGTAGAGGCTAAGCAGACGCTGAGAGATCTCAGACAGGCCAGTGAGTTTAGGCTCTTTGTATATGTACTCCTTCCCATCTTCCTCTTCAAAGAAAGCCTGTCAGAAATCACAGCCAACAGGACCCACCTATAATTATATAACTTGTAACCATCTACTGCAACATGAACCTAAAGGCAATCCCCGTGTTTCACAAAACCAAAAGAAATGAATCTAATCTAATCTAATCTTCATGGGCCACAGATACGTGAACTATGATACGTGAACTATGTTCTCCTCAATGGAGACAGCTTACCCCCCAACTGAAAGTGACTGTCATTGTGAAACACTGCAGCACAACACACAGTGTACACAGTGAAATATGTCCTCTGCTTTTAACCCATCACCAGTCGGCAGCCATTAAAGGCCCCAGGGAATGTGTGGGGACAGTTCTTTGCTCAGTGACACCTCAGTGTTACCTTGGCAGTTTAGCCACAGCTTCACAAGGCAACTGTGACGTTCTGCACAGACCTGTTCTTGGGTTACATAGAAATGCGATTTTCCCAATTATATATGGTGAAATCCAGAAGCATGGGAAAGTTGTGCAATCAGGTATCACTAGCAAGGGAAATATCTTTTGAGGGGTGTCTACACACATGGGTGGGTGGGTAACCACTGAATTGAACTACATTAGTGTAAGAGTCCTTGCTTTTCATCTGGTCAGTAGAGTAAACGTGATCTTTCCTAGTGTCTACCCACTTGTCCATAAAAGGCCACCCTGAAGAAGGTCCCCAGCAGCCTCCGGCCGGTCTGCATCACCTCCAGGATTTTGGAGTATGCACGGTGCAGAGTGTCATAAAGACGCTTCAATTTCTGCCACAAACATAGACAGGTTTCATTATTCCATTGCATCTGGGTGATGCAATCATTCTGATTACTTAATATGCAGACATGATGGACAAAAATACAAAAAATTTATGTGACTGCGGGAAATTATTTGTCTGGTCAGCAGGATCCTCAGTGATGTGAAATATTTCTGTAACACAGTGGTATGGATTTGTTGAGGTGGGAGACAAGTAACAAGAAAAAAAATCTGCTCATCTTCATACCAATCACAGTTACTGTTTACAGCAATAGAAAACGGCCAGAATAAACTTCCCAAAGGAGTATTAACAACAGTGTGGGAACTCTGCCTCTCTTCCCTTACATGGGATGACTTGCTTTTCAATGTTTTCCTTGTTTGTGTCAGCCCAAAGTAAATTATTACATCTCTGGCTATATGAGGAAACACAGCCATATGTAAACAGGAAGTGATTTGGAAGATTCTTATTGCTTTAAAATGTATTAAATGACATTGACATAAGCTGTCAAATTGATCCTACTTTTTCTGTCATACCCCAAACTGTTCCTCTAAGTTTCTTTCGAGGTCTCTATATGAATTTAGACTGTTTTGGGTTAGTTAATACAGTGTTTCTCAAACCTGCTCCTAGAAACCAACATCTCAGCATATTGTAGGACTAATTAGCTAATGATGATCTGCAGCAATTAGCAAACATATTTGCTTGAGGGTTATAATGCATAAGCTGTGGGTCTTCAGGTGCAAGATTTGGAAACACTGGTGTCAAGAATAAACAGAAACCAACATCTAGACAGGAATATATAATGATATCTACAGAGATGCCCAATCTTCAATCCTCTACTCTACAGAACAGTGATGATAGTATGCTCTGGTAAAACTGTGTAAAACTGGGTGTTCTGTATTTAACACACTTAATTTACCTTGACTAGTAAAGATCACCCTAATCTTGAGCACAACTAGGCATTGTGAAAAAGGTTAAAAAAAAAAGCTTATGCTGGGACTTGCTCCAGGACTTGAAAAAGTTATGTAATGGAAGCTATCATTGTAGAAACATGTGGAAAGAGGGTGTAATTGTGAACTGATGAGGATAAAATGCTGTTGCCAGATTTGGTGCACTTTTGTATTTTTTCATGGAATGGAATATCCACGAAAGTATAATTTGCACTAATTATTTTTGTGACTGGTTTGAAACTAAACTGCAATAGTAGTAAGTATAAGTCATCTTTAAAGTGTACATGATTTCTAATGGTCTTGTCACCACTTCCTAAGCATTTTTTTGCGGAAATCATTCCCACTACCAACTGGATTTCCTGTTACTGTTATATTTCCTGTTACTGTGGTATTTGGCAGCAGACATGACTGTGGCTAAATACAAATTACAAATAGTGTTAAAACATGCCATGCTGAATGATCTTACCTCAAACTCATGCCGTTTTTCGTAGACAGGGATGATTATTTTGGCAACATGTGTGATCAACTCATAACGCTCAGCCTTCCATAGGCCCTCCACACACACTTCTAGATGCTCCACCAGCACTTCCTGCACCAGAAAAAAGCCATAGTCATGGAAAAATGGTATATATGAAAGTCAAAGTGTCATTGTGAAACACAGCACAGCACAAGGTGCACACAACAAAATGTGTCATTTGCTTTTTTACCCATCACCCTTGGTGAGCAGTGGAGTGGGCAGCCATGAAAGGCACCTGGGGAGTAGTGTGTGGGGATGGTGCTTGGTCCGTTTCCTTAACCACTGTCATAGGGCATTATCATGGCAAGAAATATTCAGAAATATTCAGTATATGAATACAAAAGACCTGAGCCTCTGCAGCAGGTACAGCCTGCTCTGCCCTTTTTTATAAAGTGCATTATGAGTTATGAGTCCAGTCCAGTCCATTGTTCAGGTGAACACCAAGGTACTTGTAGCTATCCACTGCCTCAATGGCTATACCCTGGATGTCCAGTGGTTGCAGTGGAGGATGTTTGTGCCTGTGGAAGTCTACCACCAGCTCTTTGGTTTTTCCAGTGTTGATCTGGAGGTAGTTCTGCTGGCACCAGTCCACAAAGTCCCTTGTCAGTTCTATGTACTCAATGTCGTCCCCATCTGTGATGAGGCCGACTATTGCAGAGTCATCAGAGATCTTCTACAGGAAGCAGTTGGTGGAGTTGTGTGAGAAGTCTGCAGTATAGATTGTGAAGAGGAACGGCGCCAGAACCGTTCCCTGCGGGGCCCCTGTACTGCAGACAACCGTGTCTGACACACAGCCCTGAGTTCTCACATACTGTGGTCGGTTAGTTAGGTAGTCCAGGATCCATGTGGATCCATTCTATATCTATACATCATTACAATGGCTTCTGGCAGTGGGTCAAATATACTCTGCAGTAAATGTGGAGTTGGTTCTAATAAAAAGCTGTCAGAAAACACATATGGGGCTGCATAGCCCCACACCAGTCAGGGTGGCCATGCTAACCTGTGTCCACCACCAAAATTACATACAATTTTGCATGTGGGCAAAAGAACTGGACCAGACTCTGTGCACTTTTGCTTGCTTCAGGTTGTTTGTACCTCAGTGTAATAGACATCTTGCATGCCAGAATCTTCCTTCATGGCAGCCTCCTCTTCAATGTTCAGTGTGATCTTCTTAAATGCTACAAGGCCACTCTGGAAGAGCTCTGGGAGGGCATTAATCAGAAAGCTTGAGTGTGAGAATTCAATACATTCACTAGGCAACTATGAGATATTTCACTTGTCATTGTTTAATCAAAGATGTGTTAGGTACATACAGTGGGTTGCAAAAGTATTTGGCCCCCTTGAACCTTTCCACATTTTGTCACATTACAGCCACAAACATGAATCTATTTTATTGGAATTCCATGTGAAAGACCAATACAAAGTGGTGTACACTTGAGAAGTGGAACAAAAATCATACATGATTACTTAAATTACTGAAACGTGGGGTGTGCGTATTTATTCAGCCCCCTGAGTCAATACTTTGTAGAACCACCTTTTGTTACAGTCTTTTAGGTAATGTCTCTACCAGCTTTGCACATCTAGAGACTGAAATTCTGTGGGCAAACCTGTGGGCAAAACAACTGGACCAGACTCTATGCACAATGGAATGGTTTAAAACAAAACATGTCCATGTGTTAGAATAGCCCAGTCAAAGTCCAGATCTAATCGAGAATCTGTGGCAGGATCTGCAAACTGCTGTTCACAAATGCTGTCCATCTAATCTGACTGAGCTGGGGTTGTTTTGCTAAGAAGAATGGGCAAGAATTTCAGTCTCTCGATATGCAAAGATGGTAGATGTCATGGTTCACGGAACCAGAATGTGAGTGCGTGTAGGAGGAGATGAGGAACCCTGGTGCGGTGGGACACAAGGAGGCAGGTAAGTTCCCTCTGACTTAACATGCGAATGCTAAGAGCATGATGCTGCCACCATCGTATTTGACAGTGGGGATGGTATGTTCAGAGTGATGTGCAGTGTTAGTTTTCTGCCACACAGAGCACCTTCTTCCACATGTTTGCTGTGTCCCCCACATGGCTTGTGGCAAACTGCAAACAGGACTTCTTATGATTTTCTTTTAACAATGGCTTTCTTCTTGCCACTCTTCCATAAAGGCCAACTTTGTGCAGTGCATGACTAATAGTTGTCCTATGGGCAGATTCCCCAACCTGAGCTGTAGATCTCTGCAGCTCGTTCAGAGTCACCATGGGCCTCTTGGCTACATTTCTGATTAGCGCTGTCCTTGTTCGGTCTGTGAGTTTAGGTGGATGGCCTTGTCTTGGTAAGTTTACAGTTGTGCCATACTCCTTCCATATCTGAATGATTGCTTGAACAGTGCTCCGTGGGATGTTCAAGACTTGGGAAATCTTTTTATAGCCTAAGCCTGCTTTAAATTTCTCAATAACTTTACCCCTGACCTGTCTGGTGTGTTCTTTGGACTTCATGGTGTTGTTGCTCCCAATATTCTCTTAAACAACCTCTGAGACCATCACAGAGCAGCTGTATTTGTACTGACATTAAATTACACACAGGTGCACTCTATTTAGTCATTAGCACTCATCAGGTAATGTCTATGGGCAACTGACTGCACTCAGACCAAAGGGGGCTGAATAATTACGCACACCCCACTTTTCAGTTATTTATTTGTAAAAAATGTTTGGAATCATGTACGATTTGTTCCACTCCTCAAGTGTACACCACTTTGTATTGGTCTTTCAAATGGAATTCCAATAAAATAGATTCATGTTTGTGGCTGTAATGTGACAAAATGTGGAAAAGTTCAAGGGGGCTGAATACTTTTGCAACCCACTGTATGTATGTAACACATCGCTGCCTGTTGAGACACAAGAATACCACATGCATGGACGTAGATCTATAAGTCATAAGTTAATCTTTGATTAAACAATGACAAGTGAATGTTGCAATAATTACATAGGCAAGACCATGGTGATTAAAATGCAAAATCTGCATTAAACATGTATTATAAGTATTTGCAGTTGGAAGGTCCACTCTTTTTCTGTGTTCTCGCTGTCAAACTAAAGACCATGATACTAAAACTGCTACTACTGAAACATGGGTGTGCCAACCCTTTCAAACCTGCACAGATCTCCACAGGTTCCTTTCATGTCTTGTTTGTCCTGTATTCAGCCAATGAGTAGGACTAAAATAGTTAAACCAACAGCACTTGATGCCTTACAGCCACACTAGGGGGAAAAAACGGTTTGGTGGCTTTGTTTAAGGTTTTGCATGTCTTACCATACTGTGTGTCTTTTTTTATGCACTGCATTGTTGATGGGCATGGATTGTTCAGACAGGCTAATGATCTGGCAATTAAACTAAAATGCTGTTTTACTACAGGTTTCTTGCTTTCTTAAGTTTAATGTTTTGAGAAAATTAATTTAATAAATTAATTGTACACTTTTTCACTAAAAATCATGGTTTCACCTCAATCCCGCCTTGAATAGGCTCGTGAAGTAGAAAGTTCCACAGTGAGAAAGTTCCACTTCACGAGCCTATTCAAGGAGGGATTGACGTGAAACCAACCTGGAGGATAAATTTGTGGGCACAAGCCAACTTCCCTCAGATTGACAAAGTTCTGTGGATGCAGAATGAAATGTCTCTACCTTAAAGAAAGAAAGTCCAGTTGTCATGACTCATACTTTGTATTACACTGTCATTGTAAAAATAGGCAAGAGACAAGACAGCGCAAAATACAGAGGCAACAAATGGTCAGCGTGAAATGAGAGTATTATAAGTTTCATGGTTCTCATCAGAGAATGTATTCTGACTAACTCCATAAGGTATACATATTAAAAACTTATTCTTCATAACACAGGGACATATGAGAAAGTTCACATTGAACATCTTTCCCACTAGTATTACCTAATATACAATTTTGTAATGTAAGTTGTCCAATAAAGAACATGCTGCTAATCAGCAGCTCAAGGATACACACAGCATATGGCTCCCTGTTTACTCAAACCTTACCTCCTAACATCACCTATGCATCTTTCTTCTGAATGTATACAAACAACAGTTCCTACTATAGTAAATCTGACTTGGATAGGTTTTAAATGGAAAATGTTTGTTTTCACTTTAATGAATTTCAGACAAATGAAAGACATTCTGTTAATGAAAAATTAAAAACATTTTGTGCCAAAATGTTACACAAAACTAACATTTGAAACATAATAAATCCGTACAGTTTCACTTTTGGTACCTTTCAGGGGAAATACACTTCTACATCTTCTTTGACTTCATACTGTGCACCCCTCCCCTCCATTGGACCCATAAAAATATAAACACCATATAAGGTTTAAAGGTCGTAAGAAATGACTGACTCAAGTGCCAAAGCTCGAGTACAGATTATTCAGGGTCAACAACCAAAGGAATTCAACTCCTTGCCGCCAGACCATGTTTTTAACTAGCTGGAGACATTCTGAGACTGCAGAACTCATCATGCAATTGAAGAAGAGGAGCTTACTCTTTCTGTGGAGGTACTCAGCCACCAGTGCAGCCATATGGATGTAACACATCGCTGCCTGTGGAGACACAAGAATACCACAAGCATGGACGTAGATCTAAAAGGCATAAGTTAATCTTTGATTAAACAATGGTGCAATAATTACATAAGCAAGACCACGGTGATTAAAATGATTAAAATGACCCACTGCCACTCTTGTTCTGGGTACTCTCTGTCAAGATAAAGACCAGGATACTAAAACTGCTACTATTAAAACATGGGTGTGCCAACCCTTGCAAACGTAAACATGATCTGCACAGGTTCCTTTCATGGCCTGTTTGAAGCCTACTAGCTCTTGCCTTCAAAAGACACCTTATTCTACTAAAACAAAAACCTGGTAATATTTTTCATATCATATTCATACTCATGTTTGTCTCTCCACCCAGAATTTCTCAGTGAGAAACAGGAAGGGCAGATCTTGCCTGACCATTTCCCAGAGCTGCTTCTTGCATTTTGCCACTTCCTTGTTTTTCATCAAAGACTCTGCTATGCAGATTCAAAGACTCTGCTATTTTATCTGTTCTTTTTCTATCCATTCCACACACCCACACACCTTGTGTTGTAGAGGGAAACAGGAACAGTCTAGTCCTTCACCACACACTTTACACAACACTAACCAAACGAGCTGAACAGTGTAAATGTGACCTGATATTATAAGCCCCAGGCATCCTACAGCCCTCTTCAGCTCAGGGGTGAAAGGAGACAGCCCTTTCATTTTACGTGTGAAAATAATGCATCTAAATTTGCCCTGAGGCCTGAAGAGGATAAACATTCACAGTCAGAAATAAATAATAAATGAATGTGACCAAATGGTACAGACACAGATGGTGCAGAATACACACACACATATACCCAACAAACAGTCCCATGGAAGAACATTAGGACATTCAAACAATTTCCTAATGGTAGGAAATAAACATAATAATTAAACATCAACTAAAGTGAGGTTTTAAGTGAAGCATACTAATTGAAGCCTCTCAATACTTGTAAATGGGACCAGTTTCTGCTTTGCCGTTGTGGACTATTGTATAATTACAGAAAAAATAATTTAATCCATTTTAGGATTAGTCTCATACAACACTATAAGGGGTCTGACAACTGAACTGTATATACACTTGCAGCTTAGTTGCAGCTTTTATCATTTACAGTTGTGCTTATGATTACCAGATTCTGATCTGATCTTATTGCCAGTGTCTTCTGATTCCTATGGATTCCTCTTATTCCTATGGTGCAATGGTGATATTCTTTTATGATGAAAACTATTAACCATACATCCTTTAACTTTGCATTTAAATGTTCCCAAGATTAATACCAGTGTTTTATCTAAAAAAGAAATTCAGTTGAATGTGAAGTGATTGTCATTGTGATACACAGCACACGGGTGCACACATCGAAATGTGTCCTCTCCTTGGTGAGCAGTGTGCAGCCATGACTGGCGCCCGGGGAGCAGTGTGTGGGGGTGGTGCTATGTTGGACTACTCTAACTTCACCATTCTTGAAACATAGCCAGTAGCAGAATTCTGTTGTAGCAAGAATGAATGCATGTAGATTCAGAACAGGTTGACTCTACTATGATTCAGTACTATCCCTTGTCAAGACAGCAGTAGTTAAAAAAACAAAGGTAGGGACAATGGCAGAATGTCTGTAATGGGATGGTTTTTACATTATCAACTGTTGCACTGCTGTTTCATAGTCCGGCCTTTTATCATCCACAAAAGCATGCACATTTTGAGTTAATTGAATGGGAACATTCAACCTGTAATTCCTGATTAACTGGGGTACAAATTTGAGGGGCCAAATTCCTTTAGTCATATATGAACATGGGAAGAATAAAAGAAACATAAACCAAATG
Source organism: Denticeps clupeoides (assembly GCF_900700375.1). Lineage (NCBI taxonomy): Eukaryota > Metazoa > Chordata > Actinopteri > Clupeiformes > Denticipitidae > Denticeps > Denticeps clupeoides. The sequence goes on from NC_041707.1 coordinate 24,348,993, forward strand.
GAGGAGAACTGTCTTGCCGTTCATAAGTCATAAGTCAGGGAATGGTTATAAATCATTTTCAGGCCTAAAAATGGCCAATATCTACTGTAGGCAATAATGAAAAAGTTAACATAAAGAAGAATTGTTACAAACTTGCTTAGGATATACCCAGAGAGGATACCAACAGGATATACTCAGAGGATGAAGAGATAAGATCGAGCAAATATGAGGGCCTAAATACCCTGGATTCTGTAGAGGTTGTCAGAAATGGCAGTTGAAGCAGATATGAACAAGCATGATGGTAAACAAGTATAAAAGAAAAAAATACTACGCTTTTCTTGTTCTTGGATTCAAGGCGGGGTTAGAGGAGAGCGCATGTTTTGCATAGTAAACAAATTACAGATGTCACGCTATAAAGTGAGTGTGTGCCAGAGAATGATTGTCATCTGCAGAAGCATGCACAGCCTGTTAAAGCTGTAGCACACAATTTCATAACTTAAAGCAAAGGTGTATTTATAAGGCACCTGCAGAACAATATGTGTTTTAGCTTATAGCATAGTCACATGTGACTATAATCAGTACTAGATCAGTACTAGAGTATAGTTTATGATTTTTTTAAGTGATTGGTCTAATATCATTATTTCATTATTTTACTTTTAAGAGTTAGGCCTTGGACTTTCACATGGACGTTTGAACCAGGCTATTTTCTGCCATTTGTGGCGTCTCGTGAGTGCAGACTGAACGCTGACGTTTTTCTGCTCATTGGAGCAAATCAAAGTGTCCAATGTTTGTCTGCTGCATATTCAGATGACACAAAATAAACGCTGCATGAACTACTGCCCTAGATTGAGATCAATGGACAAATACTTTTATACTTAAATCTGCAACTATTTATCTTCAGGGAGGATGGGTTACATGTGGATCTTGATAATCCCGTGGACTGTGGGACCCACTGTGTTATAGAAAAGAGTCGGTTCTTTTGTACTGGGAAAGGGAAATCATACAAAGCCTTAAATGCAGTTGATCAAAGTATTAAATGGTAGCTAATATTTGTAGAAAATATGTATATGAAAATAATGTGTCTCTTGTAAACCTATGAATTCATGTATTCTTGTTTGCTGGTACCTCAGAGAAATCTCCATTCTTCAGGTGAGCACGGGCCATGCTGTCCAGCCAAGTGCGGCGCAATTCAGGGGTGCTGGCATAGGAGCGAGCCAGGCTGTACTGCAGGTCCAGAAGCATCTCGGGGTCCTTCTCATGCTCTTTCATCTGAGCTGTGGCCATCAACACTGTTCTAATTCTTTTAGTCAGTCCCTTCACTTCTGTTGGAAATGCTGAACCCTGCACAATGGAAAGCATGTGTTTTTGAATCAGCCATGTACTAATCCCAGCCTTGATTACAGGCAAAAAAATTGAAGTTGCAACGGTGCAACCAGGCATTTGGGCAAAAAAAAAATCTCTGTAAACTCCCAGTGGTTTGAGCAAAAGACACACATTAGCTCCAGATAGATCAGATTGATGGAGTGGATGTAGCCCCGAGCCCAACAAGTACAGATTTTTAAAGGCCTGAACCCTACACTATTGTGGCTGTTGGCCAACATGCCTGTAACAACATGCTTTGCATGCATTACAAGTCGTTAATAACTTTTTAAAATGTTTTTTTTCATGTTCAAATTTTTTTACCATGTTCAAAGTTTTTTTCTTCAGCTCAGACCTTGCTTTCATTGCCAGTGCAACCAGAATGTAATTGCCTTTTCACTGCCTCAGAATCCATTTTTGTGCTAATCAAAACACATCACCTGACCACTAGTTTACCGGCCAAGCCTGAGAAAAATTATAGAAATTAAACTCTGAAAAAACACAGTGCATCTAAAAACACATTACACAGCCCAGCGTCCCCTCAGCAACAGGCAGCAGCAAACAGATCATCAGGCAGAAATAATAAAGTTCAAGCTCTGTTAACCAGATTGTTAGTAAATCATGTCAGAATTGCCGATATGCACAGCGATTTAAAAGGGGGGAAAAGTGAAACTGTACAACTGCAGTTTTAAATGTGATGAAGTTGAAAATTTGATGCACCTAAAAAAAGTTACAGTGCAACCAGTGCAAAAAGTTAGTCTAGAGCCATGGATTCTCAAATTTTCTTTGATTTAAAAAATTCGACTATTTAATTTGACCATTATTCTGAAATAACAAAATGTATAGAATGATGAATATGGTGTTTTAGTACACAATAATAAAATGTATGTAGTTTCCAGAAACCGAATACCGTTTTAGGCAATAGAGCTCATGAGACTGATATTCTTGGTCTTTACAATATTTACTGACACATTAACCTTCTCCAAAACACAAGCCAGCACTACTAAACATAAAATATTTGCATATTATCTAGTCATGCTTGTTCAGGCACAAAAGACAGGCACTGACCTTCATGGCCTTGTCGCTGTTGGCAAAGTTGTTTATGATTGAAAGTGACTCTTGGAAGCGCGAGCTTCCAGTCAGAGCCACATCTGCAATGAGCTGACTCACAGCGATGATGATCTGAGAAATGGACAATGTGATAAAGATAACAGGAAAACATGCAGCAAAAATGACTCTATTCTTCACTTTTCCTTGGTTTTTGCTTACTTAGTATGACTTAAAGAACTGTTACTTAAAGAGATACGGTGTGTGTGTGTCTGTGAATGTTTGCTCCTGCATTCCTGCACATTCTCACATGGACTTAAACAGATTACAAAAACATAATTCAACAGATGAGAAATGTAAAGAAATTTAAGGATACGTGTTTGCAGGATATAAGGAGGAAGGGATGAATAGGTCACAGACCTGGAGATGAGTACGTAGGAAGGTCTTCCTCTTGGTGAACTCAAAGTTGTTCCTCATGAGAAGATAGAGAAGGGCAGCAGCCTCGCCACGCAGGGAGCCCAGCTTCGACACACAGCACTTCAGTACCTCATAACATAGAGTCCCGCACAACATCACTCTGTCCTTAAACAAGGCTGTTGGAAACTAACAGACCCAAACAGAAATGTATTGATTTCATTAGTAATGTGTTACCTACATGGCATGTAGAATTGGTACAAATGACATAGACAGTGTCAAAACGATGGAATTTGTCACAATATACAGTGGGTACAGAAAGTATTCAGACCACTTATTTTATTGCAGCCATTTTCCTCATTAACGTACACACAGCACCCCATATTGACAGAAGAACGCAGAGTTGTTGACATTTTTGCAGATTTATTAACAAAGAAAAACTGAAATATCACATGGTCCTAACTATTCAGACCCTTTGCTCAGTATTTATTACAAGCACCCATTTAATCTAGGATGCAAGTTTTCACACCTGGTTTTCTCCACACATACTGCTTAGAATCAAGGCCAAAAATATCTAGATTGGTCTAATGAGACCAGAGAATCTTATTCCATCTTGGAGTCCTTCAGGTGTTTTTAGCAAACTCCTGATCTTTAGGTTCTTCTTTACCTCTCTCACCAAGGCTCTTCTTCCCCAATTGATCAGTTTGGCTGGACGGTCGGCTCTAGGAAGGGTTCGGGTCATCCAATCAGTATAATCAATGAAAAATGAAGGTGTAGAACCATCTCAAGGATGATCAAAAGAAACTGACAAAACCTGAGTTAAATATATGAGTGTCACAGCAAATGGTCTGAATACTTAGGAACATGTGAGAAAGACAATACGCCCAGAATAAAAAACGTAATATTTTGGACTGGGTGAAAATATGCTTCTGTTCCTATCATTTATTTACTACTGTCAATTTAACAAAACATTGTACCTTGTTAATAAACGCTCTTAAGGATGCAAAGACATGCTTCGATGCAGCTTCTGATTGTCCGACCCTCAGGAATGTAAGATAGATGTCAAACACCTTCTTCATGAGCGGGTTTTGGCCATCACTATCCAAAAGCTGGTTCTGAAAGAGAACACTCAATGTCAACCAACCAGTTATATCAATTAAAGTCAATCATTCAGTAAACACTGTTGTTGCAGTAGCAAATTTAATTTAATGACTAACAATTGTAAAACACTACTATTGATAAAATCTGGAATCATCAGGAGCATGAAATTGTTATAGAGTTGCTCTGTTAAATGTGTTATATACACTCACCAGCAACCTTATTAAATTGACATGTTAAATTACTTGTTAACACAAATAGCAAACTAGCCAATCACATGGCAGTAACTAAATAATGAAAATGAATTTATGTGACTTTGCAGTGTTTATTGAAACTACTAGAGAATTTTTTTTTTTAATAAAAAAGTATCCAGTGAGTGGCAGCAGTGTGGACAAAAATGCACTGTTGATATCAGAGGACAATAGGCTGACACCAAAATCTGGCAATAGAAGATTGTAAAAGTGTTGCTTGGTCTAATTAGTCTTGATTTTATTGACTTTATTCACATGGTTAGAATTAGGTGTAAACGTAATAATTTAGACAGCACAGCCATCCTCTGATGGTGCTTTATCTTGTTGAATATAGCCATGGCACAAAGCCAAAAGTTGGTTTATTGAACAAAACAAAGATTTTACTGCCTCCAGTCGCCACATCTCAATCCAATAGACCTTCGGGATGTGTTCGAACAGGAAATTTCCATCATGCACATCCACCCATCAAATCTATAGCCACTTCATGATGCTATAATGTTAAAATGGACCAAAATCTCTGAGAAATATTTCAAAAGGTAAAAGGGGGTCCGACTTTGTACTACCAAGGTGTACCTAATAAAATGACCAGTGAGAGTAACTATCCAGAGAGTATATTATCCAGTGTTATGACACCTTTACAGTCTCTACTAAATATTGACTGGGGCAGTGGTGGCCTAGTTGATAAGGAAGGGGCCCCGTAATCAGAAGGTTGCTGGTGCGAATTAGATCCGCCAAGGTGCCACTGAGGTGCCACTGAGCAAAGTACTGTCCCCACACACTGCTCCCCAGGCGTCTGTCATGGCTGCTCACTAAGGGTGATGGGTTAAAAGCAGAGGACACATTTTGTTGTGTGTACCGTATGCTCTGCTGCACTGTTTCACAATGACAATCACTTCACTCTCACTTTCACTTCAGGAGTACAGCTGTGCATGTGTTTTCACCTTAAAGTTGATTGTGAAGGAAGACAGAATGTCCAGCACAGTGAGGCAGACCTCAGTGGAGATGTTTCCTTCCAGCAATGCCTGGTGCTGCAGCTCTGCCTCTGAGGAGCCTTGAATGAGCAAATTATGACATGATATTTGTAATTTATCACAACAATGGTGCAGTTATTTGAATCCTAAAACACCATTTTATTATGACACAATTATAATGACTGTGCCTGCAACATTTCCCCATACCTGAAATCACACTAACCTGAGTTTAGGTTAAACAACTGCAAGAAAATAATCTGTAAGAGATTTTGGTGCACACACATGTGCAAATACACATACACAGAAGCACATACCAGCACTTAATGACATAGAGGTATCCATGGTGCCAAACTGCTGAATCTTTGCTTGTAAGATTCCAGCACTACTGCGCATCACAGGCATTGTCTGAGACTTCCTGTCTGATGAAAACAGCTTAGACATCCATGCTTCATGTGCCCTGCAAGACCATGTGAACCACACATGTATATGACTATGCACTGGGGAAAATCTACATGTTCAAACATTCATTTCAAACTATTTTGGACTTTCATGAGTTTTAAAGCAATTGTAATTTGAGATCACAAAAAAGAAATCTTGAGATCACAAAAAAAAACAACTCATCATGAGATAATAGCCTCAAAAAGTGTAAATCCCTGGACTCTAAAGGTTTCTGTGCATTTTGCAACTTTTTATTTTTCCCCATTACAGGAATGTACCAACAAGAGTACTCAATACAGTACTTTTTGCTATGTTGCCAAAAAATGGGCATTTTATGAATGGACCCTTTGGAGTTCATACCTGCCGATGTTCCTTTTGCCCGTGTACCGGAACTGTGTTAAACATATCCTGAAAGAGGTACAGAATGTACAAAGAAAAGCATTTAAGGTCTATTTACTCTAGGACCTCTTGAAAACTGTCAACGTCTATGACAACAACAGATACATCTATGGCTGAAATGACACTGAAGCCTGGTTAAACATGTTCAAGAGCTGAAACAAGATCCATGAGCCATTTCAGCCTGCAGGAGCGCAAGCTGACTGTGGTAACCTCCTCTGAGTGCAGCGTGTGACCCTTAAAATAGTGTAAAGCATTCATGCATAACCATTATTATAAGCCTGTTTCCTAAGACAATTAAAAATATAAAATATATGCTCAAGAGTAAAAGATGACAGTTTTTTTATGGGGCACGATTAAGTTATGTGATCAGCTTGCATGGCATGCTGCATATTCTTTAGCACTATGAATATAAATCTATGCACAAACACACACACACAACACAATCATTGTGATATGATGGAGAGGTAAAATAAGAATGATTGCTCCACTCACTCTATGAGACTGAGGAAGTTCATAAGGTCCTGTGGGTTGACCTTGTTCCAGTAAGCCAGCAAAGAGTCTGAACAAGAAATCATAAAGCGCTAAGAGGACAGACCAGCATGCCTCATTCTTATGACAAGACACTACAAAACCATCCTTAGAATTATTATCATATCATAGAACATATTATCAAACACAGCATTTTTGGTCATGTACTGCTAATGATATTCATTAAATTATGAGATTCATTTCCATGAATGCAATCAATAGAAATATTTTGGAACAAGACCAAGACCACCATTCTCAAGGGTGCTGTTTTAGTCTTAAGGTAAGGAACAATTACTGTGTTCAGTACTGATCAGTCAAAATGCATCACAGCAGAAAAGAAGTATGACTAAACATGCAGCCATGAAATAGATAAAGAGTGTATTTCAAATACTGACCATCAGAAATGGTCCTAATGACATGCATGAAACAGAGCAGAAGTCCTTTGATCTCATAGCTCCCCAGCCGGCCAACAGGAGGGAGATTACTCATTGTTGAACCACGTCTTTGCAACTATGTACAAGGGGAAAAACACTTAAACATATAATGAATAAAAATAACCATGTAAACATTTGTGTGCTGTGCATGTAATATTTTACTGCATATTTTCTATTTTTTGAAATTGTCCTGTATATAGTGTCTTATAATAGTGAGTACACCTCTCACATTTTTCTAAATATTTCATTATTTTTTTGGGACATCATTAAAGATATGACATTTTGACACAATGTAAAGTAGTCAGTGTCCAGCTTGTATAACAGTGTAAATTTGCTGTCCCTTCAAAATAACTAAACACACAGCCATTAATGTCTAAACCGCTGGTGAAAATGTCCAAATTGTGCCATGCATGGAGTTCACTAGAGCTTGGTTGTCATCAGAGAGAAGTGAAAGAGGATTCCTGTGGCATCACAGAGCTGGTGGATGTTAGAAACTCCTCCACATTCTGTTTGAAGATTATGCTCAACAGGGTTTAGATCTGGAGACATGCTTGGCCAATTCAACGCCTTTACCCTCAGTTTCTTTATCAAGGCAGTGGTCACAAGTTGTGTTTGGGTAGATATATTGGAATACTGCCCTATGGCCCAGTTTCAGAAAAAAAGGATTATTCATAATTCCCTCTATGAATTCTTGCCCCACAGTGGCAGCACTCATGCAGCACCAAACCATGACAATCCTATCGCCATGCTTGACTGTAAGCAAGACACACTTGTCTTTATTCTCCTTACCTGGTTGCTGCTACACACACTTGACACCATCTGAACCAAATAAGTTTGGACATGGTTCCTGTGTCCTGTCTGCTTGTCTTCAGCAAATAATTTTCTTGTGCAACATCTTTAGAAGACATGCCCTTCTGGGATGACATACATGCAGACCAATTTGATGCAGTATATTATTTCCAGATTTGGAGAGGCACACACCTGTCTATGTAAGGTCCTACAGTACAGAAACAGTTCATGTCAGAGCACAAACCAAGCCTGAAGTCAAAGGAATTGTATGTAGACCTTCGAGACAGGATTGAGGCACAAATTCTTGAGGCACAAAAGATTGAACTCTTTGGTATGAATGCCAGGTGTCATGTTTGGAGGAAAGCAGGCGCCGCTCATCACCAGGCCAATACCATCCCTACAGGGAAGCACGGTGGGGTAGCATCATCCTGTGGGGATCACAGTTATAATAGTTTTGGATTTTTCATTAGTTTTAGTTTTTATTTAGTTTAGATTTTTTTTTTCAAATTCAGTTAGTTTTAATTCGTTTTTAGAGGCAGATTTACTAGTTTTTATTAGTTTTGATATTTTGAAATTGCTTAGTTTTAGTTTAGTTTTTATTAGTTACAGTGTTAGTTTTAGTTTTTTTTTTTTTTTTTTTGAAAATTAGGATATTTGTCAGGTGCATGAATCAAAATCACCAGAATAGCCTTATCCATCTTAGCTCCGATAAGGTTATTGACTCTTGCAGTTCCGGGTGTTTTTAATTTTGGTTCGAGTGAAGTGGTGAACTTTTTGAAGGTAATCGAGTCACACAGTCGTGTAGACATTCCAGTCTTAATAAACATATTTACCAATGCTTCTTCTCATTTGTGGTGTTCCTGCGTATTTACTAGCCAGCAGCTACTTGGTCGGCGGTGGAAGCAGTCCATTATGGATGCTGTAGTATCACGTTCCTTTCCCATGTTACCTGGCCTGGCTACCGCTTCTCTTTCGGGGGAGGGCGGGCGAGAGGCTAGCTTGTTCAGGTACTCTTGGTTCGCCTTTTTGTGTGAGCTTTTCAAATGGACTTTCAGATTCGTGGGGTTTTTCCCCTTGAGAAGTATTCCACATATTGTATCACCTGCTTCTACAACAAGGCACTTACTTTTATTTTTGCCACTGTCATAATCAAAGAAATGCCAAATAGGACTTTCTTCTGCTTTCTTCCGACTTTCGCTGCAGCCATCACGCTAGCCGTCACGGACAGACTATGGACACGTGACGTCACAGAACATCTGGCTTAAAACTGGCAGCGTGAAGTAAATAGATTTTAATTCAACCCAAAAGGCTTATTACAAAGACGAAAACGAAGGACGTTTTTGCTATAATATTAGTTCGTTTAAGTTCGTTTTGTATACACACAAAACAGTTTCAGTTAGTTTTTGTTTTTTTTAACTCTTTATTTCAGTTAACGAAAATGCTTTTTCAATTCTAGTTTTAGTTTTATCGTTCGTTTTCGTTAACTATAATAACCTTGGTGGGGATGTTCTTCAGCTGCAGGAACTGGGAGACTAGTCAGAACAGATGGAAAGGTGTCTGCAGCAGAGACATCCTGGATGAAAACCTGCTCCAGAGCACTTGGACTGGGGTGATGGTTCATCGTTCAGCAAGACAACAACCCTAAGCATGCAGTTAAGATATCAAAGGAGTGGCTTCAAGACAACTCTGTGAATGTCCTTGAGTGACCCAGTCAGATCCCAGACTTAAATCCAATTGAACATCTCTGGAGAGATCTTACTGAGAATTACTGTGAACCAACGCTTCCCATCCTACCTGATGGAGCTTGAGAGGTTCTGCAAAGAGGAACGGGTCAAAATGGCAGAGGATAGGTGTGCCAAGCTTGTGGCATCATATTCAAAAAGACTTAAGGCTGTAATTAATGCCAAAGGTGCATCACCAAAGTTTTGAGCAAAGGCTATGAATAATTATGAGTGGGGATGAGGAGGGATGTCATCCCGCCTGAAATAAGAACAGTCAAAATCATCTCCCTTCTAAAATGAACATCCCGAATTCCATCCCTCATGCTATTTTATCAATGAATGCATAGGTCTATCGGGTAAAATACTGTACCATGAGCTAGAGGACACACGTGAATAATGATGAAAGGACCAGCCCGTGCCATAGGCAATATAGGCAAATGCTAAGGGCACTGTCCATCCAACGAGCTCCATAAAAAAAGTCTTAAAAAGTTCTTAAAAGTAGTTTGTATTAATGTGTCTTAATATGAAGACAATAAGAACAAAAGAACAACTAAGAACATAGCCTATTAAGTAGTAGTAATAATAATGATATGCAATTTTCTTATGAGGCCATTATGGGGTGTTGTGTGTAGAATTCTGAGGAACAAAATGTATTTAGTCCAGTTTGGAATAAGGCTGTAACATGTAGAAAAAGGGTTGTGAATACTTTCCGGATGCACTGTATGTCAATTTTCAAAAGATGACCTCTGGATATGACACTGAGGATGTGCTCTAATCTCCTAAGGCGACACCAGTTCTGAGTGGAACCTGTTCTGTTAAACTGCTATATGGTCTTGGCCACCATGCTGCAGCTCAGTTTCAAGCTGTACACTGACTACTATACATTGTATCAAATTGTCATGTCTTCAGTGCTGTTCCAAGTATAGATATAATGAAATATTTACAAAAATGTCAGTGGTGTGCTCACTTCTGTGAAATACTGTAGCTGATGAGGGCTCTCTCACCTCAGCACTGTCTGAATGATCCATGAAAAGTGAACATCTGGAGTCATCTCTTCTAACACAGTGGCCATTCTGTGCAATGACCCCTACCGACAAAACGACACAAATTCATATGATCCACATCTTATCAGTAGACATAATAATGTCTCCTAAAATAATATAAAATGTTCTACAATTCTAAAATGACTGTCAGTGTATCAAGTTTTCTTTCAAAAAGTCTGCATACAGTGGGGCAAAAAAGTATTTGGCAGCCACCAATTGTACAAGTTGTTTCACTTAAAAAAATGAGAGAGGTCTGTAATTTTAAATCATAGGTACACTTCAACTGTGAGAGACAAAATGTAAAAAAATCCAGGAAATTACATGGCATGATTTTTAAAGAATGTATTTGTATTTGGTGCAGAAAATAAATATTTAGCACCTAAAAACAAGGAAGAATTCTGGCGCTCAGAGAACTGTTCTTCTATTCTTCACTTGTTACCTGTATTAATGACACCTGTTTGAACTCGTTATCTGTATAAAATACCCCTGTCCACACCTTCAAACTGTCCAACCTCCACAAAGGCCAAGACCAGAGAGCTGTCTAAAGACACCAGGGACAAGATTGTACACCTTGTACAACACTGGGATGAGCCAACATACAATAGCAACTTGGTTAGAAGAGATCAATTGTAATTATTTGAAAATGTAATCACTGACAATCTCTCTCAAGATGGGGTTCCATGCAAGATCTCACCACGTGGGGTACACATGAGCTTGAGGATCTTGACAGTGAGGAAACAGGCCAGAACTAAACTGCTCAATGACCCGAAGAGAGCTGGGACCATGGTAACAGAGGTTACTATTAGTAACACACAACTTCGTTGAAAGATCCTGCTAATTGAGGCAGCACATGTCCAGGCCCATCTAAAGTTTGCGATCTGGATGATCGAGAGGAGGATTGGGAAAATGTCATGCGGTCAGATAAGGCCAAAATAAATCTTGCATTTGGAGGGGGAAGAATGTTGAGTTGCATCCTAAAAACACAACACCCACTGTGCAGCAGGGGGTTGGAAACATTATGCTTTTGGGCTGTTTTTCTGCAAAGGGAACAGGACGATGGATCCATATCAAGGAAAGGATGAATGGGGACATGTATTGTGAGATTTTGATCAAAAACTTAATTCCACCAGTGAAGATGAAATGTGGCTGGATCTTCCAGTATGACAATGATTCCAAAAACCCCGTCCGAGAAACAAAGAAGTGGCTTCATAAAAAAGAATTACAAGGTTCTGGAATGGCCTAGCCAGTCTCCAGACCTCAATCCAATAGAGAATCTGTGCCCAGCGACAGCCCCATAACATCACAATGCTTAAGAAGATCTGCATGGAAGAATGGGCCAAACAATCGGTGGCTGCCAAATACATTTTTGTCCCACTGTATATAACCACTGATTTCGTGCTACACGAAAATTTTAAAAAGTGAATCACAGACAGAAAACACTACACAGCCTCCACATTTTATTCCAGATTATCGTCAAATCTGCAGATGGTCAAGTAGGCTGATGGGAATAAAATGCAGATGTCAGCATAATGATTTACACCTTCAATGATCATGAATATGTTTCCAAACAGCAAAACTAAAAACAGTTTCAGGGTGCAATGTATGAAGAATCACTCACCATGGTCCTTGTCAATGATTGTGCTTGTTCTTCGGTTTTCTGAACCAGACAATGACAAATCCTCTCTTGCAGTCTGGACAAGAACATATAATCATCTGCATAAAGCATAATTTCTCATCTACATAAAATAGTATTTAGGTTATGGTACATCAATTAGATATTGTGCAATAAGAAAGAAATACTTAATAGAAATATGCTTAATTAGTGGAAAAACACACACAAGCTAATACTTGGGTGAATGTCAAGTTGCACCTTAGGAAGTCCCAGAGACTAAACCAAGAATTCTCACCGTGAACCCCAGGTCACTGATGGAGGGTGGTTTGTGGGCTGATAGCTGGTGGAGGTTCTGGTAGAGAAGCTCAAAGAGAGGAAGATAGAGCAGGCAAATCCGAGCCTGCTGGTTCTGAGATTGAAACAATCAAACCAAACCCAGTAAATCACCAAGATAAAGCAATATGTTAGTACAAAAAATATAATTATGTTATCATAAGTATTATGACTGCTGCGTTATAAAATGGACACTACACATTATACTAATGATGAGTCTTAAGCTAAGGCACAAAGAACTGGACAGGGCATTGTCTCGAAGTCAATGCCAGGTGAAAAATATGCTTTCCAGGCAGATCTGTCAGGCTTTTGTTTATCAGAACAATATCTTGTAATGCTTGCTGCATTTACAGCACTAATAAATAATGCAAACATAAGCAATATTATGTAGGCCGATGCTAATCAGGGCCAGACCATAAAACAAACAGTTTGTTCTTAAAATTTGTGTTACAGATAACTCTTAATTCAACAAACTTGGTGAGAAAACAAGTTTGGCCACTAATTTTCTAGATATTTTTTTTCTTAACAAACAAGGTACAACCATCTCTTTGCATAACTGACAGGCTTATCTTCGTTGAGCGACGAACATTGCATTCTGTTCAGAATTATCGTTAGGAATTTCCCCTTTGCATATTCAGATTATTTCCCCCCATCATAAAAATCAATCATTAAACTAAATATTACAACCCCAATACTGGAGCAAAACATATATAAGCAAATATCTAGGACTAGAGGACATTAATATCAACTGAAATGATGTTAGAATGTTAATGCAGTAGTCTCTGGAATCTGCTCTAAAAGTCCATAAAGATACGCATCTCCTTCAAAATATCTAACATATAGCATTTTCATAAGAAATTATGTCTCAGTTAAATAACAAGGTGCCCTTCATTGTACTGCACATGTATGTTGTCTACATTAACAATCGCTGAACTTAAAGCTAAAATAGTATGGCAACATCAAGTAGACAAAATGAAGACAAAATAAATATTTTCATTGTAAACCATGTTCATAAAATAAATACAGTCAACATTAATAGTTGAATTATAATTGCTGAGTCAGTATGCAAATATAAACTGTAACAGCCTAATTACTACTAGAATTCCACAAAGTGAAAGCCCCAGTCCCAGAGGCTACACAACCTTACCCTGTCACAGGAATTGTCCATGGTTAAGTCTCAAAACCCCATTTCTCTCTCACTCTCTCTCTCTCTCAAATATACATGAATATACACAACTCACAATAATTTATGGCTATTGTGAGAGACTTAGTGGATGTAATGCATACAGTGTTTGTTTCACTTCAGACATTTTGGGATAGGGAGGCTTATCTATTGGGGTAATACACACCTCATTTTGTGTTTTGTAATGGTCTTGTGTACAGGTGTGCCTTATACAGGGAGTGCAGAATTATTAGGCAAATGAGTATTTTGTCCACATCATCCTCTTCATGCATGTTGTCTTACTCCAAGCTGTATAGGCTCGAAAGCCTACTACCAATTAAGCATATTAGGTGATGTGCATCTCTGTAATGAGAAGGGGTGTGGTCTAATAACATCAACACCCTATATCAGGTGTGCATAATTATTAGGCAACTTCCTTTCCTTTGGCAAAATGGGTCAAGAAGGACTTGACAGGCTCAGAAAAGTCAAATAGTGAGATATCTTGCAGAGGGATGCAGCACTCTTAAAATTGCAAAGCTTCTGAAGCGTGATCATGGAACAATCAAGCGTTTCATTCAAAATAGTCAACAGGGTCGCAAGAAGTGTGTGGAAAAACCACTCAAATAACTGCCCATGAACTGAGAAAAGTCAAGCGTGCAGCTGCCAAGATGCCACTTGCCGCCAGTTTGGCCATATTTCAGAGCTGCAACATCACTGGAGTGCCCAAAAGCACAAGGTGTGCAATACTCAGAGACATGGCCAAGGTAAGAAAGGCACACAAGCTGAAACGTCAAGACTGGGCCAAGAAATATCTCAAGACTGATTTTTCTAAGGTTTTATGGACTGATGAAATGAGAGTGAGACTTGATGGGCCAGATGGATGGGCCTGTGGCTGGATTGGTAAAGGGCAGAGAGCTCCAGTCCGACTCAGACGCCATCAAGGTGGAGGTGGAGTACTGGTTTGGGCTGGTATCATCAAACATGAGCTTGTGGGGCCTTTTAGGGTAGAGGATGGAGTCAAGCTCAACTCCCAGTCCTACTGCCAGTTTCTGGAAGACACCTTCTTCAAGCAGTGGTACAGGAAGAAGTCTGCATCCTTCAAGAAAAACATGATTTTCATGCAGGACAATGCTCCAATGTTCCAAGTACTCCACAGCGTGGCTGGCAAGAAAGGGTATAAAAGAAGAAAAACTAATGACATGGCCTCCTTGTTCACCTGATCTGAACCCCATTGAGAACCTGTGGTCCATCATCAAATGTGAGATTTACAAGGAGGGAAAACAGTACACCTCTCTGAACAGTGTCTGGGAGGCTGTGGTTGCTGCTGCACGCAATGTTGATGGTGAACAGATCAAAACACTGACAGAATCCATGGATGGCAGGCTTTTGAGTGTCCTTGCAAAGAAAGGTGGCTATATTGGTCACTGATTTGTTTTTGTTTTGTTTTTGAATGTCAGAAATGTATATTTGTGAATGTGGAGATGTTATATTGGTTTCACTGGTAAAAATAAATAATTGAAATGGGTATATATTTGTTTTTTGTTAAGTTGCCTTATAATTATGCACAGTAATAGTCACCTGCACACACAGATATCCCCCTAAAATAGTTAAAAATAAAAACAAACTAAAAACTACTTCCAAAAACATTCAGCTTTGATATTAATGAGTTTTTTGGGTTCATTGAGAACATGGTTGTTGTTCAATAATAAAATTATTCCTCAAAAATACAACTTGCCTAATAATTCTGCACTCCCTGTATTGGGAACCTTTCTGAATGTGGCATCAATTTCATTTACATTACATTTACAGCATTTATCAGACGCCCTTATCCAGAGAGACTTACAATCAGTAGTTACAGGGACAGTCCCCCTGGAGCAATTTAGGGTTAAGTGTCTTGCTCAGGGACACAATGGTAGTAAGTGGGATTTCAACCTGGGTAGGTGAGAGTGTTACCCACTAGGTTACTACAACCATTTCAACATTCTGTATGTATAAAAAGCTGATATTGTCAGTAAGTCAAGTTCATCATTCAGCCATGAACACATGACGCCACTTAACGGACGAGCAGCGTCACCTGGCCATGGAGCATCTTCAGGTCGGTGGCAGGCAGTCATATGTTCAATGAATGAAATTGGTGTTTCTTCTCATACATTATTAGTAATATGAAAGGGAACTTTTACTTATTTAATTAAAATACAGAGCAAATAAGAAAAGCACTCATGTAAATAACAATATCCCAAACTTATTGCGGTCAGAAAATAGAGGCACAACATATCTAACATAGTTACGTGTGTGTGCTGTGTTGCTGCTGCCTGACCTTGAAAGCATTGTAGCGGTCATCTATGGCATGTTTGATCATGAGATTCTTCAGAACAGCCACAGCCAGTTGCCGGATGTCCGGGCTGCGCTGGAGCCCATCAGCCACCTCCCGTAGGAGCAGTCCAACCAGGAAGTGGTTCCTGCAGTAATCCTCTGTAAGGCTGTATTCCACACACTGGTCTACAACACAGTGGAGACATGATGGATGTTGGGCACCCATCCACATTCATCCTTTAGTTTTTTTTTTTAGTTTATATTCTTCACACTTATGCATGTACAGTAAATTCCTTAAACTGCCTCTAAAAGTGTTTTTTATTGAAAAATTCCTCATGCAAGTCTTGTGAAGATATGGCATAAATGGACTCCGAATACAGATTACAAAAACTGACTCATTGCAAAGGCAGCAGGTTGGAGCAATTTGTAAGGTTTTATTCTTTACCCCATACACCATGCAAGACTGAAGGGTGCATATTCGCATCAGCAATTCTATTTTTCAGTGTGGAGAAGGTTTGGGAAGGCCCACAAATCAAACCTGCTTGGGCAGGCATAAGCACAGAGAGGGAGACACTGTTGGAAAAACCCTATTTCAATATTTACTTGGATCATCAAGAAAAATATCTTATCTCAAAATATTATTTTGATTAATTTGAATATTATTTTTGATTAAATTCAATCCATGAAGAAACTGATGAAAGTTTTAATTAACTGTAGCGCCAGATGATAGTAAAGAATTCTGCAATGGATAGATTCTACACCAAAAGCTTCTGCAAACAGCATTGCTAAAACCATTCCTGGGTTAGCCAAGGGGCAGAATGCTCAGCATGCATGTTTCGACGGATGGCAGGAATCATGACAAAACTGTGAGAAAAATGCTGCAGATCCCGTTGAAGTCTGTTTGATTTGTGAACGTGTTTGTCCACAATGCAGCCTGTGACTGAGGAACAGATGTCCTCCAGAACACACGCACACAATTATACACAAAATAAAAAAAAAAAGGAAGTAAAAACATTGAGTTCCCCAGAACCAGATGACAAGCTAAGCAGCACAAATTTGATGCTGTGTCCAAAACAGTGTGGAAAAGTTGTATTTCATATACAACATGTCAAACATTTTTATTCAGCATTATATTTAATCATATATTATTAGTAGTATTTTTAGTTTATGGTTAACTTTTTATTATTGTTAATATTATTTATTGTGGCACGTCTTCCAGTTTGTTTTCCTTTAAGTCTGTTTTTTTCTCATTTTTCTATTCCTTTTCACCAAAAAAAAAGACTGTGAAGTGATATTACCAGCTAAATGAAAATTCCCTTTATTCATATCCCTGAATATGTTTTGCCTTCTCCATGAGGTTTTATGGCAGTAATGTTAGCCCCCCCACTTTAAAATAATATATATGTATATACACCAACCTGCCATAACATTATGTGAAGGAAATAACGTGAATTATCTTGTCACAGTGGCTTCGGGAAGTTGGAGAGTTATATTAAGTGACTGAAGCTGATGTGTTAAAAGCAGAAAAAAAGGGCAAGCGTGACAGATATTTAGATATTCATGGGCCATGACTCGTCATAGAAATATTAGGAATGTTTTTGCAAACATCAAATTATTGCAACTGTGACTCCTGAGTTTAAATGCTCATGGGGAGGTTTGGTAAACATGCAGCAGAAATTACAATAAAGCATGTATACTGTATACTACTTTAACAGTATGCAGTGCGTACTCGTTGCAGTATGCAGCATGTCTGTGTAATGTACACGGTTTCAGACACAGCCCGCGTCAATTCACTTTCACTTCAATTATAGTTTTGTTTAGATGGATTTGGATGGATTCAACATCGGTAATATCATAGCATAACTATCAGTGCAGAGCATAACTGCAGTGCCCGCCAGCTGTCTGAAAACAGGAAACCCAAGTTTCTGTTCCAAAATGGCCATGTCTACAAAGGTTATGTGGCCACACAAGCTCAGGGTGAATGGAAGGCCATCATTAGGCCTTTTTATTCCTTATAAACAATTCACAGTTTGCCACGCTCTACCACACTACAAAAAAAGCCCAGGCATATGCAGTGAAATGGGGTGAGTCAGCAGGCAGTGAAAGTTAGAGAGTGAGCACCACTCCGAAAGGTAAGAGCCAAAACTGCGGACGTGGCAAAGGGCTCAGTAAAAAAAGTAACAACTTATAATATTATATTGCTCAGGCCTTCGCACATCGGACGGCATCACCTACCTAATATGCCAAAACACTCCGCTGCATACGAAATTAAATCTGGCCACAGGCAAAAAAATAAATCAAAAAGAAAAAGAAAAATGAGAAGAAATGATGAGCATAAACATGCCAGAACACAAGTGGGTTTAAAGCTCAAAAGCACTGGGCTGAAGGCCGCACTACTTCCCCTGGATGGTTACTAAATATAAGCTAATGAATGGTCCACACCAATAGGATAAAAGGGGGGGAGGGTGGGTTACAGGTTAGGGTGACAGAGATAAGGAATTTTGTCAGTTTAAAGGGGTATTCTACAAGCGAAAGATAAGGTACTGTTTGGCACACGGTGACCTACCCTGTACCCTCTGCAGCTTTGTGCGACCGAACGCCATGGGCAGATTGAGTGGTATGTAATGCTCATGGTTACACACGGTCATCAGAAACTCCAACTTCATCTCAATTAACACCTGGGTTTCAGAGAGACAGAAATTATAATGAATAAAATGTTTTTAAATGTTTTCAACTTGATTTTGTCTGAATGAACATTAATCCATTTATCAAAAAAAACAGCATGTATGGTTTAAATAGTTGGATTACCTGAGGAAGGGCAAAAGCAGAACAAAACACAGCAATACATACCACAAAACATTCTGACTTTGTGTTTTTTTTTCATAATAACACAATTTCAAATAAACACATGTACAGGCCCAGGCATTTACACCAAGATCAATATTTAAGCCATTACAACACTTAACGTCTTAAGTGGTGAAGAAAGAATACTTTGTACTCCCAGGCACACCATTTATCTACAAAAGGTGTTGTTCTGTACACTGGATGTGGTTTGAATCTGATGGGTGTCTGATGGGTGTGGTGCTTTTGTGCGTTTTGCATTTGTCAACACAGGGTCATAAGAATCTCTTTTTCCATTTAACTGCACGTCAGGTCATCCCGATTGCTGAATCCAGTGCAAAACGAACATGAATAAAATCTCAACATGAATATTCTTTATTGTTTATTTGTTTAATAAATATTTATTCATTGTATTGTTATCCACATCTGCATTTGAGCAGATTATTATTTCAAAGCAGACATATTCCATATTTTACTTTCACTAAATGTTGCCTTGCTAAACGTACCAACCAAATTCATGATGTTCATATTCAAGTGAGATTATCTGTTTTCTTTTCTATTGCTGAAAAACCTACATCAAAATACCTCAATCCTGAAATAAAATATAAATAATATGTACATGGTCCAGTTTCCCTAGCACGTTGCATTAATCCATTCATGAATTTTAATTGTTTTCAAAGGAAGGACACAAGCATGACAAAAACACGATTGGCAAATTATCAAACTCCTGATGTCAGTCCCTGACATTCCAGAATGTTTTTCTGAAAATGCCAGAATTGCTACTCATCATGACCTGAAAAACATTATTACCTTTGGATCTTTCAGACCAAAACCACACATATAGTTGTTGATCAGACTGAAGGCAAATCCTCGGTTCATCAATGTAAGGCAGCGCTGTGGAATAGAAAAGTAAAAAATAAAACAAATAAAACTGTAAATATCAATCACCAATCCACCAATTTATTGAAGTCTGCAGGTTATGAGTGATAGCAGCTCAGCACAGGTTCACAAGGACTCACCTTGATGAAGTTTGCCAGACCCAAGTTGATAGAGCGGGCTTCCTCTGGGATTTCAGTGTGACGGATGGTGATGTGGGGCATGATGGAGAGCAACAGACTCTGAACTGCCAGCTGAAAGCTGTCTGGGAATCTCTGAGCACGAGGCATCTGAAAGACAAATGCACAGAATTGACTGTTTATAAAATTCAGAGCTGTTATGTATTTTACACCGTTTGGAGGAGAACACACTTAGCACACAAGTACACAATGGGACATTAACAACGACCGAAATGCTATTCAAAGCTGTAGGTTCTATGTAGACAATAACAAATGAAAATTGTTTACATTGTAAAATAAAATGAATACAGGACTTTGATAAATGTTGACAGCATTCTATATGAAACCACAATGAAATATTTCCTTGAAACTTCATAGTCTTACATTATAACTATTTCACAGATTTACAACATAAAATTCAAGGGTAGTTGCTGCACTTAATTTATTGAAAAGTGCTTCGTTTGGCATCAGATCTGCTACGTCTATGTATATATATGTGGGTATGTTGTCAAAATGTAATTTGTAATAAGTGACATTGACGTTAGGTAGTTTTGTTGTGCATTTATGATTGCATCTATTGTGCAGTTCACTAAGCCGTTGTGTGTGCTGGTTTGTTTTTCCAGCAAAGGAGCTTGAGCATGCAGAAAAACTTTCCACATTTAGGTAAGCACACTGCAGTCATCTGACTCCTGATCTCGATTTTACATGTCATAGTGATGGGTGAAATTTTGTTTGACATAATTAATGAAATGTTCTTAAAAGAAATAAAGCTGCATTTAATATATGTGGACTTTTTGCCTTTATATATATGGCAGGTTTTTGAGTTAAGCCAGCACCACAACACAGTAGATAAATAAGGAAAATTCAAATGTGACCAAAGAGAAAGCAAGCATGCATTCTTGAGAAACTATGAAAATGAGTAGTTAAAGTGTGTGCTTGGTTATAAAAACTGGTATAACTGCTCAATTACCACCCTGCTGGTTGCTACTGAGCTCCAACCGCAAACGAGCAGAAAGTACCTTGGCTAATTTTAATGCGAGACCAAATATAATAATAAGGAAGTGGGTGCACAGACGAAACAGTAACAGCTCCTGCGGTCCACTGTTGTTTGCTTATCAAAGCAACACACCTTTCAAAAGATCATCTTCCCCTGCACCAGCTGTCCAATCTGTCCATGTAACATAAGGCAGAATAACCACAATATGTAAAATGCCAAGCTGAGGGAAAGATGAGTGTTGTAGTGTTTGACCTTGGTTGGGTGCCCATGATTCTCCAACCATGAACAAATAACTTGTGCACGCCCTATTCATACTTTTTCCCTGTTGTCTGTCATGATGGACAGGTGAAATCTAAAATGAACTCAAAAAGTGAAGAGGACTTTCATCAACAACGAAAGGCAACATGCCCCTAAGAAGAAGAACAGGTAAAGTATCTGAATTACCTGTTAGACCAGTTTCAACACTGAGCATTAATAAAAGAAATGTTTTCACTTTTGAGTATGCCAATTGCTCAATGTCAAAAAAGCTAAAACCTTGCACACCTTCATTCTGTTGCCATCCTGAAGATACAGAGCCATCGACTTGGCAATGGTCTCGAAGAAGAACCAAGAATACTGAAAGATAAAAACATGAAAATAGGACAAATCACAATTAATGTGTTCTTAACCTCACAATTAATGTGCTCTTAAGCTTTTGCAAAAAAAAAAAAAAATGGACCCTGAATGGACCAAATAAATTCATGTTTGTCAATCACAACAAGTTCCAAGCATATTCAATTATTCAAAGGTATAATTGATATAATTATTATTACATTATATTAATGTGTTGTTGTGCATCATGCTGAAATACAAAAAATATAAGTTTAATTAGCTAGTTTTAAACAGTTTATAAGGCAAAATACAGGCACAGTGTTATAGTGTTCCCTATTGGTGAGTAAGAGAAATGCATTAAAAATTGTGCATTTGTACACACATTTATAAAACGAAATACTTTGGCTGGTTTGACTGTAAACGAATATGATTACAATCTATTGTTTTTAAATTCAATATTTTACATTTTCATAACAGGGCAAAACTAATAATTAAAATGTCCATATTAAATTACCTTGAGTAGCTTGTTACTGGTGTTGAAGTCAGCTGTTTGTTTTAGGATGGAGGTCACAGCAGATGACAGGACCTCATGGGTGGTACCTGAACTGGTAGTGCTACAGCTGGTCTGGAACACATACTGGTACATGAAAGACATAGAGGTCTCAGACACACACAGTAACCCAATCACTTCACAGGTAGAGGTCTGCTGACCTAATCTACATGATTCTCTCTAAGCTGGTATTGTCCTAAAAGTTGTCATTAAATGTGTTCATTATCAAAAACTCTTATTAATTCCTTATTTATTTTATTTGTTGTTCAATTATTATTTTGTACAAACATTGCACTAGCCACAAGTCTGTCAGAGTTAGTTCAAGCAAAAGGAAATGCTATCATTATATGATAGAAATGACATTATGCAACAAATCGTTCAACTTTCCTAGTACTCTACCTTAAGAAAAGATCGCAGGTAGTGCTCCACTCCTTCTTCATGACAGAGTGAGACAATGTGAATGATCACACTGCATGGAGAAAAAATTAATCATCACCATTAAAATCCACTTGTTATTTCTCAAAAGTGGCTACTGTTATCACCTTTACCTCATGGTTTTCTTAGCCGTATCTATGCAAATGAATGAATAGAATATGTTCTACCCACCGAGTGGAGTTTATTGCTATCTCTTGAGTGTCTTTGGTTGCGGTGGTGAGAATCTGGAAGAGCTGCATCAGTACGGTGGGTAAAAACTTGATGATGACCTGAGTCTCCACTGCATGCAGGCACTGAGAAAGGTGAGGAGAAACATAGCAGCAAAAACTTTTCTGTACAAAATTATGTAAATTTATGTAATTGCCCTTTATTTAAAATTGATGCATTCAGAACTCTCACCTTCAGATACTTGATGAGTTCTGCTGGGTTCCCTTCAGAACTGGACTGCATAAGCTGGCAGTGCTGGAAGAACTTGTGAAGGTGCAGATCCTAGAGTGGGTCATTCATTACCCATTAGAGATGCATTATGAAGAATCAAAGTTTAGGAGGGAAGTCTGCACAGAACTCCTTCAGGTATTTGTTTTGCATGATACTGCAAGGGTAAAATTATGCCTTTTGATCACATACCTGACTGTATATTGTCGAAGCTACATGGATTCTGACTTTGAAAAGTGTTTTGCCATTTTCCACCCACTTAATGTCAAGGGAGGACTGTAAGAAAAAAAGTTGGCTTTTATTAGGCTTATTAATAATAACTATTAATTTAATGACATTTCATTCCTGATTTTTGTTGTGTGGAGACCATCAGAAAACAAACAGAAAATGCTCTCTTACACATTACTAATTCAGTCTATGTTAACATTTAACCAAAGAAACCTTTTTGGAGTCCAGAAGTTTGTCTTGGAGGTATCCTGCAGGGAGATTCGTTGATGCAGGGAGCTGTAACTCTGAGGACTGTATCCGCCCATCCTTCAACAACGTAGCCCAGGAGTAGCCCACTGAAACAGCCATGATAAAGAGCAGTGGTTTATGAACTGACTAATGTAAAAGTCACACCCAAAACACGCCCCACCCACTTACCAACTGTTTCTACACCTTCTCTCTTCTTGTTGCTGGACTCACAGCTGATGTGGTAGAAGGTGAATAGAATGTGATGCTTCTCATGGATGTGGACAGGAAGTTCAATCTTAATCTAAACACACAAACACACAAATCCATCCAGTAGGTTTTAAATCGTACTATAATATGCGAAGGCTCAACATCCCATATATGACGTGTGCATCATTTGGAAATTTGAAGGTGGTGGTAGCAGCCTAGTAGGTTGTCAATAAACCAGAAGGCCACAAAGTCACAGGTTCAAACCCCACTTACCACCATTGTATCCATGATCAAGACACTTAACCCTAGGTTGCTCCAGGGGGGGACTGTCCCTGTAACTACTCATTGTAAGTCGCTCTGGATAAGGATGTCTAATAAATGCCAGATATTATAAGCACCATTTTAACTTTTCCCATGCTAAATAGTTTTAGGTGATAAAATGTACTCTGTGGAGCTGCTGCAATTATTTTTATACAAATTGGATAACAAATCACCATTATGCATAGTTCCCACTGCGTTTTGGCTCAGCAGACATGTTATTATACATGTATGAAGGAGCAGTGGTTGGTCTAGCAGGTAAGGAAGCGAACCCATAATCCAGAGTCAACAACTGAGGTGCCACTGAGCAAAGCACAGTGTTTGCACCATGTGCTGTGCTTGCTGTGCTTCACAATGACAAACACTTCACTTTTCACTTTATAATATACATATATAATGAAAACATAATTTAATGTTAATAGATTGCATATACTGTATAAAAACAACAGATGTTGTCCAAATTCTATTTCACTTCTCTTATATTCAATGCATTCTCTACAGATCATGTTTCATGGTGGGGCAGTGGTGGCCTATAAATTAAAGAAGCGGACCCATAATAGAAAGGTTGTGGGTTCAAATCACAAACATCAATGTGCCAGTGAGGTCCCCTTGAGACCACACTGCTCCCTGTGTACCTTTCATGGCTGCCCACTGCTCCCTCACGGGATGGGTTAAAAGCAGAAGACACATTTCACTGTATGCACTGTGTGCTGTGCTTGCTGTGGTGTATCACATATGACAATCACTTTCACTTATTAACCACAAGGGGGCAGAATCAAACGGAATCAGGTTAAACACCCTCCACTCTGTACTGATCCATAATGACATGAGGCCAAGGGCAATCATCCAGAGAAAAGGTTTGCAGGGGGTGAAGTTTTAAGAGGGCTTTCCAGATGGCAAAATCTCTACATCTGCCATTTCATTCCCATGAGAAAGTTCTGGGTCAACTGTTAGCCTACCTTACACTGTTTGTGGCAGTGGTGGCCTTGCGGTTAAGGAAGCGGCCCCGTAATCAGAAGGTTGCTGGTTCGAATCCCGATCTGCCAAGGTGCCACTGAGGTGCCACTGAGCAAAGCACCGTCCCCACACACTGCTCCCCGGGCGCCTGTCACGGCTGCCCACTGTTCACTCAGGGTGATGGGTTAAATGCAGAGGACAAATTTCACTGTGTGCACCGTGTGCTGTACTGCCGTGTATCACATGTGACAATCACTACACTTTACTTCACTTTTTACTTTACATCCAGACAGTTAGGGTCAGATACATTCTAATGGGATTACAGATGTGTAACTGTTGTGGAGGACAGAATAGCACTGTAGATGATTTGCAGATGAATGCAGCATTGCAGAATGAAGTAGTCAGAACATTACTCACAATAATTCCCATAGTGACTGGCCTCCTATCTGCATATTTGCTCAGATTACTCAACATGCCTGAAAGGTGGCAGGAGAACTGAACCTGGATAGGGCTGCATTAATGTCATGTGTCCCTTCTGACTTAATATCACACCTGGGTGTAAAATGAAGATTCACTGGATTAAAAACTCACCTCATCATAGAACTCTGGGCTCTGGTTATGGTGCAAGACAGCAGCATAGGCACAGGTTGTGAATTGTGTCTCCCCTGGTTTCCCATAGATACACTGGAAGACAACATTAGAGTGTGCACATTGGTATTTTCCACATGAGCCCACAGAAGTCAAATAAACTAGATGGACTAAATGGTTTAATGACTACTGACACATTGAGCATTCATGCATTCATTTCTCTATACAGCTTTCATTAGAGAACAACACAAACCAGATCACATGCTGCAGACATTGTCATGGTTACACACATTTCCACCCAAAACTCTTATACTGCCAAAACTATACTGAGTACCAGCTCTGATTTCAACTCAGAACTTGGCAAGGTTACTCCAAGCCCTGCCATGTGATGTGTGAGGCTCAGCAAGGGGATCTGGAAATAGGGTTGGATTGAATGGCAGGAAAACTGGAGATGGAGAGTGGTGAGAATCTCTGAAGGCCTAGATAATTTATTCTCCATTACTGATTAAAGCATTGAAGTGTAAAGTTTAAGTCGATCATAAAATCATGGCATCACAATCATGGCATTTCAAACTGCTTCTTCATTCCAGTTTATTAACCCAGCTGCACAAACTATATTATATATTAATATATATAATATAGTTTTGCACAGGGCAATCTTCCTCAAGAGTGAACACGTGGCACAGAAAGTTCAGGTCACCTGAGTTTCAGTATTTTCTGTGTACTTCCGCCATGACGGCAAGTCACACAGACCACATTTCACACTGTGCAACACACTGTGGAGCATACTGACACATTCATCTTGTCATTTTTCTCTGCAATCAGTAACAGAAAAAATAATTAGGTATTTGACCTCATTAGTTTTTAATCTAATTGTTTGGGGAGCTCTCATCTGACTAGATTTCCCCATCAATAAACTTCCTGAAAATGCTTTTATGCACAAACCTGCTCTTATGTATACATAAAGCGCTCGTTCACAGCTCACATAAAACAAGATGCATTAGCACAAAGATTAGGAGAAGAAAATGGCCATATCTGATCATACATTATGATAAATATATTTACATAGGGCACCTTTAACAATTCTATGCACAAATGCTGCCTACTTGCTAATATTACATGACAAGTTTAATGTTAATGTTGATGCAATTAAACCATAAACTTGTCAACAGCAAAAAGTGCATAACAATTTAGTCTGGTTAATTTGCTAACAATGCTTAAAATAATAATAATCTTATTGGGCAGAGCAATAGTGTTGCCACAGTGCTGACACTCTTTTACAGAATGCCTGCTAAAAGGCCTTAATGTTTTTTCAAAGCTGCTCTTCCATTTTTTCACTTCCTTCACTCTGTCTGGTGGAAAAGTTAACTGTGGACTACATTCATGGATGTTTCCACCCACAAATATGTGTATCTCCCTTTTGAATGTTTATAAGGAATGTATGATGCATGATAGCAAGAAAACAAGTGAAAGAAATTAAAAATAGAAAGAAAGAAACTATTATGTCTTGTTGTCAGCTGTAATAACTGGTCTGTGAACGATTTTGCCTCATAACTTTTGAGTATCTGTTGATTATAAAGTGAAACACCGAGTAAGCACATGAACACACACAGGACAAATTTCCTCAATGATGATTACTCTGTGACATAGTCATATTCCCTGATAACCAATTGTCATTTGTTTAATGCAAAGTGACAAAAACACACAACTCACCTTCAGTGCAGTCGCCCCTTCATCATCTGAGTCTCTGAATTGAACACAGACCCCTATGTTTCTGGCCTATAGATACATTAAGCAATCAGTAAACATATTTCATATAGACAATGTGTTTTTGTTTCCCGATTAATGACATTGTGTTAACATATGGCAAATATAATGCTGCAAAACTGATTACTGGAATAATTTATATGAATACTATTATATGGTGGAGTGAATGACTGCAGCACCCATGCTGATGTGAGGGCTGTACCTTGGCAAAGGCCTTCTGGTTGTCATACTTAAGCTGCTGTGGGTAGATGTAGACCTGGTTCTTGTAGGTGGCAAATGGGTAAATGTACTTGGCCTCTGACGGTACAAACTCCTCGACTTCCACAGACACCCTCTCACATTTATCATCAAACGGCTTCACTGGAACGTAGGAGCAGGTTACGGAATCTGTACAAAACAAGTAGGCAATAATAAGAAAATAGTTTGTGTCAATTCTGCATACTTATAATAAATCATAGCTGATAAATATCGCAATTCATTTCTCAATATTATTAGTTTCTAAGTCTATGATGCTCACAGGGTCTTCTTTTGGTGGTGTACAGGGGTCAGCTTACATACAAAGAACTCACCACAACACATATTGTTTTGGAGATACACTGATTCAGTCATTTTGCATGACCATCTGTTCCATGTCAGGACCATCCTTTCTGATAATGATACAACTTTTTGAGACATATAAATTATCATCTACCCGTGATGTCAGAATTTTCTACATAGCTCTTAAGTAGAATTTAACAAGCTGTACACATCACATATCACTCAGGATTCAACTGAAATTTATTTGTGTGTTTGTTTGTTTATTTGCTGTCTTCCTATTTGTTTGTGTCTGTACAGTATGTCTGTACAGTATAAAGCAGAGATGACAATGTTTACTTTGGCTTTGCAAGCAAATGTTACCAATCGTGGATCAAGTAGAACATATGGTTTGTTTTGCATTTAGCAATAACATATTCAAAGCATTTTGTGAAGTAGTTCAAGTGCAAAAAATTAACTGCATGAATACACACTTGAAAGGTCCGGAGGCACACACTCGATTGTAATGTTGAGTTGGCCAGGGATGGTCTGCAGTTTACTTTTCTCTGGTCTGAAGTGGGGAAAAAATGAAAAAGGTCACAACTCATACAAAACAACCCAAAATTGATGCCAGTTAATGCATTTTTATTTTTTGCAGACATCACCTGCATAGCTGTACCAAATACATCCCACTGTCCCTCCTGCAAAATTTCACCCCAAAACATTCCTTATGCAAGATATCTTGTAAAAAGTAAATATAGACGGATATAATCTAATGTGTTGTTTTGCCCATTTTCTTTATGATATCTGGTTTGGGTGGTAGGTCCAATTCACTATTCCCGTTTCACTCATATCTAGAACACCAACTGCAATTTCTGCTGCTGCAGATTCACATCTCCAGACTATAGACTCACTTTCTGATGTCAGTCAGCAGCTTGATGAGGTCGTCATTGGAGATCTTGCTGCTGTCCTGTCGGTAGATAGGCGAGAACTTGCCATCCATGTCCAGGCTCCCTTTAGCATCCTTAAACACCTGCCTGACAAAGGGTGGGTTAAAACATTTTTCACCAGTCACATCATTCACCTTAAATCTTGTTTTGTGAAATCAGAGCACAGCACAAAAAGCATAAAAAAGCAAATATTGGTACCAACACATCTCCACTAAACACAGTCAACCATCAGTTGTCTCAGACTTACTTGGCAGCCCAGGCAAAAGGCATCCTGTATTGGCCCAGCCGCTGGCACGTCTGCTTGGCTGCCTTCAGAACTTTCTGTGCCGTCTGGAGCAGACATAGAAAACAGCAGTTAGCTGAGCAATACACCTACAAACTGGAGAGTTTAACTGACAACCAGGCCAAAAAAATCTATTACTCAATATTCCAAGCTAAAGAACAACCGAACTGCATTATGAAATAGAGACAAAGCCTGAAGTAGGAGTGCAGGCTAAAATGAAAACAGTCATTTTGTACAGTAGCATTTCCAGACAGTTCCTTATATCAATCATCAAATAAATTCAGGGATTAAATAGCCCCCAATGATTATACAAGTTATTGCACCATATATAGATGTAGATATAATTAATGTATAAAATAGACACAAAATGTTCTTAACCTTTCACAAACTTATGCTTCAGTCACAAAGGAATTAGGATATCATAAAGGAAAAGCATATTCTGAAGCATGTCTACTCTATAAAAGAAATTTATTTAACTTAAAGTAAGTTTTAGTGCATGAAGACACCTTGATGACATCAGATGTTTTGATGTAGGGCTCTGTGCAGTGGGTGATGCCGTTCTGCAGAACTTTCTCCACCCGAGCCACTAGGAAGATGTCTGTGTGAGGATTAATCACTGAGAAAATCCCCTTTGAAAAAAAACAAAAGACAGAAGTACTGATCAGTCACAGAGCCTGGCCAAATTGATATCTGTAATGGCAAGTAACGCATACATACATGACACATACATGGCAAGTAACGCATACACAGAATTAGCATATTAACAATGCCCCAAATTAGTTAACACACCACACACACAAATACACACATTCAAAATGTCACATGGGTAAAATCAGTGAAATAATCCAGCAATATTAAGTTTATCTGAGTACTAGTACTATCCTGTTCGCCTAACGAGAGACACTTGCCCTCATATAAGAGGTCCTTTGGCCCTCATTTAAGAAAAAAGATGCCAGAAGCAGCAACTGCATTGCCAGTCAAACAGGTACTGTATACATATGTGCCCAACGGATGCTTAGACACACTGACATGTAATGCATAAGTTATCATTTCTCCCTCTTTCTCTCTCGCTCTGTCGTTAGAGGGTTATTGAGTTTGACCATGCTGTGATTTAGTGCTCAGTCTCCTTCATGTTGTTAGTGAAGGCAGCCTGCGTCTGACATCACCGCCCATTAGGAATGCCAGTGTGGGAATAAGTCTCACACACACACACACACACATGCACACTGAGTATGAAAATATACACATACACAATGAAAACACTACACTTACATGAAACACACTACCAGTCAAATGTTTGGATGCACCTACTAATTTATGGGCCTTGCGTTTTTTTTAAATATAGAATAAATCTGGCACAGGGCTAAGAAATAACACAAGTGACGTTATGTAATAAATAACAAACAAAAAAGCATATAAGGCATTAAAAAACCCAGGGTAATCAAATGCTGACCAGAAGAGGATGGGCTCCCTTTGCTGCCGTTGCCTTAGGCTTGCTGACTAGGGGCCTTGAGCACCATGTAAATACAAATTGATTAATTTGATTAAATTTGAAAAAGTTGACTCTACAAAACAGGGAGCTTTTGCTCTTTTTCACACTCTTGGCTTCTCTCCACCAACTTAAGTTGGACAATGGGGATGGTTTCCAACAGTCGTGCAGGTTTATGCTGAACACTTTCTTATCATTTACTCATGTTAATGAGCATCTAATGAAGCAGCTTATGATGATGACCCTAATGAACAAAGCAGTCATGAAGGTAAAAAGTAGGTGTGTCCAAACCCTGTTCACCAAACCCTCAATAGACACCAGGGAGATTCTGAAATACCAAATTTCAACAGGAATAAGGACACACACTCACCTGTACTTCTGGAAGCCTAAAATATTGTTCTTAACAATATCTCTATACATAAGACACTGTTCACACCACAGAAAGCAATCTGAACACACTATGTATCACATGTGGTTTCCAGTAAATGTTGGCTAAGGATATTACCAATTCCTCTTTGCCAACATTCCCACTTTTCCAAACAGTGTCAGCAAAATATACACAGCAACACTAGGGAGAACATGGGGGAAGGTGTCGGGTGGTTCAGGCAACCATTTTCTCTGCAAGGTGGTGTGAAGGGAATCAGCTGAAGCAGCAACATTTTAAGTCTGCTTTGCAGTTTCATTGATGGTTGCTGGGATTTCAGAACTGAGCTGAATGGGACACAGCTGCCTATTTAGGTTCGTAGTCTCAAAAATGACTTGTTCCACACTTGAACATCCTGCAGAATCTTGACTGACCATTCCATTGCTCCATTGTATTGCTTTGTTGTGTTTTGGTCCAAGAAAGCCAACAAACAAAGATCATTACAATGTGCAGCACTTCAGCATCACTGCAATGGTAACTATGTGATTAGACAGCCCATGTGAAAGAGATTACCTGAACAGGGTAGCTTAGCAGTGACTCTGATACTCGCTGCAGGGAGGGCAGGCCATTCCCATTGCCTTGTCCTACATCTCCTCCATTGATATCAGCTCTAGCCTCTGAGTCAGGAGGAGTCTGTGCCAAGCCTTCAGTCAGCATCTCACGGACACAGGGGGGGTTCAGGTCTACATGGAAATCAGCAGAGATCTTGCAACTCCTGGATATGTCAAACAGGGCCAGGCTGATAAAGAAGGGCTCCACCTGCAGTGCAACATCAAACATTGTCATCAAAGTCATTTGGGTGTAACATATGATTTTACAGATGATGTACATCATGTACATTTTATGAGGTCAGTGATGTCAGTGATGGTATAACACAAATGCTCTGGATCCTATAATATGAGAAGGTGGGTGGAGTTCATTTAAACCCCACTTACTACCATTGTGTCCTTTTTCAGACCAACAAGAGCTGTTATCACATGTACAGCTCACTTTAGTGGCCCAGCAGCTAAGGATCAATTGGTTAGGGTTCAAATTCTGAACCGCCAAGCTTCCTCTGAGTTCCTACATTTTATTGTGTGCACCATGTTCTGTGATGTGTATCACACAGACAAAAACACTTTGATCTAATGCATGTATTGTCTATCAGTCAAATAATGACTCAAATAAATGGATGAAATTGTAAATTTTGATGTTTTTATACACTCATACACTTTGTCCTGACTCTATTACGAATATGCAATGCGCAGGTGTCATTGCATGTTTTGCAAATGTCATTGCATAGTGCTAGCAATAAAATGTCATCAGTATGGATGTATTTCACTCCTGCTAACCCTACGACAACATGCAGTTCCACAGCAACTGCCTACAGCACAAATGTTTCAAGGAGTGGCAGCAGCACTGCAAATGCAACAGGAACTGCAGCATTACCAGCTCCAGAAGCATCATACCAAAGAACATGAATCAATGGACTGTTCAAAGCAGTGTAATTATACATTGTGTGTATGCTATATTGTCCTAAATACAGAAAACTGTACTTGAAGTATCAGTCAGATTTCTCCTTAATAACAACAGAAAAATCTCAGTCTTATTCCAAAGTTAAACAGTGTATTCATTAAATATGGGTATCAGATAGAAATTCAGGACTGGCTAATATACAAAGAGCAGGATATCAGAATCCCAGCATAGCAAGTAAAGTTATGAGTAAAATTACGAGTAAAGACACGTAATAAGATGAAATAGTCTTGTAATGTATTTGGTCAGGATTGCCATTACACCACATGGACTCCACAGAAACAAAACACTATATGTTATAGTGGTTATAGTGTATTCTCTTAAAAAAAATCTTTTCGAAAATAATAATAATCTAGACACCATATATAGGATAAATTCTTGCAATGCTTTATGAACTTCATGTCATACAAAAAAAGATTTATATAAGATGTTTACTTAGAGTCAATAGTCAAAACATTAATGCCAGTTAATGATCATTTCATTCACTAACGCCAGGTTTCCCAGATCAAGGGCATTAATTGTATTATTATCCATTGTTACTTAATCTGATAACTAGATTCTGGAAGATTTTGAACAAGCTGCAGTCTTAGTGAGCTCTAGTTAAACTAAATCTGTACTGGGAACATCGCCACATCTTTCATCTTCTTCTCTGTGTCCTTTGTTGCTACTTCTCATCTGCTCTGATGCTAAGAGGATCAGATGCTTTCTGTAGGAAGTTCTCTATGTGCTTTTCCTTGGGGAGCTTTAAACTGGTTGTGATACAGTCATGTGTTCCATGAACTGCAATTGTACGTCACACGCTTGAAAACAATATTTCAGGTATGCCTTTTTTGACTTTGATGTATGGATGTGTACAATTTTTATTTCCATTGTAGCTGTTCCACCAGCTTGTGCCTGATCCTCAAATAACATTGAAACCTCTATAATGTCCTACCAAAAGTAGTAGTATAAGTATAGCACATAATATTAAGACCAGGAACGTGCAGAGACCCTTGAAAGGGGGGGGGCTCAAAATTAAAAAAGGGGCACATACAAGATTTTATAAGACCATATAACAATATAACCTGTACCTTACTTAAAATGGTCACAAGAACCACACTTCAGAACTTAAAATGACAGGTAATGTTTTGTTCTGTTGCACAGTTCACACACACGCCATACACACACACACACACACACACACACACACGCACACCAGCTCATATCTCTTCGTCAGTTGCCACAAGACAACTTAACAACATGCATAATAGCCTGATACTCATGTGTAGTATAGTGGTATAGCAACCTTTCTAAAATTGTGGGGACTGGGGAATGTTGTTGACAGCATCACTTACATCTGACATGCACTCATGTGTTTGCACACACACACAGTATGCATTAATTGACTTCGTTCACAAACTGAAACTAAAAAACACTGTATCAAACCTATATTTATTGAATTGCTGACAGGTAAACCTTTTTTTCTTTTCTCTGAACCAGATGCCTCCAGCAGCTACCTGTCCTAAACCAGAAGTCTGCAAACCAACAAGCTTTGAATGACTTGAATTATTTACGGTTCAGTTTACACAAAAATGTTTAATACCAACCACAAATTACTATATTTTTAATTTAAAATGATTCACCTAAAGGATGTCTGCCTTTTTCTTTTCAGCATCAGTGGAAAAAATGCAATTAAAAGCTTGGCAGTGGCATGATGAATCTGATTAAAAAAAACATACAACTGCTAACACGTCGTATAGTACCCTGGACTGGAGACTGGAGTTTATATATTGGGATGAGGAATTTTAGTGATTCACGAAGATGGGAAAACTAATCCGGTCAGATAAACAGGGAAGGAGAGGAGGAGAGGAATAGCCATTTTTGAATAAAGCGGGGTTAAACTATCTCACTGAAAAAGCCTGGGTGTTAAAATACCCACATATCCCAGTCCCACAGACCCATGCCTGCCTTGACTACACTTACCGGCGGTTTTACTCTGCTGCGCCGTTAATTATTCCCATTCAGCTGCTCAGCTCCACATTGCGTACTATTTGCTAGCTCATTTCCGGAAACTCGTGCCCACTCAGCCAACAATAAGCATTCATTGGTTATTGGTCATCATGTGACTGAAGGCATCCTGATGATTTTATTGAACTAGAATTGTTTTTAATAGTTAAATGTTATTGTTGAGGGGCACAGGCAGGCCTACACATACACTGTTAATAATACATTTATTAAAAAATACTTCACAAAAGGGGCAGGTGCTCAAGCATTCTCTGCCAGCCCCCCCCCCCC
This sequence comes from Denticeps clupeoides, assembly GCF_900700375.1. Lineage (NCBI taxonomy): Eukaryota > Metazoa > Chordata > Actinopteri > Clupeiformes > Denticipitidae > Denticeps > Denticeps clupeoides. The sequence continues at coordinate 24,383,526 of NC_041707.1, forward strand.
TCTGCACGTGCCTGATTAAGACATGCTCTTTACATTGAAGATATTAATGAACAGGTCAATGAATCAGACAGTTTTCTTTCAGGAAGAAATATCCCAGCCTACAAGACGACGGGTGGACTGTTTCCATTGTTTCCCAACCACACCAGCTAGGAATCCGACTTTTCAGGCTGTTTACTGAGATATCCATCAGTGTACTGTTCATCCCAGAATTAAAACCCTTTGAAATGATGGTCCATTTGACCAAAATTCCAATAGCAATTAGACAATTTATCAGACTCACTAGCTGCACAGCAAGAGCAGCTAGTGAAAACATGTGAACATACGTGCACATCAGCAATATAAACTTACTGTATATAATAAAATGTATGAGACACATTACATACCAATAATATACATTTTATTGTCTACAGGGAGGAGACTTACATTGGTCAGAATGCCATCATTTTTCTCACTGACGCAGCCCTGCAGGCTAAAGGTCAGATCATGGCAGCTAATCATGATCCTCCGGCCAAAGCGTTCCTCAAATGGTTTTACATCAGGCTCAATGCCAGAGAAGTCCAGTCTCTGCAGAGAGGGGCAGAGATGGTTTACTTCATGTTGCTAAAGCTGGGCTCTCTGCTGTTCTTTCTTCCTTATGAGAATCAGTAAGAATCATAATACATTTACTACCAGCAGCACCAAAATCATATGCAAATCTCATCCATTTACAAAATCACTCTGTAAACATAATGATTGTTCATTGTTAAATCAGACACTAACTTGTGTTTCAGGGTCCAGGGAGAAAAGCTTCAGTCTGCCTTCACTCCTGTTGATTTTATTGAGCTGGTCTGTTTCCCGGGCATACTGACAAACCAAGAGAGAAAGACCAATGACAGCACTCTCTTTAAACAGCAGAAAATATAAGCATATATCAGTTTAAAGTATAAAGGCATCAAGGCAACATGAGCTCTTCACAGACTAATAAAGATCCCAATAAAGGACAGACATATACAAAAGTAAAGATAAAAAAAGCAAATGTGGTGCCTAAGGGGTTAGAGAATAACCCTAAAAGGATATTCTATCCCTGAACCAGTATGTCAACCCTAATGTACAATTTCCAGTCCTGATTTGCTACAGTTTCATTACCTTTACCAGTTCTGGGTGCAGACTTCTCCCAGGATTGTCCAGTATTCCTTCCCCTTTGCCCTGACTGCCACTGTCATCATCTGTCAAAAACAGATAATAATATGAATATGCATTGGCCTGAGTGAAGTTGAATAAAATGTGTATGTATGCAGGGTGCTATAGCTGATGTCTGCATTGTGTTACTGCTACATTATCCATAAGGAAGCTGAGAAGTCAGCATTCCTCCCACTGCCTGGCCACAGCCAAATGGAGCCTTTCACTGTCTCTCCAACACAAGAGAAAATATTTACTCCAAGCAGCTGTCCAGGAGCAGGGTAGTGGAGAATCAAAGGCCCAGTGTTTGCTCACAGAGGCACACACACTCCTACACAATGACATCCACTTATAAAAATGCCACCAGCAGGGACAGACATATACTGGAAACGTGAGCCTCCACTAGACAAACCACAGAAAATTGTGCAGCATTGGGGAATCCTGTACGTATTTCTACAGGTCACAAAACTAAATCCACTTCACTTGTGGGATGAAATGGTTAAATTGAGAATAAGGACAACACAAAGAGTGTGAGAGACAAGATGCTGTACATGTCTGTACATGTTAGGTAGTGGAATGGGAAAGTGCCTTCTGCTCTTGTTTAGACTAGGAATAGACAGGGGAAATAACCATACAACATGGCAATTTCAGGAGAATAATTTTACCCAAAACAGGCCACAATCAGATGAACCTTACAGCATGTGTGTAATGAGTGTGTGAAGCATTACCCAGTGCACAGTCAGTATCAGCTCCATTCCTCTTGTCCTCAGAATTGCTCTGTAGAGCCTGTTTTAGTGTGCTGACCCACTCTTCCATCTCTGCCTCAGAGTCAGCTGCAAGGAAGTGGCTGTCACGCTCCTGCATCTTGAGCTCAAATCCATTCCTACGCATCTTAGGGCTCTGAGTAATAACAAATGTACAAACCTTTTATCTGTTCATCCATACAGCCATTCATATATGAACTCCAGGATTCATTTAATCCCTCTCAAAATTCCAAAACCAACTGTAGCAAGAAAAGGGGATGTATTAAAATACCAACATGATTTTTAAAAAGTGAAGCCTAAAGGCATGATGTTTAGAGAAGGTTACTGGGAGTGTGATGGGGTGACTTTCACGAGGTGGCTAAAGCCATGCCAAGAACTACTTTTAAATCCTCTTAATGAAGTAAAAGCTGCCTCTCAAGCAGAGCAGACCTTTATAATTGCATCTCTCACTGCTGCTGACCATTTCTGATTCAGTTCATTCAATTCATCCAGTTCAATAATCCCAGAAAAAAACTGATCCCAAAGTAGTTTATGAAGATCAAAACATTCACAGGTGGTAAGTGGTCCAGCATACATTCCGTGTGTGTATTATAGTGTGTGAAACCCTAAGCCCAAACCGTTTATTATATCTATACATTGATATCATTTTTAAAATAATGAACACAAATACAGAAATCTACAGATTTATACATTTACAATGCAATTTGTGTACATATACACACAGTGGGAAAGATACAAAAAATATGGAAGAAGAGATGTTGATTGTACTGACCGGAATGACATCAATACAGGAGTCCAGGTAGATGGAGCCCTTGGTTTCTTTGAAATTTTTCTCATCCTTGTATGAATTGAGTATGTATGAGCCATCTGGGAGCTGGGACAAGTAGAAGTACCTTCGTTTGAACACCTAAAAACACACAGATATACAAGACTCAGTTACGCTGTCTTCTGTGAGGTCCTGCCAAAATGGCTCTGGCTTAAGGTCCAGTCTATCTGACTTATCATTTGTGCTGCAGTCAGTCTGGGGTCAGGTGGGTTGACTGTTTTATCCCTTCCCTGCAGTTGTCCTAAAGAGATGTCTAAAAGATTTTGTTTAACATTGCAAATGTCTCAGTATGTCACCCGTAACTAACCTTGGGCAAGCCTGTCCTGAAGGGTAAAAGGTACAGGGAAATATCATTGAGTGAATTGATATACTGGCAATGTAGTAGTGACCCCTAAAACATGGAAGCAGTACGTTGACTGACCAGAAGCCAGTAACACTGCGACTCACCTTCATGGACACAGAGAGGCTGCTGTTGATGTTGGCTTTCTGTAACCAGCCCTGCTTCAGAATGCCTCCCCGCTGAGAGCAGATAGATGATGTGTCCTGATACAGATACAAAATAAAATGAAACAGTTCAGTGGAGGCCATTTACAACCACAGCTGCCTTCCCACAGCATAAATTACAGGTTACTAACAGACACATTTTACACAACTCTACACACATTTCTTTATATTTATCAAGAATTACAGCAACACATGTAATGTATGTATTATAAACATTTACAGTGCATCTGGAAAATATTCATTTTAATATATTTTTCATGTTCACATTATGGGGTGTTGTGTGTATAATTCTGAGGGAAAAATGCATTTAATAAGGCTGGAATAAGGCGTTAACATAACAAAATGTGGAAAAAGTGATGCGCTGTGAATACTTTCTGGATGCACTCTACTCTCCTACAACTTTAACATTACCCTAGCCCAATTTAATTTCTTTAGATTTTAAACTCTTAACAGAGTAACAACTGAACTGCAAATTTCAATATGTTAGCAAGTACATAAATATGTTAAAAAATAAACACACATGGTGAAGATGCTCTCTGCTGTGACATTAGCGTGCTTTACATGCATGACCTTGAAAACATACACTGAGCCCAACAATTTCAGTGACTAACGTACCACCTTGCATTTATTAACAGTGAACAGTCTGTTTCTCCAAAACTGCTACACAGTTCAGTTGTTTTCCATCAACTAAAATTCATTTACACAGCCACAGTCACAATGGGAACATTTATCGGTAACAAAATAATACAGAAAACTCACTTTCAACAGCTATGTGCAACACCCCAATTATAAGACTCAAGACTTATATGAGATATGCTTGTCCGTATGCATGTTGTGTTGTTCAAAAGCTCAATGTATATGTTTGTTTGTGCATGCACGCTGAAACCTAATTGCCATCCATGCTCCATGCTCTCGTCATTCATTTGTTACTAAGGCGTCTCTCCCCAAGATCAACACAGTAATCTAATATTGAAGACTTCTCCTCCCTCACTCCCTAGTTTCTTTTCCTCCTCTTTTCTGCCTCACTCAGAGAGGCCTTCAGAGTCTTTGGTCTCCCTCTCCAATCACCCTAATTGCATTAGCATTGATTGAGTATTCCTTGTGGCTCCGGGTAGTTAGCCCAGGGCATGTTTAGCATCCCTGAGCTAAGAGCAGATGAAAGATGGAGGGACTAAAGCCACTGTGACCAGACAAAAAAAATATATGTCCGAGTCACCAATTGAAAGGTTTTTTTTTTTTAAAGCTCAAAGGGTGTGGTCATGACAGATATGAATAATGGTTCCTGCCTCATCCGTCACTAACACACAGCCCAGGATAGGACAATATGTTCCCCCTCATCACTATAGCAGTAGAGCACTACATCCGGCACAGTGGCACATGTGGGCTATTTATAGCCACTCAGACTCTGGTTTCACAAATGCCGCCCATTCGCTCCCCCATCTACAGCTGGCCATGTCTGAACCAAAACACACCTTACATGCTGTTCCAAACCTATGACATCTAGCACCTCAATCTCTGCAGAAAGTGTTTTGAGTAAAATGTCATTTCTAGTGATGCATATAAAATTACATCATGTCTGGAACTGGAAACAAGCTAGAGAATATGTATAGGACCTTTTGCCAACTGGCTGATTCATTTTCACCAATGCTAGGGATGAGTAGCATATACCAAATGTACATACTATACTCTTCATTTATAATATACAGAAAAAAATCTAACATCTGGATGTAGATCATTGATATACTTTGACTGACTGACAAGAGAACAGCACTGACATAGACATACTAAATAATGGCTTGTACTTAAGGAAGAGGAAGGCCCAAATGGACCACAAATGGATTTTGTTCTTTAGAAGTATACAGCTGTGTTTCTTACCGTTTATTAAATATAGAATATAAAGATTAATGATTAGAGTTTCTTGTAGGATTTAGATTAGGTAATTTAGAAAACAGCAAAGTGCAGTGCTCTGCATTTAAAGGTCAAGCAGAGGTTCAAACACACAGACAGTAAACGTTCTAGAGTGGGCCACTTTATTAACCCCTGCCCATAGCTCAACATTGAAAAGGCTTCTTACCTCGTTAGCATCCTCGTCAATCTCAAACATGTGCGAGGGAAGCTTCTCTGTTTTCACCCCTTTGCTGAGAAAACAATCATCAACATAACACTGCTTATACTCTGCATATAAATCTTAATTGTTTTAGATCATTTTAAGTAATCAAATAATTATCCAATAAACTTTTGATTTATTCAAAATTTCCATAATAGAACATATTCAGCCTAATAGAACCAACAAAAATAATCTTATGTTCAAACGTTCCTTTAGAGTCTTCTATGTAACAAAACCTACCAAGGCAAGCTACGGAAATCTCCAGAATAAGCCTCATACTTGTAGTTGACCACATGCCAGTCGCTGTTGTAAGTCTTGATGCACTGCCAAACATTACAGCACAGATTGTTTAATACCATGCAGGTTTTTGGTTCACCAATATAAAGAACACAAGCCAGAATAACAATGACTGCAGCCTGAGCAACACTAAGAATGGTGATAGTAGGAATATGTGGAACTCCTGATCTACACAATACCTCTTGGGCGAACAGACTCCTCGCCTCTTTCTCTGCATTCTGTGGAACAGAGGGAACCACAGTTCTCCTCTGACGAGAGATCTGTGACTCCTGAAACACAGAGTGAGGGAGTTCAAAGAAAAAAAGGCAAGATGCAGTCAGTCAAAACAGAATACGGTATAGCTAGTAAATGCAACAAGAAGAGAAATTCTGGTTTGAGATCTTGCTAGGAAGTAATATCTGTATTATTGCTGTTTTATTATTATCAAGCTGCAAGCACATCCGTTGAGGGTCTGACAGACATTTTTTAAATCACCTCACTAGTCCTGCTCAGATTAAAGTGCAGAGTGGTACCATCATACATACAGAGACATCATCAGGTGGGCACAGCAGCAGGTCTCTGTGAGGGTCACTGTGGATCTGAGCTTTCCTCTGGAACACCACATTCTCATAGTCCAAAGGCTCAATGATCTTCGGTTGCTCCTGTAAACACAGCAATAAGCAGGCACCTGATCAGAAAGCACTTCAGATGTGTCTGTTCATTCAGATGCTGAACTTTCTGTTTTAACCTTGTGATAAACAACACACACAAGAATCACTCTGTGCTCAGAACTTAGCGTGTCCAAGCATGGTGACAAAACCCATTTTGATACAAGGATTTCATGAAAAAGACAGTGACTACTGGGTATCAAGAGCATCTCAGAATCACAGACATTTACCAAAATGAAAGGTGGATAAATGCAACAATTTAAAACCATACTGTGTAAATGAATTTGTAATCCTTGTTCTTGCAGACCAGTGTAAAATGATGAAATACATGAAGCAGCACAACACTGCAGAAAAACATTCTAAAATGTGTAATTCAGTACATAGCTCCTGGTGTAAAAGAAAAAAGGTTATGCCTGCATTTAATGCAAACTTGGCATCATGAACTAAGGAAGTTAATGGCTACACATTTCATTTGATCTGTAGGACTCAATGTCACACTATCAAGATTTATTGTGATTAAACTTGTCATTGCATTGTGTATATCACTGGTACTGACAAGGAAAGTGAAAGTGCAATAGATATTGTGAAAAAGTTGATATTCAGCACGGATTTCCATTTGGTAAAATTTGTTATGAGGCCAAGCAGTAAATCAAACACCATTAAGTTAATAATGGCCATACAAAGGACAGAGTAAGCACTTGGACAATGTCAGAAATATATACGATGAAGGATTCTGGCAGAAGAGCACAAATGAAGAAAAAAAAAAGTGTCAGCATCTGACACATCACCACTTCCTGAGTACAGTTTCATAGAGAAGTAGATGATTTCATATCCTCTATCATGCAGCAGCATTTTACACCAGTTCAGTTAAAACCAGAGACTCACTTTTTCTGAGAGGAGAAAACATTCGGTTTGGTTGTGCTCCTAGAAATAATGCCCAGTTAAGGTGTCGTGGTTAAAGAGGAAGCTCACAAGAGAAACATGATACGACTTGGAAATTAAACAGAGCATCTTAGCCTAGACCTTAGAAAGTGAAGTGATTGTCACATGTGATACACAGCAGCACAGCACACGGTGCACACAGTGAAATTTGTCCTCTGCATTTAACCCATCACCCCGAGTGAACAGTGGGCAGCCATAACAGGCGCCCGGGGAGCAGTATGTGGGGACGGTGCTTTGCTCAGTGGCACTTTTGATTCGATCCGGCAACCTTCTGATTATGGGGGCCGCTTCCTTAAACGCTAGGCCACCACTGCAACCTATCCTTATCCAGAGCGACATACAATCAGTTGTTACAGGGACAGTCCCCCTGGAGACACTCAGGGTTAAATGTCATGCTCATGGACACAATGGTAGTAAGTGGGGTTTGAACCTGCAACTTTGTGGTCTTCTGCTTCATAGGTGAGTGTGTTATCAGAACAAGCAATACATTTTTTTGTCCACTTGGGAAACAGGATATTTGCTAAATTAGAATAACAGTACTGGCCACAAACAAAAAGGCCGCCATGCTGACTGGACACTAGGGCTAAAAAATGGACAAAGTCAGAGTAAGACATAAGAGCTGCGGCAGCATTTCACTGCCATCCAAGCTATAACCACACTGCCAACATTTTTGTGTGTGCTTAAAGTGAAAAGAAAAGAAAAGTGCAAACTGGAGCCCAACGTAAGCTGTTGCTGTGTCTGCGAGAGGGTTGAAAGATTCACTGAAGACCATTTTCACATCTCAGCAGCTGGGGAAGGAAAGGGTTGGGGCGGGGCTAAAGAAAGTTTTCTTCTCAGCTGAAAAGAGTCCGTGTGTTTCACTAGAGGGAACGCCTCACTTTTTCCTTTATGTTGTCTACTGGTAAAGCAGCTTCAGAAGAAGCATATTGCACTCTCAGTGCAGGGTAGCTCTAAGGCCACTTCCTGTCACATGACTAGGCGAGGCATTTTGAACCGCAAGCATCATACAATTTTGTGCCGCACCACATAATCTGCCTTTTAGGACATACAGTCTGCTGTCAGAGCAGCGGCGAGGAAATAGTGGCGAGAGCCAGAACATTGCTCACCGATGCAACCACGACTTTGGGGAGAGGAACGATCACCCCCCCCCCCCCTCCCAGCAAGCAACATGACCCAAACAAGCTTCGGTATTTGCTCCTGACACAACGCTTAACAGCGACACACCAAGAACAAAACGTGAGGCCCCAGGGGCTCAGACAAGCGCTTTCCCAGATGTGGGTCTGCTGCACGGTTCCGCTGAGGTTGACGCACCCACCAGATGTACACACACACACACACACACACACACAGAGCCACATACAAATCACACACACGGGTGCAAACTCAGGTGTCCAGCCAGAGATGCATTTGAGTTGGTTTTAGACAGATGTGACGAAAACATTGTTAATATATACAGCACAGCTTCCTGTTTTCAAATGTCAGCAACAAAATTGCTTCATTCTGTGTTCCTCATTAAGACACACCCACGTGGCAGCTAACTTACTTTAATTTTCATCATTGTTTGAGTACAGGAAGTTGCATGTTGCCTGTACTGCTGGGTCTATTTTATCAAGAACTGATCTGAGGATATGAGGGACTTGACAGCACCAATGATAGCATAAGACCATAGACTTTAAAGTCTGTAGCGTAAGACACAGGAAGTGCATCGCCAGGGCTGCAGGGAATCCCCACGTGAATTATGCCCTGGTGACTGCTACAAAAAGGCCGCTTGTTCCTGATCACTTCAGCAACCGTTTCCCTCAGATCCTCCCCCCTGGGCAGCCACATGCTTCCCTCTAACTACCACAAAACTCTCACAAGGTCATTTCCCACCACCGCATCACCACCACAAGGCTGTGACAAAAGACAAGCGACTGTCAAAAATTGTGAGTCATTTCGTGTCTGTGTCTAAAAACCTGTTCCAACGCGTTATGGGCCTCTCGCTGCTGTCATTCTTAAAGTAACACATGCATAAAAAAATATCTTCACATGGCAAATGTCATCCATTGCAATATAGTAATGCATACATACAAATAAATGTGCTACAGTAGAGCCTAGACCCTGTACACAAGGCCACAGAAAACACTCAGTCCACCCTCTGCAATCTTTTTAGACCAATAAGCACACGTTCGGGTTCATGTATCAAGTAAGAGCTGTGCTGAAACCTGAAGCTGTGTGACACTGTACAGTTGGGGACCCTGCAAGACGTGTCCACTTCTGCCGGGAAGCCTAGACGATGGTTTCTGCGCACAAAAGGCGCCACAGGACCATGTGCTCGTCGCTGAACAATAACGAGGACACGCGTCCGTGGAAAAACCGCAAAGGGCATTTACAGCTATTTCAGCGATTTCATACAAACGCACGGATTCAGACAAAGCAAAGCACGAGCTACCCAAAATCCCGACGTGAAGCCGCAGATACGAGCACACATTTAAACGCAGCGGCCGGCGGGATCATACAAATAAAATAACCAAATGTGAGGAGCGAGGAGGCCAATTACGCTCGTAGACCGGTGCATATGGTGCTGGTTCAAGTAAAGATCGCCTGTATCGTAGAGACACTGACCACGATCACTGACGTCCGCACCGCCTCCGATACACTCTGCCGGAGCTCAGCCGCCGTCCCGGGCTTGCTGAGCCGTTTGGTGAATTTCCTCACTTCCGACATCGCCTGTCCTCCGACAAACCCGCCAACGACCAGATGTAAGTGTCACTCGCGGGAAGACATGCTGCCGAGACCCGGCGGCAGCGGTTGCAGCAGCTGACAGATGCGGGTGGCGGTGGGCGGGGCGGTGTCGCAACGGGGCGGGGCTTCACCCGCTGGAACATCCGGGGCCACGCCCCCCACCCAGTTCTCGTCCTCCTTACAAGTGAATTTGCGCAGCAAGACGGTTGTGGAATACGATCGGTTTTGTAGTTATATAGGTGCCACTTTTTTACTTTTTTGTGTTGAAGGTGGTGAGGTGGAGTTTTAATCAAACTATTTCCCATTTCCATCGAAATGTGTATCTCAGCTCTTTTCTATCGGTTAAGACGTTGTGATGCGTTTCCATCTAGCGACAGATGAAGAGAACAGCAAGAGAGAATTTTCACAGGATGTGGCACATTTCTACGACGGCGTAGTAGGTCCACTGTAGATGGGGTGGGGTGTTCGTAAATTCTCTTACCTTCCAAAACTTACAATTTTAAAAGCTTGTGACGCATGCGCTGAACTGCATGTCTGTATCAGGTAAGTGTCATTAAGTAATTACTGGCTGTAGGTTACAAGTTATGTTCAAGTTCAAGTCAGCTTTATTATCATTTCAGCTGCCAAGGACTTTAATCTCCCCCTTTCCTGGAGACTGCGGGGGAGCTTTTCCACTAAACCACTGAACTACACTGCTCAGAAAATAAAGGGAACACTCAAACAACACAATGTAACTCCAAGTCAGTCACACTTCTGTGAAATCAAACTGTCCACTTAGGAAGCACCACGCATTGACAATTCACATGCTGTTGTGCAAATGGAATAGACAACAGGTGGAAATGATAGACATCCCCAATAAAGGCGTGGTTCTGCAGGCGGTGACCACAGACCAATTCTCAGCTCCTGTGCTTTCTGGCTGATGTTTTGGTCACAAAATGACCTCCAGCAGGCCACAAATGTGCATGTATCTGCTCAAACGGTCAGAAACAGACTCCATGAGGGTGGTATTAGTGAACGATGTCCACAGGTGGGGGTTGTACTTACAGCCAAACACCATGCAGCAAGTTTGGCATTTGCCAGAGAAACCCAAGATTGGCAAATTCGCCACTGGTGCCCTGTGCTCTTCACAGATTAAAACAGGTTCACAGAGTCTGAAGACGCAGTGGAAACTTTCTGCTACCTGCAACATTCTCAAACATGGTGTGGGGTGGCATATCTTGGGGTGGCGTGGGGTGTTTCTCATGGGCCAGGCTGCTCAAGCCTGGTTCATGGCTTTTTTCTCTGTCTTCCTCTATCCCTTTCTCATTTCTTTTATTTCAGGTTTTTCTGTAACATTGGTACCTTTTTTACGTACAATATATACATGTAACTCTACTAGCATTAATAAATTAGAAACTGTTTATTCTTATAGTCTCTATTGTGCCAGGTTACATCTATGAGGGTTTTTAATACAGTGCCATATTTTTTACATTACTGAATTTTTTACATTACTTACATTACTTGTGAGAATTATTCTGTTGAATTAACTACATATCTTACCAAAAGTACAGAAGCATGTGATATTACAAAAACAAGATTGTGGTATGCTGATGTTAAATGGAAGACCTTTTGCATTCATTCAATAGATTGAGAAAAAGGTAATCTTTTCTGGAAGATTGTGTTCGGTCCAAATACATTCTTTCTGTACATACCAGATGATCTCTGCAAAATCCAAAAACCTTTTTTTTCTGAAACAAAAAATGGGCTTGTTTGAAAATCTCCTGGCAAAAATGTCAAATCAGTGAGCAGATCAATGTAACAGCAGGTGCACACAATTGGGAATCAGGGGGAAGACAGTTCAAAATCTTCGATCCAAACATGGATCTAGAGTATCCCACAGATCCAGTCCATGATACTCAAGATAAAATGCCGGTCCTTAAAACAAGAAGTGCCAGTGGTCCCTAAAAACAGAAGGAGAGCAAGACATCATAAAATTGAAATTGACACACAAAAAAAATGAGAGCAAAACATGTTGGAGTACCTGTTGGAGTACGACGTATTCTATACAGAGAAATGGGTGTACATCTAGGAGACAAGGGAAGACAAATTTGCGGTCTCCGTTTGTGTCCAGTGGGAGGAAGATTTCTTTACACTGCCTGATTAAATGAATCAAAAGGCCAGTCCACCATTCATTTTAAAATCTAAAAAAATTAAGTATTCTTCTTAGATGTCTAGTATTAACACACAGATATGCAAAAACAAAATAAAAAAATACTCAAAGAAAAAGGAAATGCAGTATGTGCATCCAGTTTGAAAATTCTCACCTGAGGTCAAAAGATTGCACATAAATACACTGAAGCTAGATACATAATGTATAGCCATGTTATATTTTATTGTATTTTAATGACATACCTGTTAGTGAAAGTGAAGTGATTATCACTGTGATACACAGCAGCACAGGAAATGGTGCACACAATGAAATGTGTCCCATGCTTTTAACCAATCACCTTGGTGATTTTTTGCTGTTCAGAAAAAAAATACTGTAACAGAAATGTGGAGATTTTTATCTCTATACACAATGTAATTGTTTAATGAAAATCTGTAAATCAGTATTTGATGTTTGACATCTTTTTGTTACATTTGTAGTTTAGATAAATTATTGTTTTCATATGTTTGTATCGTATCTGGCACAATACTTATATACTAGTGTGCGTCATACTTACATCATTCAATGAAAACAGCAAAGAAGATTTGAAAGTTTAAAACTGATTTGTCATGTATAAATCACACAATATACTTATCCTGTACATCTTGGGGCTTCAAATCCTCTTGTGTGATGTTCTTTGAATGTATATATTCAAAAGTCACCCTGGGGACCTTCCTCACAGTATACCTGAGAACCCAGCCCAGTCACTTCCCCCACCTCAGCAGAAGCCCCCAAACTTGACTGCACAGGAGGGGAAAAAATGTTCATGGAGCACCACCACTGGCTGGACAAAGGACACACATACACAAAACCAGAACACTGGGTCTCTGGCTCTGGTCTCTCAGTGTCCTCTTCTGGCGGCATGGTCATGAGTGCTGTTAGGAAGTCTTTGCATGTACCTACTGCTCCTGAAAACGGACTGGGTAGACTGGGTACTTGCGTCAGGGCCAGCAGGACACAGGGAGCTGTGAGCAATGGCTGCTGGGAAGGGTGATAGACACTTGCTGCAGGGCAATGCTTTTTAAAGGAGTCCTGAGCTATCGTACCTAAGCAGCTTCAGCGGTGATTACTCCGGGCCTGGTAAGCTGTAAGCGCCAAATGGAACAAAAGCATAACATGCATGTGAGGCAGGAACGTCCATGTATTGTCAACACTTTGCACTTCCACCGAAAAAGGCCAAACAAACACCAGGTATAGTGATGACAAAAAGGTGCAGGTTTATTTACCATGTGGGAAATCAAACAAAAAAATACAGAAAAACAAAAAAGGGCCACCATAGGCATGAATATATATATATACATAAGTACAAAAGATAAATAATCACAGCAAGCTGTTGCACTAATGCTGCCAAGTCACTGAACCACATGAAGGTCATCGGCTTACTAACTAGTCCCTTCAATACAACCCACAATCATAGCCTAATTGGGTGATCTTAAGATGGGGTGGGGCGGGGTGGGGGGGCTTGAACACTTATACGTTAACAAAAATAACACAGCAGACAAACACTTGTCCCAGTCCTCAAGCTTTAGTTTAAGTTAGACATTGTGAAAATTAGTTCCAAAACTACGGAGCTCTATATGAAGATCAACTCCCAGCTGTGACCTTCTGTACTTTGGGTACCAGTAGTGACCCTGCACCCGTTGATGTGGCGGGTCATAAATAACTGAGAGTTCACTCAGGTGAACGATGTGAATGTGACAAGTCACCAGCCTGAAATTGAACCTGTCTGTTCAAATGTTGAAGCTGGACTGTCCGTGTGCAGTATCCTTCACCAAAGGCTATTACTAAAGGATTAAAGTTAGCTACATACATCAGCTTCATTTCCTTCTTTACAATTTCTATTCAGCATCCATCATTATGAAGTAAAGAGATGCTATATTATTCAATGCAATTTAGTTTAACTGTTTTGTGTCGAAGTTTTAGAGGGTGGCTGAATGAGGCAAAAATGTTGAAGTTTATACTTTGTCTATACATTGAGTCAAAACAAATGCCCATCCTTATTTGGCTCATTCCACAATGTATAATACCATACCTCTGGCCTTAGAAGCTCAACATATTACATTGTAATCAGTTTCCCGCTGTACAATAACGTAATTAGTAACCATCAATCAAGACACTCATTACTACATCTACAAACACGCAGCTGCTCCACTCACAAGCGCGTCCACTGTAAAATGGCTCCTGGATCATCTGCAAGTAACCTGTAAATATGCAACTTATTTCAATAAATATCATTTGTTTTAAAATGGTTGTGTGGCGGTTCATGAATGTGTGTGGAAGGTCTATAAATTGTTGTCTTAATGACTAAATAATCCTGTAAAATGAGTCTTTGAGTCTAACTTGTCATGCTGTAATTATATTATCTTTATTTAATTAATCACTTATTATTATGTTAATTAATGTATTTAAAAGATTTTGACAGTAGTCAATGTTTAGTACTGCTATATTATGTAAACACTGCCAGGTTACACAAATTCAAAACGGTCAACAGTTAGGAATATTCATTCATAATTTTCAAAAGTTAACAAAAAAATTTATTTAATTACATTACATTTATATATATTCTTCACCTTTAGGAACTTTGATTATGGAAGATGGATGATATGTGATGAAGCACCCTCCTGCTGCAGAATTTGGCCTCTTTTATGGTTGGAAATATAAAAGGTAGCTAAAATTTCTTGTTTTTTCAGACTATTGATGTTGCCTTCCACCCTGCAGATCTCTCACACACCCCCATACTTAAAGTGAAGTGATTGTCACATGTGATACACAGCAGCACAGCACACGGTGCACACAGTGTAATTTGTCCTCTGAATTTAACCCATCACCCTGAGTGAGCAGTGGGCAGCCATGACAGGCGCCCGGGGAGCAGTGTGTGGGTACTTTACTCAGTGGCACCTCAGTGACACCTTGGCGGATCGGGATCCGAACCTGCAAGCTTCTGATTATGGGGCCACTTCCTTAACTGCTAGGCCACCACTGCCCCAAGAGAAAGTGCACCGCTACCAGAAGCACTGCAATACTGGGTCGATGCGTGGAGCGAAAGGAGCAAGCCCCTTTGCCCTGTTCCCTGTTCTAAAAATCTGCTGTATTGTGTATTGTTGCACAGGGTGCAATAGGAGGAAAACCAAAGACGCCCTCGAGACACCCTGGAGAGGCTGTGTATTTGTGTCACTATTTGTGTCACTATGTGAAAACACAGTAGTTTAATGTATCCTTCCTTTCTGGGAAATAAATTTGGTTAATGACAAAAGGTACAAGCTTCTGATAGACTTCCATAAAAAGTAGTTCTCCATGCTGAAGCAAACAGCATAATCTCCTACATGAAATCAAGAAGCCTCTACATCATGTGGGAGCGTTGCTCCAGGAAGACAGTAAATATATCCCCAGAACTCTGAGATGTTCGCCCACTTCTTTATCATCAAGACCTGCATGAAGTACTAGAAGAATGATGAGTTAAGTGACAGGAGCTTCTGAAGTCATCTTGAAATGTAATGATCTTGTTACGTCTTGTTACCACTAGAGGGAAGTGTTAGTTAGTGTCAACTCCAGGAATGCCTGATGTCTTTCTTTCTTTCTTTCTTTCTTTCTTTTCTGTTATTCAACCTACACACTTTGCTACACACTTTTCACAATCTGCAACAGTCCTGGCCTCTGGAACCTGTAACAAATGCATTGAGATCTTCAAGGTAGAATCAGTGTTTCAGCAGAAGAAGATGCTGCTTTGTTCATCTGAGCATCTCGGAGTTCCTTGCTTTGGAAACATTTCTCACAGGACAGACTGGGGTCTTTCTGGGGCAGTGGGGGCCAAACGGATAAGAAAGCGAACTCTCTAAGAAAATTATTCAAACACTTAATTGAAAGGAAATCCACTAAACCAAAATACACAAACTATGAGTGAAAGTATTAAAATATTAAAATATGTAAATGCACAACCAGTATAGTTAAACATTCTCATTCAGTCTTTGGGAGTGCAACTAAAGACCAGTGAAATGTTTATTTTTTGACTAATAAAAATGACTTCAACAAATATTGCCAGTTTGAAATGCAAAAATACATTAAACTCTGCAAACTTGCAGACCTTGCAGCATTGAACTAGAGCAGTGAGCTTTACCTTCTGTAGTTTAGTTTCTTCAGTCTCCTTCAGATTGACCCATTCCTGACTCCCTCCAGACTGAATAGCCCCCGCTATATTACTGCCATTCCACACTGTCTCATTTCCTTGTAACAGATTCTCCACTGAGCCGACACCAGAGGTTCATTGGAAAAGCATTACACAGGCCCAGCCACACATAAGCAGTGGAGGCTACACCAACCCTGGCACTGACCAAATGCTGAATCTGTTCTGGTTGTACAGAGGCCAGATCTCAGTTCCTCTCAACACAGTAACTCAGGGCTTCTCTCTAGGTCATGTTCTTTTTGATGAGGACAAGAGGTGCTCTGAGGAAGAATGTTGCTGTCAGGATTGACGGCACCTGGACACATCACCTGTGCCCAATCCGGACAGGTTTTAAAAGCCTGTGGCTCCGCCACTCTGCAGCGACGGCATTTTGATGAACTCTGTTATGAACTTGACCTGGCAACTTTGTGGAGTTTTTTGAGTTCTGGCAATCGCCACACACCTTTTGTTTAACTGTTTTTGGCAATCGCCACACACCTTTTGTTTAACTGTTTTTGGCCATCGCGGCACGTTTATATGTGTTCAATAATAAATCCTTGTTTCCCATAATGTCCTGCCTCTGCGCTTCCCTCCTCCGTCAGTTTGCCATCGTGACAGAATGCCGTCGCTCTCCCCAAAAGCGCAGAGGAAAAAGGCAGAGAAGGAGTGCCACGAAAGACTCAGCCAGGCCCGGGGGTCGAGTGGCACACGGCGCCGTTTGATCATGTCAGCGAAACCAGGAAGTGGCAACGGAGGCGTTCCGCCAGTGGAGGGATGGGCCGGCTCCAGGCAGAATGGCCAGAGTACTGCCTGTGGGAGCTGATCGTGCCCTGGGTCCAGGATGTCAGCAGGGTCGACAACCCTCAGGACCACCGGTGGGTTGTGAGTACAGCGAGGAGGAAGATGGCGAAGTGGGGGTAAGCTGGTGGAACAGGGCTATGGGAGGTCGCGAGCCAGCAACTGCGCTGCCGGGACTGCTTCGCGGGGAGTCCGCCCATCCAGTCTGGTCGCGAACCCACCTTTCCTCTGCCCGGATGTTCCCCAGCTGAACGGCAGCGCAGCACCAGCGCCCCCGCCTGCTGTAGTGGACGTCCACTCCCCTCCATGCCACCATCTCCACCGACACGCCCAGCCCCGTGTGGGACATCCCTCTGGTCCCAGGACCCTTTAGTGGAGCAGCAGGTACATGCCAGTCATTTATAACATCCTGTGGCATGTACTTTGCTGCTCTTCCCTCCCTTTCAGATGCGGAGAAGATCACCACCATCCTCACGCAGCTGACTGGGTCAGCATGGGGCTGGGGCGCAACCCTGTGGCAGCAAGGAGAGACGGACAGAATGAGTTTTCAGGACTTCCTGCAGAGGCTGAGGGCGGAATTCGATCAGCCAGAGCATGAGCCAGGGATCAAGCTCTGCCCAACCACCACATCCAGCGCCAGTCAGGATCTGGTGCAAGACGACCCAGCACTGGCGAGCGGCGAGAAAGTCTCGCCTCCCGAGATCCTGGCTGTGCCCCCTGAGGAGGTCCCGGAGTGCCCAGAGAGGGAGCCAGACAACCCTCTCTTCTGTCTGTCTCTGTCTGTGTGTGTGTGCGTGGCATTTGTGTCTGTATGTCACCCCCACTTCCCCTCTGTGTTCCAGTAAGTGCCAGTATGTCTCCCTTGGTTAAGTGTCATGCTTCACACAATTAATTAAAATAATTTCCATATAATATAATCTATTCAAATAAACATTCCACTTGTAGGTACACTCGCCTCAAATTTCGACACAACATTCTGATAACACACTATTCGGTTCTCCCTCTTCCAAGTCAATAATGGTTACCCGACGTCCGTTTGACCAGTTCTGGAAAGCCTTATCCAGACATTTCCAGGTACATTTTTCAATGTTTCATTTTTTTTGTTTTCATTGTATTGTTTTATTGTCATCCTAGCTCTTCATCCTGACCAGGTCATTTGCCTCACAGTATCTCAGAGCATTGGTTGATCTGTTCATCAATCAGGACATATTTCTGACTGTTATTCCTCTCTGACACTGTAACACTCACATTCACTGTCATTTTATTGTCAATAATAACCTTATTGTCTATCCAGCTAAAAATAACAAATAATATGTACTTACCATCGTAACAGATGAACTAATGCATAAAGTTGTTTGATTAATTTAGTCACTGTTGCACAATTCAAACTGCTGCTCGAAGTCTGAACTGACTGCAGTTCATCTCTGCTACCCAGAGACCAGTGCAATGCCCCTATGAGCCCACAGGTGCCATTCTTTCCTGCTGGTATATCTTGCTGTGTTTGTGGTGCCATGTCAGTTTTATTTTCAACGGAGACACGTTTGTATTAATAACATTCATTATTAATAATGTATTCATTTGGAAATAAATGAAACTGGAAACAGTTGTGACAGTTGACACAGGTTCTGAATGCACTGACCTGAGAATAGCAGCAGAATGTGGAAGAAGCGGTTCATGATTGCCACCTCAGTAGAGTGACACCCACACCACAGACCTAACAGTACTGTAATAACTCTGGGGGAAAAGGGGGAAAAGTCGAGGACTCAACCTTAAAGAGAGGAAATGCATTCCCTACATGAAACATGAGCAGAGGATTCAGAAGAGCAATGAAATTTTGACTCTCTGGTTCTAGATATTTTAGTAAAGAGGTCTAGGTCTGAATTAGTTTCCTTGGCTGTTGTATTTGCAACTCACTTAGACACAAAATAAATCCAGATTGCGATTAAAAGAAAGCATACATGACCTATTGACCATTCTCTCAGATCTGCCTTTCCTGATAAATTAAAATACACAAGCATGCGCATGCGCACACACACAAACGCATTAACACACGGCAGACTAAACTAAAAATATATGTGGACTTACAGATTCATTTTTCATACACTATGTTTGGATGCACCTACTCAATCATTGGTGTTGCATGTTGTACAGGTTAGGTAATAAACGAGCAAAAATAGAATGCTTATGCTAAATACTTATTGAATGTGGAAGTGAAGTCATTGTGATAAACAGCAAGCACAGCACACGGCACACAACTAAATTTGTCCTCTACATTTAATCAATCACCATGTGACCAGTGGGCAGCCATGAAAGGCACCATGGTGGTTTGGGATTTGAACACACAACTTTTCAGTTATGAGTCCACTGTCCCTCATGTAAATGAGCATTTCATGAAGCATCATTTGATGAAGACAATTGTGAACAAAGCAGTCATGCAGATGCAGATGCAGATACCAATTCATTAAACACACTTCAATATCCCCTGTTACAAAAATACAAAATATGATTCTAGCATTGGATTCTTCAAAATGGCCTTCATCTTAGTCTCAATAACTACCACAGAGTAGGTGCATCCAAATATTTGACTGGTAGTGTAATTCAATCAGTGGTCCTAAATCTAGCCATCCTGTTTTGATGTTAGAGGCCCACAGTGACCCCCTCCTACAAAAATTAGCAGACTGGATAGAGCTACTGAAATTTAAATTTAGCAAAAACCATATTAATAAATATGAATTCACACTGTTTAGCCATTACCAGTGATTGGACTTAATAATAAAGTAACCTTTTTTTTTGTTTAAAAAGTACTGTATTTAGTACAGGATGTAATTGGTAACATTACTTATGTTAATGCACTACATTAAGCACCTTTCCTAACCCTGCAAGAGTAATACAACAAACATATTTTAAAAATTAACCCATTATTAACATTATAGGACAATGCAATCAGAATGCACAAACACTGCAGCCAGTATGGAAAATTATAAATGCTAGAGGCCTAAAGAGAATCTGTTAACTGTGGCTATGATGAAGCAAACAAAAGTAGCCACTAACATGAAAATTGTGCATGATCCACAGTAATAAATACGTATCTGGAAAACTAATTTCTATGTTGGACTTCAGAAAGCACTTCATTGGTTAATGGTTATTTACCATGTGTGTAGTATGTAGAGCATGGAACTATATTTCTGATCTATAATGTGGTGCAAGCTAAAGGTAATAATTATTATTGTTAAAAACTAAACCTTAAAATCTACCCTATCGTTTGGTTAATTAAAAGCCTCCAAGAGAAATTCCCCAAAAATGTAACTAATTCTTCAGTTGATGAGTTTTTATTCACTTTCACTCATGGAAAAAACATGGAATTTTTAAAGAGCCGTTGCATAATTCATGAAGCTGATACATTAAATTCACATGGGTAAAACCAAAAGAAGGATCAAATTAGTTAGAGTATTCCAAGTTGTAGCAAAGCTACATATGTTGTACATTCAGAACTGAAGGACATGCTCTGATATCAAGCTGCAATAATATCAATAAGATTTAGATAGAAATATTAGCTCTTGCATTCCGCTGGTCCTACATTTATTTGAAATACACAAATAATAAAAAAAAATGGTAAAGAAATGAATGGCATGTTCCCACCTTCCAAGTCTTCCAACATCTGCAACAATAAAAAGATTTACAGGCGGTGGGTTTGTGCTTCCCTGCACAAGGTAATATGTGATACAATAATTTTAACAACTGTTCTGTAAATTCATTGCACTACTTTTCTACAAATACAAAATTGAGAATAGCTCGGGATGCAAATAAATATTTTCACAAATGCATGAAAATTAGGCTATGAATACATTTCTGATGATGCCACATGATGCCTCTTTTTGAACAAAAATCACTCTCATATTGCAATGAATTCACCTTAAGTGGCATATGCATGGCAAGTTAATTGACCATGTTCTGGCAAATGGAATACAGATTTGTTGTAATTAGGTTGGAAGACAAATAGATGCCCTTGAAACATCTTTATAAACCCGCACAAGCACTGTTAGCGCCTATGTGCACAGATGACCACTGGCTCACAAGCTCAAGTCGATGATGATGTGCTCAAAGATCTGTGTGTTGCCCTTGAAGCTGGAAGCAAAGATGAAGTCCCGTCGGTCTGTGGACACCACAGTGAAAGATCGAGGTGCTTGGATGTACACCTCCTTGAATCGGTCAAACGCCTTGCTCTCTGTATCCCACAGGTACACCTGTGAGAAGGTGTAATCACTACCCAGAGCTAGGTAGTGCCGCTGGCGGAAGGAGAAAGGCTGCAGGATCATGGAGCCTCGAGATGGCAGTGCTTGCACCTCAGTGAACTGCTTAGCACCCCAATGCAGCACCTTGGAGTCACCAATGTAGCGTGTCATTGCCAGGTAGAGGTCCTCGTTGATTGAGAAAGCCTTAATGGCTACCACATCCTCCATGTTGGGGATCTCGCTTTGCAGAGCAAATTTCTGGGCACTCTTGTTCCACTGGTAGATAACGGGCACTTGAGAGCGGCTGGCCAGGATGAGGTGGGCCTTGCCATCCAGGTTGACAAACTCAGCATCTGTGTCCCGGAACCACTCATGTAAAGACTGGTGTGAGTAAAAGCCCTTGTCATTCCACTTGTACACAGTGGAGAGGCCAGCCTTGGAGCTGTCAGCTATGATGAAGAACCAATCAGTCCCAATCTGGAAGGCCTCAATGTCGTTGGGCTTAGAGATCTTGGACACCTCAATGTCCTGAAACTTAGTGAAACGGCTCTGATCTTCATCAAATTTGTAGATGTGTGATCCACCAAAGAGTTGGGCCACAATAACAAACACCTGGCTCTGGATGATGACAGACTTGCAGCCTACAATCGACTGCCCTGTTTTTAAAGATGAGACAGAAGTTAGCCCAGAAATCTGTTTCTTACAAGATTATTAATTTACAACATAACATGTTCATTATACACTGATCAGGAGTGGGCAAGTACAAGTAATACATTCCCGTTTTACTGATTACTCTTAAAAATATATATTTTTACTTAGTACCAGGAGAAATTAGTTTCTGATACGACTTGCTTCTTTAAATGTTAACCTTGGAAATATTAACCTTGTAGGAGTCAGCACTAAAAATGCATGAAGACAAATACTGAGGCCGATTATAAAAATAATAAATCTATATTAGGGCTATCAAAATTAATGTATTAATCACTGTTATTATAAAATGTTAAACTATTTAAAATGTTAAACTAAATTAACACAATTGTGTTTGTTTTACTTCCAGTGTGGTGGAAGTAAAACATTTGCTTGTACATTTCCATTATTTTTGGAGATCTGGCTGTTTAGGAGCAAATGCATGCTGTCCATTTTATTTGCTGCTTGTTTCTGTAAGGTGTACATATTTTCAAAATCCCTGTCATTCCCTGCCTCGTTCCCACGCAAGGTTTAATAGAATTCACCATCCGCAGCTCAGATGGCCGGATCTGGAATTATGTCGTCATAATGGGAAAGGTTACTTCTTCTTTCTCAAGCTTTTCCCACCCCTCCCCTAAAAAAGTAACTCCACTGAATGTCATGGCTTCCAAAAGTGTGAAGCAATGCAGTTTATCTGTGATTGGATGTAAAAATGAGCATCAATGTATTTTTTTAGTTCCATCACACGAGACACTGTACAAACAGTTTTTTTTTTTCTGGAAGAACGCAGACATGACTTCCTGCTTGCTCCAAACATTGTGGTTGGTGAATGGTGTTGATGATGTAATTTCCACAAATGCCACTTCAACTTCTATAGGCTGCTCTCCTCCTCATTAGCATTTAAAGCTACAGACACTGAAATGGTGCGTCTGATTATGTGACTGGCTCAAAGTAGCTGTAATTCTGCACCATGGCTGAAATTCAGACATTGGATGACCACTAAGACCTATATAAAAGCAAACAAAATTTTTATTTCATGGGAACTTAATGGGACCAAAAATATTTGATTAATTAGTTATTTAGAAATGTGCATAGTTAGCTCCTGCACTTATCTTCACAACGTTCACGTTGCTGCTGAACTGCAGAGGCAGATGCTGTAATTAGTGTTTTGCAATGAACAATATTCTTTGCATCTTTGACTGAGACGAGCAGAATGTTATGTACAGTATGTGTGAGATACACAGTATTTTCTAAAAGCAACCATAATTTTGATTTTCAGCAGTTACATAAGTTCCTCTGTAGGCTGGCTAGCTTTTGCTCCCCTCAGTGAAACATGATTCTGCTGCCTGGTCACCATTTTTTCTTGCTTAGACAACAGCATAAGGGCAGCAGCCAACAAAAGCAAAAAGTTGCTCTGTCCCAGCACTCTATCACCTCCTGTTTTCTGCACATCACTGAATTAAACATTTAAAATGATATTACCTGTGATGTTGTCATAACTCCTGAAGTTCATCTCAATGTGATCCCACTGCAGCACCATGCAGCTTTCAGTGTTTGGAGCAGCAATGGCTACGTACACATCATTCTTATAGGAAAAGGTGTCCACAGATAAAGACTCAGATGGAACTGACTGGTGAAGAATGAAATCTATAAAAAAAAAATTAAGGGCATAAAGCAGAGCACATTTTAGCACAACAAAACAAAAAAAGCTATAACTATTGTGAATACAATGACTAAATGGATACTAACAATAAATGCAAAAAGATATAAGTAAATGTAATTTACTAATACAATATTATTAGTTGTCGGCAACTAATAATACTGGCAGCTCAGAAAGACTAGATGATGCACACCAAAATAAAGAGTTGTACAGTTAATCATTTATAAAATAATGCTATCTGAATATGACTGTTTCCACCAAAATCTCTGTAACAAGGTTCTGATCATTTACATCACCTTTATCTAAAGAAATACATAATTAATGGGTATCCTACTCTTTTCATATGACAATGTCATACACACACACACACACCTGTAGAGATACACTCATTGTGGAGGCTAGTCATGTCATTGAGTCTCTTGCCCTTCATTTCCTCAGGACCAGCACAGAACACGTCAGACACAGTGGCATTGGTGCTCTTCAGCCACATCATCAGCCACTTAACACGGCAGTCACATTCAAAAGCGTTGCCCCGCAGGTCCCTGCAAGTCCAACACATATAAGTCCTGCATACACTCAAACACGAACATTTCCCTGAGGACCCCCCCAAAAAAGCCCACCTGACACTTTCCTGCACCACACATTTACAGCAGCTCAGTTACTCTTAATCAATGTAATATCAATGCAAAGGAATAAATGCCTCCATTTTGTGATATTTTCATTTCATTTAATATCTTAAGCTAATTATGCATGTAATTATGCACGTAAATGCTGTTCATCTTTCTGACCATGGAAATTTATCTACACAAGACGTAAAAGTGGGCAGCGGGTAGCCATGAAAGACGCCCGGGGAACAGTGTGTACGGAAGGTACTTTGCTCAGTGGCACCTTGGCAGTATGACATTTGAACCGGCAACCTTCCGAGTACGGGTCTGCTTCCTTACCACATGCCCCTGGTTCAAGATGACTGAAAATGATTCAAAATGTGATTTATTCCTTGGCCATCCTTAACAAGGCTGTTTTACTACAAATCTCTTATTTCAGTCCTGTTTAGCCAGAAGGTTTTGGACTGCAGTTACCTCCAGACCTAATGTCAGCAGTAGACTAAAAAATTAGTCAGCAAAAGCTGGACTTACAGCTCTATCAGGGAGTCCAGGTCAGCGAAGAGGTCTCTCGGCAATGCTTTTATGTTGTTGTTGGCTAACGACCTGAGAAGAAAGCAGGATATTGCTCATTTAAAAAGACAGCAGTTCAGGAAATCAATAGCAGTGAAGAAGAGGAAGAATATGAGTGTTGATGGGACACTTACAGGTGGGTCAAGTCTCTGAGTCCCCTGAAAGCAAATCTGGACGGGGTTTCAATCTTGTTATTCTCTATAAATCTGCAGAGCGCAGCAGATATGATTTGCATTGCATTCCGTATACTACAGACATTAGACATAGGATCGACAGTGATGCTGCGCATACAATGGAAACTTTGCACACAGAATCCGTTTAAGTTTCATACGCACTGCAAAAATCTCAGCATGAAATCTACGGACCATTGTCCAATGAAAATTGGGAATGTGGGAATATATAGCTCCTACAGGAATACCCTAAAACCGTGTAGTTGAAATAAATGTCATAATATATGGAAACTAGACTGACTGACGTTCCCAATTATACCCAGAAGATTAAAGCAAGGATAAGCACTGAAGCTGGCTGTATTTGGGCTAGAGGACAGCCCAGCATACCGATTTCTGCAGTACAATTTTCTCAGTTTAATACTGCGCAGCATACTGCTGGCTTCCAATTTCCACTCCCACAACACCACAAAAAACACACACACACATAACCATAACAGTAATTCCCTTACAAATACTCAAGGTGTGGCAGTCCTGAGAAAGCATCGTCCCGTATTGTGGTGAGTGCATTAGAGTTAAGTAACCTGTGAGGAGAGACACAAAGGAGTCAACATTGCAACGTCCACATAAAAGAGTGCAGGGAGCACTTGGGCTGCTGGTCTGCGGAGAAGCGCAGTCCACACACAGCCTCTCCGAGCAAAGTCAAATCTGCGATCATGTTCTGCATGACGCACCCAGTGTCCTGAACTCAGATCTGGTGTCCGTGCTGGAGTTAAACTGCACTGTACTGACGCCAGATCTGATGTGCGTGAGAATCAGTTCCCCCACGCAGCCCACGTTAGGCCGGAGGGGTCTCGGCACTGCGGGGCTTCACGACGCTCACTTACAGCAGCTGCAAAGAGGGCAGGTGCGCGAACATCGCCTCTCGGACCTCGGAGAAGGTGCCGTTCACGATGCTCCTGTGCAAAGCAGAGATTCGGTCAGAGATTCGTGCGAAACGCAGTCCGTCCCGTCTCCGAACGCGCCACTCACAGCGAGTTGATGTCGTTGGGGTTGTTCCGCGGCACGTAACTGGAGCCGACGCAGATAATGGACTCCTTGGAGCAGCTGCACGTCGGCGGGCATTTAAACGGCTTCCTGGGCCGGATCGGCGCGGGCAGACCGAGGACGAGGACGCACAGCAAGCAGGCGTATCTGGCGACGGGCGGCATGTTGCGTGCGCGGCGGCGGCGGCGAGCAATGCTGCACTGCCGCCCCTGGCATCAGCGATTCCGCGCAGCTCCATCCCTCCCTCCATCCCTCCCTCCATCCCGACATTATTTATTAAGCAGCCGACGGCCAATGTCTTTTCTGCCTCCTCTATTTGAATGCAGGGGTTCTTCGATTCGTCCGTGATATCGTAGTGCGACGAGGCGTCACAGGGTCCCTGGCCGAAATCTAGATATGAAATCTATGCTTCCTCCATGGCTACAGACCAAAAAAAAAAAAAAAATGGAAAATGTGATTACTGTACAGACTTGTACAACAACACACATTCTGCACCACAGACCAAGAATGCGGCGCATTGTGGTCTATTTGTTCTTAGTGAGCAAAAAATCTTTCAGAAAGTTCCATAAAGGAGGACGACGCAGTGAACGCACAATGTTACCACATAATACTTTTGCCACATCATACTTGTGGAACAACTGAACCGGTTTACACAGTAAATTGCCAACTGTGTTTACAATCGATCATACAAATATATGAATAATTGTAAAAACTGTTGGCATTTTGGGTGGTTTGTTCAGACAGATCCGACACTTGGTACAGATTTTGCTCTGTCCCTCGGGGATGCTTGCACACAGTTCCTATAGTTTCATGCATTTCATTGCTCGGCCTTGTTTCCATGTCAAAGGTATGGCTTTTGAATTCAACTCTTCCACGAAGACCACGTCTGGCCAGACTTCCCGGACAGTGGTGGCCTAGCAGGAAAGAAAGTGGACTCATAATCGAAAGGTTGTGGGTTCAAATCGCCAAACCGCCAAGGTCCCACTGAGGTGCCACTGTGCAAAAGCACTGTCCCCACACACTTCTCCCCGGGTGATGGTTAAAAGCAGAGTGCACTGTGTGCACTGTGTTCTGTGCTGCAGTGTATCACAACGACAATCACTTCACTCAGTATATGGGTGTACCAGGGTAATACATGTGGTTTTCCTTGGTCAACAACTGCGTCCTCACCGTTTATCAGTGCTTTTCAAAAGAGCCTGAACAGCACATCTTGAAACCCCACTCTTCTCTAAAATCTTCATCTGGCAAAAACATAACATTTTGTTGTGTTTTGTCTTGTCCGTTTCATAAACCTGTCAAAACGTCTACAACCTCACCTTGGTAGC
Organism: Denticeps clupeoides; assembly: GCF_900700375.1. Lineage (NCBI taxonomy): Eukaryota > Metazoa > Chordata > Actinopteri > Clupeiformes > Denticipitidae > Denticeps > Denticeps clupeoides. Next base: position 24,410,930 of record NC_041707.1, read on the forward strand.
AGACAGATCTGTTCCCTACCTGCTACGCAGTAAAGGACTGTGTTTCAACTAATATGTGAAACTGGTGTACTGATGTTCACTATTGTCATGAAAAGCCTCTTCATGAGATGCTCTTTAACATGAGTGAATGATAAGAAAGTGTTCAGCATAAACCTGCAGGACTGTTGGAAACCATCCCCATTGTCCAACGTAAGGTGGTGGAGAGAAGACACAAGTGTGAAATGGTGCCGTCACTCCTTTTGTTTTATTACTTAACCTTGTGTCATTTCAGTCCTCAGGATATCTTATTTTCTTATCTTATTTTTCTGTGCTTGTAAAAAAGGAAAGTTTCAAGCCAGCATTGTTCTATAATGTAAAAACTGTAAGACCCATAAATGTGTCCAAACGTTTGACAGGTGGTGTGAAAAATGAAATGATGCTGATATGAAGAAAAAGGATAACACACCAAATTGTCATATGATTTGCACTGATAAAGCAAACAATTATCAATGAGCCTTTTTGCATTTTTAATTTACAGCATTTCACACCAACAAGAGTTAGGAAACACTTCTGAGTCCCCTGAAACCATCAATGTTCCAATAAACTGGATATGCAGTGGACATACAAGCAATCAAGTCTAATATATCTAGTGAAAATACATTTAGATACATTTATAGGATCTTAAAACCATCCAGCCTTTCCTTCAGAACATTTCAGAACAGAATGTAGCTCAGGTTCCCGAGGGAGGAGAATAAAGTCTGATTGGACATCCATAAGCTGTAATTACATTGCTGGTCAGTCCCGTTGGCCTCAAGAACAAAAGAAGACTATTCTCAATTCCATTAAGTATCCTAACCCATTTAAATTTCTCTTCGCTCTGACCTCTGTGCTGTGGTGTGCAACTCTAATGTGCTATATGTGCTTAGCTCTGACTAATGCAATACAGATCCATTGCAGGGATAATGGACCAAAAGAATAGAAGGGCCAGGGAGAAAGAAGTGTTTCTGTGGCTATTGTGCTATGCATTGTAAACACATTTCCAGATGAAATTGAAAGGCCACAATAATGTCTTGAGTCAAAAGGAATTAAGTGAAGCCTTCAATAGACATGATCTCGTTAAAAGTCACGTGCTGCAATAGATGTAACGTTAGCTCTGCCATGGTACAACACCATGCTGGCTAGAAGCTTTTTTAACAAGCACAGAAAAATAAGGAAAAAAAACTTTACTTATCCTGAGGGAAATTCTTTTTAAATGAAGGGATACCTTTTTACCATTGACCCTTAACCTGAGGTCAACAACAGTAACAGTAATCATGGATTACATAGAGCGTTTATTTATTTATTTTTAACATTTAGCCATGCCATTTCAAAAAGAATATCATGATTCCCTGCTTCAAAACCACGTGCCCTCAAATACAGTGTTAGATTGCTTTATTTTGTTCATCTCAAAAAGTTTTTCATTTCAAGAGGACTCTTTGGTTTTCAAGAAAAAAAAAAAAAAAAAAAAAAAAAAAAAAAAAGACAGTTTGGTAGAGTAACTACATTTTAAAAACAAAATGATTTGTCCTATGCCTGATTTACAGTTGAGTGCTTTATAGTCAGAGTGCTGCATTATGTGGTAAGCATTGTAAATAGTCCTTTAACTCAGTCCACCACAGTGCTAACCCCACAGGATAATAATTACAGTTCCTTAATCAAAACATATTTGCAAAACGTTTTATCTGTTCCCGCTCTTCTCTGTTATTTACTTCTTCCAAACAAATGTCTATCCAGCATCTGCTGTCAGCAGTGTTAGCTTCAAGCTGCACTTTGTTCCTCCAGGCCTGTGAGGGGGGCTGGATCTGTAACATGTTCAGAGTCACCGGTCTCTCTCCTCAGGCTCTTCAGGCACTTGTCAAGTCTTTTGATGCAGAGAGCCACATCATCACAGGTGATTCCAATGGCCGATGCAGCATTCAGGTATGGGTATGGGTAAGACTCAGAGTGGGACATGAAGCCTCGGAATGTGTGCCCACTGATGGTTTGCTCCACACCCATTTGGACCACTCTGTTTTAAAACAAATATGTATGTTACATAGTAATCCATCTAAGATTCTGAATCTATATCCAAGCATTGGTTTCAGTTCTCCCAGGTGTGATGCAAATAGTGACTGTAGCTGAAAGAATAAGGATTCTAGAGACTATCTATCTTCAGTCCACAGCAGCCTCTGCACCATAACATTAAAACCAAATCCCAGGGTTCACTCATTTCATGTCCATAACTGTCTCTGGGCAAACAAGGATATTCTGGGTCTGCAAAAAACTCATTATCTGGGATTTTATTATAGGTAAATCTCTTGCTAGATTTTGGTCAAATAAATCAAATGGGAAAAACATGCTAGCATCTTGAACATTAATAAAAAAGTTAAATTAGATTTTAAAATAAATAAAGCCACATTTATCCAGATAACCCCAGGTGGTAGGAATATCAGGAGGTAGTGGAGGAAATCTCACCTGGCTCCAGATACCTGTCGGGTGAAGAGCATAGAGCCCAGCTGGGTAATGGCACCACCGTGAGTCTGCAGGCTGCTCAGAGACATGGCTGTCAATACAAAAGAGTGCAGAAGAGTAAACCAAACCTGACGCTGTAAAAGCTGAAAACCAGCATCATTTACTTTCATAAACGATCAAAATCCACAGAATTTTATTTTATAAAAAATTGTTTATGAAAGTAAATGATCCTCACTAACTAATCCTATTTTTAATGAGGAATGTGTTTGTGGAGCTGCGTTTCTTACCCAGTGATATGGGGTTGTGTGGGGTGTGTAGCAGCCTCTCGCCATACTGCTGGGCTAACGCCGACAGCTCCTGGGACAGGTGGCAGAACAGCTCCTGCGGGCCAGATAAAAAATAAAAAAAAATCATAGTTAAAAATAGCATCCACCCACTCCCACCCAGTCTTATTTTAGCTGCACAGATGGATTTACTGCTGATCAAGCAATATAAGCACCCCTTGTTTTTCCACCTCCCCTCTCTACTCTCTTGTATAAGTGTCTCTTGCTCCATCTCTCTCTATCTGTTCCACATTTACAAGATCATAGTTGGATGGCGAGACATTTGCTTCCTTGTTCAGGATTGAACGGTAGATTAAGATTCGCCCAGAACTGCTGATTATGCACATGCCTGACATAGGAAGGCCATAAAATTCTGAGAGATTTTCTGTCCAGAACTGAAACATCATGGTGTGGGATGTTGGGAAATCAATAGGTGCTACTCAGTGAATGAATGTCGCAGTATGAAAAGTGATAAAATCAAGTCCACTTTACATGTATCAGGGAACACAAAAATGCAGAGTGGAGACAAAAGTTAATGCTGAAATAATGTAATTTATGTATACATAAATCACTGGTTGTTTGCTAAGACAGCAGAAAAAAAAACTGCATCAAACGCAACCACAAAAATAAACAACCCATGTAAAGTACAGTAATTACATAAGTCATCTGCCTAAATAACACAGTTGAAAAGTCAGGCGAATTGAGTCAGATGAGAATCTGTCTTGAATAATGCTCACACACACATTGGTTCTAGGAAAAGGAACTGAAAGACCTTTCTGTGTTTTCATAAATGAGAGACCCTTTTAGACCCTTCCTCCTTCACATTGTCGATTTTTCTCTAAATAGTAGGAGCACTGGTACATTTGGCAGCAACTGAGTGTGTGTATGTATGCAGGTGTGTAGGTTTGTGCTTTTAACCTTTCGTTCCGACAGCAGTTTCCTGTAGCCACTGGCCCCAAGCGTGAGTAAGGTGATCAGGACATCCAAAGAAGGGGATGCAGATGCTCGACCTGGGAGAAGAGTTTAGAGAAAACCCTTTAGGAGTTCCACCCGACAAGAATAAAATGTTACGGTCTATAAACATATCCAACAACTCTGATGGTGATGGCAACCCATACTAAGTGCAGATGTACACTGCTGAGTGTCTCCCCACTACTGAAATTAAAAGGGCAGTCATGACACCTACTAACACATTAACAGTGTTGCTGTTTACGTCTGTATATTTTTACTCCCCTCTAAATAGTTGCAAAATTTCAGACACTGTAATCCTTAGATCCTTGTTTCTTAAACTATGGTACACATACTGGAGCACTGGTGGTACCAAAATATCACTCATCATTGTTTTAATATTCACAGCTGAATGTGTTTTTAAATTGAGTGTAATTACTAATAATATCATTGGAGTACAATTAATATCAGTATTGATACTTCATACTTCAGTATTTGACATTTAGTATTGATAAAACTGCCTCTGGTGTGATCTTGGTGGTCTCGCAGGTAAGCAAACAGACCCATAATTAGAAAGTTGCTGGTTTGGTTCCCTGAACCTCCAAGGTGCCACTGAGCAACGCACAGTCCCCACACACTGCTCCCTGGGCGTCTGCCATGGCTGCTCACTGCTCTCCAAGGGTGATGGGTTGAGTTAAAAGGACACATTTCGTTGTGTGCAATGTGTGCTGTGCTGCAGTGTTTCACAATGACAATCACTACACTTCACTTCAAGTGTTAATGCTCTTTTGAGTCCACAGACATACAGACAATGCAGTATTTCTTATACATGCATTTAAATTGGTTTTAAACACTATTAATTATTTAAATTTGGATAATTACCATTAATAATTTAAAATTGGATAAGTGGTGATGCCATATAAGGATAGGGTTACTGCATTCAGCTGGACCTGCTGAGTCAGTAACCCAGGAAGGCTGACCCATGCAATGTTAAAGCAAGATGTGCTCAAGTCTTAGGCATTAAGCAATGAGCTGCCCATAGTTTTCTGATCACAATTTTGGACTTCTTAGCAGATCTGGGGAAAGATTTGGCACCCTTAACCACTGATTAACCACCTTAACCACATCACCATTTGTGATGTTCTAGACAAGCCAGCAACCGTAAACTCTGGGAGAGCATTTTTTTCCCCTGTTACCATGTTGGTCAGCTGGTGTCCATTACGGTGTCAAAAACTTGGTCAAAATGTGTTCAGTTCAAATATATTACATTAAATTATATCTTAATGGTTCTGCTTTCATTTTTTGATTTGGGTCTAGGATTGGCTTTGGAATATCTTGGAACAGGCTAAATAAGTTGGTAATGAAAAGTTAAGTCAACGGTTCACTTGAATGGTTGTTAACAGGTTAAAAATTATATATTTATAATGGGACTGAATTTGAATCTACAAACAGTTTATCAATATAGTTTTATAAAAAATTAATAGTGCAAAATACTGGCCTTTGACAAGATGTTTCAGATAATCTCAACATTTAGGAAACCATTAGGACCCATCCACAATCACCCATTAAGGCTCACTGAGCAGCAAGCAGTGTCATCAGTTCATGTCAAGCCTTTTCTCTGCAAGATAAATTAGGGTGCAGACACAAGTTGTAAAAGACTCTGAAGGACTAGAGTGAATCAATACCACAGCAGCTCATTCTGAATTCACACTGCATTACTGCAGGAAAAGTGTTGGTGGGGGTTTGAGACCCAAAGGGATAGATAGTGTGCGAAAGGGAGTATGTGAAAGAGAAACATGTAGAGATGAGAGAATAATTACTTTCAAGCCTCAACCACAAAGGTGGGTGGAAGGAAAAGCTTCAGAGAGTTTGTATAGATATAGAGGGCATATAGAAGGAGTTACAAAGACTGCAAAGTCGTAAGCTATTTCTTTAGAATACCAAAGATTGGCTGCAATGCTACAGTGATAATCAAGTGAGTTATGTATCTATTATTTTTGATAATATCATATCAAATCATATTCAGACAGAAATAAATTTTTTATGTTAACGTTAGGAAGCACCAGTACATACCAGGGCAAGGTAATTTTGTGTATATGACCCATGGAGTGGCCTCCATGACTATTAACAGAGGGCACATTACAGGAAAGCACATGGTTCATTTCAGTTCGGTCAACTATATTGAATATCAGTATCTCAAAACAGGGTTTCTGCAGGTTTAAGGAAGACAAATTTTTAAGACCCCTACCCTTCAGGGTAGTCAAATACATTTGTCCAATGGCCAAAGTTTTTATTGTATTTTATCTTAATATATAAATATGAATATATTATTATACTTACCATGTGATGCATGGTACACAGAAAACTAGTCTCACAAATATTTCAACGCATCAAAACTGTGCAGCACTTCAATTAACTAATGATTATGCAATACCAATATATGCAGCTAAAATGATCAAGATAGTGTGATTCATGGGACATGATGCACAGGTCAACAATGTCATCATTGTCGTCTTCCTCCGCTTATCTGGGTCTGGGTCGCGTGGACAACATCCAAAGTAGGGAATCCCTACTCCCCAGCCACCTCCACCAGCTCCTCTGAGAGGACCCCTAGGGGTTTCCAGACCAGATTGAAGATATACTTTCTCCAGCGTGTCCTGGGTCGACCCATGGGGCCTCCTGCCGGCAGGACATGCCCGAAACACCTCCCCAGGGTGTCCAGGAGGCATCCTGACCAGAAAGCTCATTACCCAAAGCTCATGACCATAGGTGAGAATTGGGACGTAAATCAAGAGCCTTGCTTCCCTCAGCTCCCTCTTCACCACGTCAGATCGTTTCAGCGTCTGCCCCAATCGCCTGTCGATCTCCTGCTCCCTCCTTCCCTCACTCGTGAACAAGACCCAGAGATACTTAAAAACGGGGACCACCACCCGTCTTCCACTCCACTGGAACTGCCCCGTTGTCCACGCAATGTTGCAGAGATGAGTCAACAACGAAAGCCCTACAACATCCATAGCCATGAGATACCCAGAACGTTTCTAGTAAATCTTTACATCACAGCAAATGTTTCCCAATACTACAGCTTAATAAAAATAAATGAAGTTAAAAGTGAAAGTGAAGTGATTTTGATACACTGCAGCACAGCACATGGTGTACACAACGAAATGTGTCCTCTGCTTTTAAACCATCAACCTTAGTGAGCAGTGGGCAGCCATGACAGGCGCCCGGGGAGCAGTGTGTGGGGACAGTGCTTTGCTCAGTGGCATCTCAGTGGCATCTTACCCGCTAGGTCACCACTGCCCCAAAATAAAATCAATAAGGTTTTTTTTGAAAAACATTGTGCCCTTTTAAGAAAGATGTACTACATACAGTAGTATATAGGAACTGCTGGATATAAATGGGACATTTTAGATACAAATTTGTTGTTGCATTTTTAACTACAAGTTCTCCATCGCCAAACTCTATTTCCATTCCTACCTGGTCGTTGTGACGTCACACATGCTACCTGTAAAATGTGAGACTGTGCACATTATCAATATATTATGTCACATGATCAGACACCTTGATTGTGCAGCACTGCAGATTTCTAAATCATTTGATTTAGAAAAAAATAAATGTAGAAATGTTATTTTCTCTCCTCCCTATTCCTGATTCCAATAATATTAGATAATATTTTATGCAACACCAATATATTTTAATATTAGGAGAACACGTCTGTTGGTGAGTATTTTTTAAGACAAATAAGTATGAATTAAAGTATTACCAGTCATTTTAAAGATTTTTAAGGCCTTAATTTTCAAAAATACAATTTAAGACTTAAGGATCTGCAGATACCCTGTCAAAGGTAACTTGCAGATCAAGATAGATATACCGATGTCTTATGCCCTTTGTAAAGTCAACTGTTTAGACAAATCTCTAATTAATCAACATCTACATCATTATATACTTAGCAGGTTATTTATATTTTATATTAAGCAAATAATTAAATCAGCAAACAATTATGCACAATCACAAATCCTCCAGGCAGTCTACAGGGACAGCCAGGCTACTCACCTGGATACATTTTGCTGATCTCCTCAACAAAGTCCTCATCAAAACCAGCTATTATTGCTCCACCCACAGGAACCATAAAGTTTTTGTCCAAACTTTGAACAAAAGCATCTATTCTCCCTACTCGAGCACCCTAGAAATAAAGCAGTGCATGGGAAAACATACCATAGTGAGTTTGGAACAAGACTGTCAAAAAAAAAAAAAAAAAAAACTAATATATATATATATATATATAGAGTTTTTTTAATCTGCGGCTGATGTACCTGCTGAATAAGATGCATGCATTTTGATGACTGAATTCCATAAGCATTGTTGACCACATGGGGGATGTTATGCTTCGCACAAATAACAGCTAACTCCTCCAGCCTGGGAAAAACACAGGGAACAGCCTGTTAAGACAAAAAAGCTAGAAAGAATTACTACAAATATCACTTCTTTACCATTTATTTAATCATTCAGAAGAATTCTGCAGTATGAGATTGGTTTTGTTTATGCAAGCATGTTGCTTTGATCAAATGATTAAATGGAGCATATAATATACTACACTCATCAGGGCTTGTGAAGGGCGGGGCCTGCCTCTGATTGTCTGTGGTCCAGATATTCCTGTGCGTTTGAAAGTGCACATGCTGCAGACAGAGAGGTGAGTAGCCGGGACCGGTCAGATAGACAGAGTGGGTGTAGCCACAGCTTAGAGCTTTAATCAGCTCCACACCTCAAACTTTACTTTCATTGCCTGTGCAACAAAAATTATCATCACAAGCTTAGCTCTGTTTCACCGACTCAGCATCCATTTTTGTGCTGAAATGATAGAAATTAAGCTCTGAAAAATCACAATAAATCTATAAAACACATTACATGCAGCGATAAATGTACTGGCCCAGTGTCCCCTCAGCAACAGGAAGTAGCAAACAGATCAAACTTGCACATTCATTTTAGATTTTCTTTTTATTAAATTTATCTTGTTTTACTTTCAGCTCAGTGAAGCACTTTAAGCACCAACACATTTTCAGTAAGTTGCCTGTCTTGTAGAACTGTGCTTCAAGTAATGAACCAGAATGTTAGTTAATCATTTAATATTGCAATATTGCCTATTTACAGTGATAAAAAGTGAACCTGTAAAACTGCAGTGTTAAATGAGATGCATTTGAAAATTTGATGCGCAAATGAAACAGGGCCCTATTTTCATCCATGCAGAAGATGCTATTACTATGATCTCGAGATCATAATGATCAAATGAGCTTGTGTATTCAGATCTCAGTTTAAATGAGTTAGCATGGATTAAAGCAAAAAAGAAATTGTGGTTAAAAATAATTGAAACATTCACTGCAGGCTCAAAAACTAGTAGTGGTTTAATCCCACCACATAATGCATTTTATAACTGTACCTCATTATTTCAGTTAACAAAGTAGGTTTATAGGTATCATATGATATTTCTAAACTGCCAACAACAAGCAACATTCACTGTCAAAACACAAATGGCATACCTACACCATACAATATTTTTCACCTTCCTCGCGGTAGGGTTGAATTAATTCACTATAATCAACTTCTAATTACTGATATAATCAACCTCTCAACTGCTGTGTCTTCAGTGGCATGCGGAAGGACACTGCTTCACAGCTGGCCGCATCACTTGCCACTTACTCACTCACTCTACAGATGCACATCCAATAGGGGCAGTGGTGGCCTGGCGGTTAAGGAAGCGGCACCATAATCAGAAGCCAAGGTGCAAGCAAAGCACCGTCCCCACACACTGCTCCCCGGGCGCTCACCAAGGGTGATGGGTTAAAAGCAGAGGACACAGAGAACACTGTTGTGTGTCACAATGACAATCACTTCACTTTCAATAGAAAACAATTGGATTCAGAGTCCAGCACCACACTTTGTCCGCTCAGTTGGCAATCATAAAACTTTAACCGATAAATTTGTATGGAGTGGTAAAGCATTGAAATGAATTCAGTGCAAGATTGCAGCTATATACATTTACATTTATGGCATTTATCAGACACCCTTATCCAGAGCGACTTACAATCAGTAGTTATAGGGACAGTCCCCCTGGAGCAACTTAGGGTTAAGTGTCTTGCTCAGGGACACAATGGTAGTAAGCGGGATTTGAACCTGGGTCTTCTGGTTCATAGGCGAGTGTGTTACCACCCGGGCTTGCAGTAAATGCCCATCAGCGCCTACTATGTGATAAATGCAATGTGATGTGATTAACCCAACTCTGGAATATTAGCATACAATATGTTGGACAGATTGCTTGAATTTTGGTTAAATTTGCCAGTATTAACAACACAAGTCAGGCTACCTGTCCGGGATACGAGGGGCAAAGCAGGATGTAGTGGAGTGGAGACACAGGATATTTTCTGCTCCCAACTCGTCTATCTTCCTCTGCACAGCCTCAAGGTTGGTCCTCAACTCATCTCCTTCAAGAACGTTCTCGATTACCACAGGTTCAAAGCCTGATGATCACAAGAAATCCAGCACATGTGTTGAAGATATAATTAGAACTAATTAAAGATGTGAAAAATAACTAAATAAATAGGGGGCATAAAACAAGCTAGTCAATATATTAAAAAAAAATCAGATACAGGAATAGGACAATATAGGAATCTTGCTTTCTGTGCAGAAGCCCATAAGTGCTGTAAGATAAATACGCAGGGTCTGATGCAGGGTTCTCCCTAAAGACCCCAGTTTAGGACAGACAAGCAGTTTCTCACCAGCAGTGACCATGGATTTGAAGCAGGACTTCTGGTCAATTCGGGGCCAGATAATGTAGCGGGCCCCTGGCCTCCGGTGCCTGAGCGTTAGGAAGCAGAGAGTCAGACTCATGCCTGTCGCCATGGGAACCACGAAACAAGAGGCCGCACTCCGCACACCTGCACACGACATAAAAAAACAAAGCAAGCCAATATGTACACATAACCGCGTATGTAAATGGCATGACATCTATAAAGTAGATTAAATAGGGTAACATTTCTGAAACATTACAGTTTTATAGACTTTTGCTTCCTAAAAACCCTAAAACGCCTGTTCGACAGATGAGGACGGCCTTGAACTTTGTACCAGCTAATGTTTAACTGTACTGGAAGACAAGATAACTTCATGCTTTGTGGACAGCGTTGAGGTCAACACACCAGCTAGTTTTAAAATGTCCAACACCACAGAGTTGGTGAGCTTGTTAAGGAGACTGGAGCCAGCAGCCTTCGGCTGAATCGCAGCAATATCTCCTGATCGGCCAATGCCATGGATCAACCTGCAGAAAACCAAATTTCACAAATGAATTTAACGAGAAAAGTGTCCATGTTCATTATCTTAACACTCACTAGAGTCCTTGGCTTGATATTTACAACCGGCAATTGCACCAGGTACAACACACAGCCACAAACCTATAATGTCTTTTAGCCACCAGGCTGGAGGCAACCCTCCCTTCCCTCTCTCCAACGCCACAGTTTCCCAAGAAATTGTTGCTGTCCATGACAGCCAGCTCGTTCAGGAACAGCTCTATGGTGGCCTCGCTCCATCCCTCCTCTGGACATTTCCCCTTACCAGGGAAAACACACACACATTAGATCTCCCACAAGGCTACTGACATGTCGAGAGCCAAAATGTGCATGGTACCTGCTCCAGCAGAACTCTGATCAGCTGCTCATGACCCCGTCGTGCCTGCGAGCCCTGGCGAACGTAAGAGGACGACACAATCTTCTCACTTAGGCAGAAGTTTTCGCCGTTCATCCCTGTATCTATTTACAACGCTTCTCTCCCTTTAGTATCAGTTGCTGCTAACGCATGTGCTTTCTTACGTGAGAAACATTCCCGACATGAGCAGCTCATAAAACGCGCTGTCACGCATGTGAACGAGCTTCCCGTTCTTCTGCTTGCGCAACAACCGTAGCGGCTTTTTAATAATTGGGCGCATTATCGCCCCCTACTGGGATGGCGTATAAAGGCAAAGATACAGGAGTCTGGTTAGTATGAGTGACTTTGATCTTTTTTTTTGCAAATACTGGTTGATTCTAGACGACCAGTACAATGCCTATTTAAACAGACTAGCCTGTCCTGTTGCAGGTGCACGCACCACACCTTCCACATGCAAATCAAAGCCAGGCGTAGATATTTTCAACCTCTATACGTAGTTGCTGCATTTTTTATTACGAGATATTTATTATCCCATACTATTTATTTTTCTTAAAGACTCTGGTTTCCCTTCACAATTCCATAGTGCCCCAGTTTTCAGGACTGCAAGCAGTATTTGGTAATATTAATCCTTGAACATGAAGACCAAGTACTAAAGGTATTCCTCTTGGCATCAAAACTCATTGTTCCAGACAAAATTCCTCACTTTTTCCTGATTTTGTACTATGGATCATCTGAATCCCTTCCCAGTCCCTTTTCACAAATATCCTTTTTGTACATAAACATTTTAATCTAACAATGTTATTCTCCCAAGGACGAAATCTCACCATCCCAGAACGACATTACTGTGTGGTATTCATTTCTTTTGGCGGTTCTTTGGCACAATTAGACAAAAAGGGAATTAGATGCATTTGTTGCATTTATTTCAGTAACCAGATACACAACTGGAATGATTGAAATATTTTTTTTATAGGTAACAGTCCTCACTGCACCCATGTTACAGTAAAACAGGCAGGTATTGGAATGGAACCATCTCACTGTTTATCCTTGGAATCAATTAAGGCACTTGAAACAACATATTTTCAGCAACATACAGGAATGCAAAAAGTGAACTAAGAATTTGCATTTAAGGATTGCATACAATTTGTGAGAATTCTGCCACAGCAGCGATGATCAGGGTGGCCAAATGAAATAATCTTCTGGGTAAACAGAACACAGGAATTACAGTAAAATATAAACTAATCTGCAAGTATTATTAACCATATTAGTCTAGAGACTATAGTATTATATCCGATGATATCTGGAATATTAACAGGTTATCATGCCATTTCTGGTACACGTTCTGAACATGGCGTTCTGACGTCCAGAAAGGTCAACAGTTATTTGAGAGACTCCACTCACTTGAACAGATTACAATCGTTTTCAAAAGCAAGGACAGACTGAATTCTGAGGTAGGAATTAAGCAGCCCATGGGTCTGCTACAGTGAAAAAGAAAACAAATTTGGTACATTATGCAAATGAACTCAGTAAATTATGCTAATAGCCATAGCTGTTTATGTCTTCATAATTGAAAAAAATGAAACGGTTTTTACAAGACAGTTGACTACAGATACATCTTGAATTTGGTCCATGGATCTTCTGGCTTGAGGGATGGACGGATGCCACTTCCATCTACTTCTCAGACATTTTTCGAATCATGTAATTCAGGATGCCACCATGCTGGAAGTAGGTTAACTCCACATCAGTGTCAAACCTCATCCTCACATTGAAGGTCTTCCCAGTGTCCAGCTGAAAGTAAACACATGAAGAAAAAAAAAGTCTACATATGTTTCAGGCAGCCTTGATAGTCAATGCAAATGACGAATTTCAGTGAAGGAGAGGTTGGAAAGGACAAGTCAAGCCCAACTGAACAAAAGATCTAAGAAAATACAACAGATTTGATCTGTTATCTATCTGATACCGTTCATGAAATCACATTCCACATCAAAGCATTTCTTACATTTTATAACACAAAGGAAACTTAATGTATGTTATGGAATTTCCTTGTTGATACACAGTCACAGTACCATACAATGATCATGGTTTTTGAATAATTCCCTTCTTTTACTTGGTTCATTCATCAACAACATACCTTAATTTCCACTGTCATTCTGGGTGTGATCTTTTCAGGGATGACTACAGTGTAACGTTCACGACCTGTGAGACCAAGGCTGTCTGATGTGTCACCGGGCAGATACTCCAGTGGGATCACCCCCATGCCCACCAAGTTACTGCGGTGGATTCGCTCATAGCTCTCAGCCAGGACTGCTTTTATGCCCTATGGAAACAGAAAACCACATTGCTTCTCAAACTGTAATGCTTACCACAACTGGTACTCTGGATTCCTCTAATGGTACAACCAGAACTTTTATTAATATTCACTTCTGCTGTGTGTTTAAATGTAGTGTAGTTATTAATCTTACTATACTCAATGCAGTACAGTTAATATTCTGATAGGCTAGTCACAAAACTGAAATTTCAACCTCAATACTGATGGTATCGATATATACTCGATAATATTTTTGATATAATGGCGTAGCAGTGGTTGGTTATTCTTAACTTACTTCAATAGTATTGCTTGACAGTGGCAAATAAAATATTAATATTACAACAAATGTATTCCAATCTTAAAACTCAATTCAATGATTTGCTAAATTTGTTGTGCTGCTTGGTTTGGTAGTGACAACTTTGAAGCACTTCTTGCGAATGGTCCAGATCATTTGGTTTTCCCCGTTCACCTGGTTGATATCCAAGATACTTTGTGACAGTGCTCTTGCTTTTTACATTTTCTAGCAAGTTTGGTGCTGCAGAATTATGTCATGTAAACAGTGGGTCCTCCAGGTACCCGGGGGGAGGGGCTGCCTGCTGCAATGCCTGTTAAAGTCTGCTGGCGATTTCAGTGAACTGGTAGATGCAAAACTGAAATTTAAGTATTGATACAGGTGCTAATTTATATCGATATAACCATTATGACGTGCTGTGTTAGCAGTATGGACAGTTGATGACAGTCAAAATTCATAACTCATTATTTCATGTGTATGCCATTGTTAAATGGTGGTAAGCAAAACATTTTCTTGAATTTTTAAAGTGCTTCCTTCAAGCACAGACACAATACCCCAGTCAGAACCATGACATACACGTACGGTTTAAGAAGGAGGGAAACAGGTAGAAAGTGCCACTCACCAAAAGGAAGGGCCCTTTAGCTGCCCAGTCTCTGGAGCTGCCTGATCCATACTCCTTACCAGCCAACACCAGCAGAGGGTGACCATCCTTCTGGTACTTCTCTGCAGCATCAGACACATCCATCTGCACACATTACACACACACACACACACACCATTGGCTACTTCGATGCATCCCAAAGTGGAGGGCAAAAATATGCTACAAGAAACACATTATGCAGGTCACTAATGTTGTATGCTGTATGAATTTGGACAAGTCTACTGGACAAGTGTATGAAGATTTCAGTATGCACCTTAATATTATGCTATGTACATTTGTTTAGATGGGCTGAAAAGGTGGAAAATGTTTTATCAAAGATTAAACAAACTGAGAAATTTTTCTTGTCTTTTATGAGAGCTGTGCTGTGGCGTGGTGGCGCACCGTCTCTCCAGTGGGCAGGTGGATTGTGCTTGGGGCCTGCTTCCCCAAAAACTTATTGAGGAGTCGGATATTGGCAAAGGTCCCACGGGCCATGACTGCGTCGTTGCCTCTCCTTGAGCCATACGAGTTGAAATCACGTGGAGTCAACCTGAGGAAGATGAAAGTGTAGTGAGGGCTTCCTAGTGTAAGACTAAATGTGTTAGTGTCTATGTCTATTGTGGGTCTTTATAATAATAATGATCACAGCTTTCAGTGTCATTTCCACATTAGTTGTACTTGTACTGCATGATGGTTGTGTGATGCTTTTTATTCTCACCCCCGGCTGGTCAGGTATCGCGCTGCAGGGCTATTCCGAGCAATGTTCCCGGCAGGAGAGATATGGTCGGTGGTGACAGAGTCACCCAGATTCAATAGCACATATGCGTCTTTTATGGACTGGGGTGGCTTAAGATCTCTCGTCTGTGGAATCCAGGTCAAAATAATAGAATCAAAATCAGAAAAGTGTATTCATCCCGAAGGAAACTGCTTGTAAATTTCTAATAACTTAAATTATACCAACGATGGCTATAACGTATTCATACACAAGAGGAACTTTTAGAAAATTGCATACCAATCCTTCAAAAAATGGAGGAGACTTGATATAAGTTGACTTGGGGTCCCAAGTGTAAAGCTTATCTGAAGGGGACTTGAGGGAATTCCAGCGCTCATTCACATTCTGCAAAAAGACGTTCAAGACAACAAGTATTAGTGCCAGATGGATTTTAATGTGCTTATACAAACAGGCCACAACAGCAGTTACAGTTGCTACCTAACTTACCTCAATCTTTGCATAGACCTCTTTGAACATGGCAGGGATTACAAACTGTCTCTCCACATTCTGGATCTCCTCTCGTGTGGGCCAGATGTCTCGAAGATAAACCTCCTTACCCTGGGGGTTTATTGCTGGTTAAAAAAAAAAAAAGTCAATTTGTATTACTGTTAAAATTCCCTATTTCCCCAGTGACTCACCAATGGGCTCATTCTCAAAGTCTATCCTGACAGATCCAGCAATGGCATAAGCGATGACCAGTGGTGGTGATGCTAAGTAGTTGGCTCGGGTGTTGGGATGAACTCGGCCCTCAAAGTTCCTGTTGCCTGACAGAACTCCAGCAGCCACCAAGTCACCCTGGTGAGTTTAAATTAGTCAACCGAGTGTTGCTCTAACCAAACTCTGGTACTAATTACTGCTATAGTGGCGATACATTTGCCAGGCAGTACCTGAGTGATGGCCTCAACCACTGGTTCTGGAAGTGGACCACTGTTGCCAATGCAGGTCATGCAACCATAACCAACCACCTCAAACCTATTTGGATCAGAAGGGAAACAATGCAGATTATCTAGTTGCTGAACTTACTAATTTGTTTAATTGAATGTATTTTTAAGCAATAACCCATGAGAGGGAGCATGATATGGAAGCATGTGTGCTGTGGCCATAACTGCATTACTGTAATATCGCTGTTGACCCTTAAATATATTTTCAAGGTTGTAGTGACAAAAAGCAAGTTTTATCAATCTATGACTGGGGTGAACAATATGTAGTGTAAAGCAGCAAGTCATGAGATCCTGCACTGACAAAAAATGCAAATATTATTGAAATGTAATTTATAAAGATTATGAGAACCAAAACACAACCTCAAACAAAACATAACCAAGTAGGGCCAACCAGACAGTTTAGAAGTGAAACTGACTCATCGTTATTGTACTGTGTGTGGTTTGTGGAGATGGATAACTATATACAGTAACTATATACATTCATTTACCCAAGCTGAGAGAGGTAATCCATTACTCCACTCTCCTTCAGGTAGTATGTGACCACCCCACTGCCAGGGGACAGACTGGTTTTAATGTAGGGTTTCACAGAGAGACCATGCTTTACAGCATTCTTTGCAAGGAGGCCTATGGGGGGGGAGAAAAATATGCATTGGTGTATATAATTCAGTCCTATGCAGCACTACAAGGCATGCTGTTAAAACATACCTGCCCCCAGCATGACAGAGGGGTTGCTGGTGTTGGTGCAGCTAGTGATGGCAGCAATGACCACAGAACCATGAGAAAGGGAGTAGTCCTCCCCATTGTACTGAAATGGCACAGAGATAGCATGGCGCTCTGGGAGTACCTGGAAGCCCTTGAAACCTTGCTAAAAATAAAAAAAAGCCCACACAACAGATCAAAATGAGTCAATATTATCACATCTGTGCTCTGAGTCAGAACACTATGATTAAGCTACATGACCCAATTATGTGAAGTGATTGTCATTGTGATACACTGCAGCACAGCACACACTGCATTTAACCAATCACCCTTAGCCATGAAAGGTGCCTTGGAAGTACCTTGCTTAAGAGACCTCAGTAGGCCCTTGGCAATTCGGGATTCAAATCCGAAACCTTCCTATTATGAGACCGGTTCCTTACCCAATAAGCCACCACTGTCCTAATAACATATATTATCGACCATTACTTCTGTACCTTTGTTCCCAAGCAAGTCTCAAAGTCCTTCTTCATGTCTGCAATGGGCACACGGTCCTGGGGTCTCTTAGGTCCACTGCAGCAAGGCACCACAGTGCAGAGGTTCAGCTCCACTACCTGCTCAGCAAAAACAGTTACACTCACTCATTCACTTTAAGAATCATTATATAGAAAAAATATATAAATAGTTACTTTGAACTTGTCAGCAACTATCCTCTACATACCTGAGTGAATTCAGGGTCTTGGGACGGATCGCTGAAATTTCTGTACATACCTACTGCCCTCAGATATTGAGATATATAACAGAGCTTCTCAGGATCTCTTCCTAAACACCAGATACACACACATTACTAAAGGTCATTTTAGAAACAAAAGGTCTCAGTAATTTGTATTAAATTGATCAGAGAATAGTCCCTTCTCACCCACCTGTTTGCTCAAGATATTGCACACTGACGTCATCCACAGGGAAGAAGGCGGCCGTTGCACCATATTCTGGGCACATGTTGGCAATGGTGGCACGATCAGCAATTGAAAGCTGCGCCACACCTGGACCAAAGAACTCTACAAACTTTCCAACCACACCAACCTGGCGCAGGTGCTACACGGAGGGAGAGGAGGCAATCAACACTAAAGTCAAAAGGTATCAACATGACCCATTAACCTAAATAATTTGGCACATTCTGTATCTAAAGTTACCCTCCAATTAAGCACTCAAAGGTAATGATGTAAAGATAATGACAAACAATTTAATAAATCGGCTTGAATACTGGGGACATACCTTGGTGACGGTAAGAACAATATCAGTGGACGTAATGAACTTGTTTGGTGTGCCCTGGAGTTTGTAACCAATAACCTCTGGGAGCACCATGCTAATTGGCTGGCCTAACATGACTGCTTCTGCCTCAATTCCACCCACTCCTGCACACAAAGTTGAAGAAAGACAGAGGAGGAGGGAAGCAGGATTGGTTTGATGTTTTTTCCAGTGAAATTTAATTCAACATCAATTTGAGTGACTTTTAAGAGGAAATTTGGGAACTATTACATGAATGTACTTCAACCAATTTCAAACAAATCTCAACTGAGATGTACGGATACCAATTTCATGTGCAGAACAGCTAAAGGTCATGATTAAGGCCCCATTTTTGCTGGCAAATTATATTTTAACATGTTTACAATCTACAGTCAATCAACACTATTAATTATACAGAAATTAATTAGGCTCACTATATACACTTGGTAAAGTATCCATTATTTCAAATAAAAGTTTGTTTACAATAAAAGACTATAAGATACTGCAAGATATTATTGAAATCAGTGACTTACAGACAGAACTAAAGCAAAAAGTAGCACAAAACAGCAATTTCCAAGTCCACTGACGGGTAAACTAGGATTAAGGTGATCACTGACTACAAGAGCCCAGAAGCAGGACATACCCCAGCCCAATACTCCCAATCCATCTATCATGGTGGTGTGGGAGTCAGTCCCCACCAGACTGTCTGGGTAGTAAAAACCATCCTGGTCAAACACTACCCGGGCCAGATACTCCAGGTTGACTTGATGAACAATCCCAGAGCCTGGAGGAATGATTCGCATGTTCCGGAATGCTTTGGAACCCCACTGTGGGAGAGAAATGGCATTACAATAAGTTTTTTTAGAGGGGAAGGATTCTGAGGTTCTATTCACATTCTATTAGATATTACAAAAAGAATTTTGTAGAATGTCATAATACCTTTAAAAACTCAAATCTTTCTCTGTTTCTCTCAAACTCCAGGTCTTGGTTTTTCTGGAGGCTGTCAGTCCTGTAAGTAACACACAAATTAATTTCATATTCATCTGTTGTTTTTAGGGATGCAACCCACACATCTAACCCCACTTCAAATGCTGTGTTGGAATCCAGCTACACATGCTTAACTTAGTTTATTTCATGTATCTTTTGTATTTATTGTTTATTATAATGATGTAGTCATAAAATTACATTTTATTTGCAGATTTCATCATAGTGAAACAAATTGTTTCCAGTGTTTACATAAATAAAGTCCAGTGCATCATTACAACCCTAGTTCATGTACATACTGTTACAAAAAATGTGGCACACACAAGCTTTCAGCTGATTGCACACATTTTAACTGCAATCTGCAATTATCATGTCTGTGCACACAAATGTTGCACAAATGTCAAGTTTCAGGATTGGCTGAACTACTGTGGCCATGCAGCCTGCAGGTGGTCATGTGTTTTGAGACTCTTCCAGACTGGTATCACCTTGCTATAGTGCTAAGGTCAGGGTGGGAGTGTTGAAATCCGGCATCCTATTGGTCCCCAAGGCCACCTACCAGCAACCCACCATTCAGAACATATTATTAATCATCAAGTCTGGTGAAATACAGCCTGAATTACTGTATTTTGAGCATGTGCCCTCTAAAATAACTTATTTACAGTCCTCTCACAAAGCAGTGAGCAGTGACCGGCAGTGAAATATGAGTTATGGTTGAACTTTAAACTAAACACTAAACATCAGAAAACAGCTTTGCAGATCAGACATCGTTTTAATATTTTCTTAAAGGTCA
This sequence comes from Denticeps clupeoides, assembly GCF_900700375.1. NCBI lineage: Eukaryota > Metazoa > Chordata > Actinopteri > Clupeiformes > Denticipitidae > Denticeps > Denticeps clupeoides. Next base: position 24,431,066 of record NC_041707.1, read on the forward strand.
TGTGACTGGAAACAAAAAGAGGAAACTAATCTCATGTATCTTGTCCATGAGAGTGAGTGTGTGTGTGTGTGTGTGTGTGTGCGTAAGAAATGAGGGCTTACACTACTCAGCAGGCACCATGAGTTCAACAAGAACATTTCATTCCCATGCCTCGCCTTCCCATCTTTAAAAGACTTTAAAAGTAACCTTGCCAGTTTCAGCTACAAGTATCTCTAATTTCCAATAAGTAAGACATTTACTATGAAGTAGGAGTATTATGACATATTTAACACAGCACAAGAATAAAATAAGCTCCCAATATCCCCTAAGCTTTGACTTACTTCCTGTTAAAGTCCACTTGGATGGAATGGTCAATGACGAGGTCAGCAGGACAAATGGGGTTGATCTTCTCCGGGTCGCCACCGAGCTGCTTCACTGCATCACGCATGGCCGCAAAATCCACCACAGCAGGTACACCGCTGTCACAGAAACAGACCACCACAGACCATGACACTTCATTCAAGACACGCAAGAGACATGCAATAAACCGATGATTAAATAAAACTGTAAATGGATGTGGCCTTGAGACTTTAAAGTCAGGTGTATTCTGATGTTAGATGACAGGAAATAAGATTATTACTCTTCTTTTTCTGTACTATTTGTTGAGGTCTAAATATTTGGTACCACTAACCCTTGCTGGGATGCCTCTTATTAAATGGCAGCCTGAGACATGCCATTACTAATGCATTTAGCAGACTAAATTCACACAGTAATTCACACATGCCTCTTCATTTCTGCTAAATTATCACCATCATTCATGTCAGGCACATCCCACAGCCCTAACTCACGTGAAGTCCTGAAGAATAACACGAGCTGGCCGGAAGGGTACCTCCACCGTCTCAGTCTGGGTCTTTTTCCAGTTCAAGATGCTTTCCACATCTCCTTTCTTCACCAGGAACTCATCACAGTTCCTCACTGCAGACTCCAGCAACACACGTATGGAGAATGGCAGTCTGTCTACAGGGAAAAAAAAAAAAAAAAAAAAAAAAAGTGTGTTCTTCTTGATCAAATACATTTCAACACTCCTCTAAGTAGTATTATATTTTTAGGGTTACACTGATTTCACAATTGACAGTCAGACAAGTAAAGCAAGACAGTAAATACAGTCTATAAAATTGCCAGCCAAATTTTACACAGCAGTATTTGCGCTATTTTTTACTTTACACTTTTATTATTCATTTCACTAGTTTAGTGCTGTCTGTCTCATTGTTGTCTACATGCATTTGTTAAAAGTTGCACTGCCTGTGTCCCTGTTTGTATGTTATGTAGCCCAGTTTATCTGTGTTGCACACAGCATGTGAAGTTTGCTGTTTACATTCCGTCCAGAACATGAAACGTCTTCAAAGATGAACTTAGCTCTTACCATATCTGGGATCTCCAAGCTTGGAGAGGTTGAAGAATTTGTGATCAGGCCTCTGTGGGTCCAGAGGCTCCACAATGTGTGCGAAAGGGTTGCTCATGACTGAAGATGCTCTGCTGTATCCACTTGCTTGGAGTTATCTGCAAGAAGTCATGCAAGTCCACAAACATTTAAAACACACACTCTCAGAAAAGATACAAAATGGCATAAAACAAAATCAGTTGCATAAAAATGTAATTAACATTTTGTTTCAAAGCGCTCAACTAGTGGACCATCGCAGTACAGTCTGCTGGACACGCTGCACCCCTATTTAACACCAAAGACTTGAGTCGCAGCCAGGAGCCTGGTTTGTCGATGTGTCACAACTGGGATCACACCATCTGAGATAATGTGGCCACCACCCCTGCATGGGAGGGTGTGGCAACAAAATGATGTCTTATCAACCCCTGCAGCAGAGATAAGTTTATGCAAGGATTCAAGTCCCAAAAATTGCTTTAGAACATATTGTGTCTCGGGGGGGTGAAATAGAACCATGAAAACCAGGGGTGGTCTCGCTGCAGAGTGGCGTTATTGAACGGATTTTGCTCCTCCAAGCAGTTATGAATACCAGCCCTAATTTTACAGAGATTAAAAAAAAGTCTTTAACAGGTTCCTCAAAATTTCAATTCAAGGGGACACCCTTCCCTCCAGGAAGGCCGACTATGCATTAGCTCTCTGCAAACAATGTTAACTTTGAGAGAAGTGAACACATTGGCCACATGAGGTGATGGGTCTAGAAGGGGTGTGGCTGCGGAAGCAGGTAAACCCCATCTTTCTGAAGTGCACACGTTCATCTTTGGGTTGGTTGGTCCAGCAGATGGGAGGGTTTCATGTATCTACAAGTTCTGTTTATTTTGCAGGACCTACTACATTTGGCTCACCACCTTTCCGACCCAAGTCCACAGGGTGACGACCAGTGACTTCGCCAAACCAGTCAGTCTAACCCTCTGCATGAAAGCAGGGTGTTGATGTCCATGTTAATATGTAACTTGCAGAGAGTGTCAACCTCCTGAAAAAAGTGGCTGGAATACTCTGCTCTCTTGGTGGTGGACACGTGGCTGTAATTTATGGTAGGGGTTGTGAAGGTGTACCACAATTCCTTTTCTGATGTTCCATCACTTTTATATTAAATGCATTTTAAAAAATGGTGTAGAATTTCCACCCACCAACCTCCCAAATCCAGCCTAACAACTTCATATTGTCCAAGACAGAAGCAAACAAGGAGGTTCCTTACAGCAATTCTTGTTGGAAAGTCAATAACTGCGAAATCTTACGAAGTCAGAAGACTTCAAGGTCAGATTTGGGGGAAACCGCAGCAGACGTACACAATTTACACAGCTTTAGAAGATTTTATATATCGACATGAACGAAAGCAAATCCCATCAGAGCTTCTAATCCGACGGTGAAAGCTAAAAAAAATTCTATAAAAATGAAGTAAAAATGAAAGATTAATCGGCGAGCGCGTTCCTCGGTTTACTGCAGAACGGGCTAAAGGGCGAGTCAGCGGCTTGCGAAACTGGACTAAACTGTGATTTGCGATGCGGAAATGCACCGAAGAACGTTTGTTTTACAAGCATTTTCCCATTAAAGTAATGCGTGCGGAAACGACGCTTGAGGCACCATTCACAATTATTGCATCTTTCCCCCAGAACGTATAATTGCAAATGTCCTCCCGACTGGAGAAACGTCAGCTCGGCCTCCTGGACGTGCGACCTTCTTCTGCTCTGCTGGAACCCCCCAGCCGACCAGTTCACGTCGGGGGGCACGATTTCTGCAAATGAACGGTCGGAGCGCGTCTTTGTGTGTGTGTGTGTGTGTGTGTGTGTGTGTGTGTGTGTGTGTGTGTGTGTGTGTGTGTGTGTGGAACAGACCTCAACACTCACCAAACGCCGCTCCTGCCCAGGACTGGACGCAGGTCATGTACTCATCCGCAGCTAGCCTGTAGTAGGTCAGGTTGCGTTATACTTACGTTACGCTTACGTTACGTTACGTTATGGAGCGAGTGAGTTCTTGAGAGGCATTAAATGCAACCTTCGACATGCAGCCTACAAACCACAGTTTTTCGTGAATCTTCTCGGCCAGCTTGTTCAGTCTGTGCGCATTGAACGGAGAGAAACACTTAGAACCTGTTCTGTCCCCTCCCCCCATGTCCCAACTACTACCGTCATTACGGTAATGATTCAGCGTTAATAACAGGGGGCGCTCCCGGTATTTAAAGACACTAAGGGCATTTTATTTTTGTATTTTTATAATAAAAAACACTTACATTCTACTGAGGGACACCTTTTTCAGAGGTACATCTTCAGAATCAGAATACCACGAAGTCACAGGTTCAAACTCCACTTACTACCATTGTGTCCCAGAGAAAGATATTTAACCCTGAGATGCTCCAGATTGTCCCTGTAACTACTCAGTGTAAGTCGCTCTGGATAAGGGCATCAGCTTAAATGCCATTAATGTAATTTATGGATAGACTTATGATCACTATATGCACCATTAAATATATGTTTGTTATCCTTTTTCATACAAACGTAACACTTGTGTATTCTCTGGCATTTAAGAAAATGCTTTAGCTTTATTTAAATTATAATTCATTCATTAAATCATTTAAATGTAACAAACAATTAATCATATCCAACCTCTATTCCAATTTTTTACAATATAATTTTATTGATGATGCTACAGTGTCACAGTTGGTGTATTGTATTTCTTTAGACATTGATAGCAATATTATGATATTTCACAATTATATTTCAAATCTATTTCATATGTTGTTTCCTCATTTGGATCTTTGATAACATTTATCAAACTGTTCAGAAGGTGGTTAGATCCAGCCTAAACAATTTTCATGATGGCAAGCATTGCTATACACTAGACAAAAAACAAAATAAATTAAATATATGAACTGATGAAGTTAATGTTGCAGCTCCTTCCTTCTCTTGTTGCCCTTCTGCATGTGTGGCATCCTATAGGTTTTCTTTGCAAGGATTCGTTCCTTTGGCAGGACCTCGGTATCATCCAGTACCTCCAGGCTGGAGAGCTGGCTAATCACGTACAGCCTGAAAATTTCATTAAGGACATTGCATACAGAAAGGTCATTGATAAAGTCAAACATTACATTCAGTTTTAGTAATCAGGTTCAGGTAAGAGACCACTATAGACAATGAGATCAGGCTTGAAGGTACTGCCATCACCAAAAAACTGTTAAACTCAACAACAATGCACATTAAGCACCTTCTAACATCCTGCCTATTTTGCACATCTCAATTCATTTTGCACAATTTTGCTGTCTTTGATGCATGATGAAAGGCAAGATCAAAATCCATCTCAACAGAGAGTTAGAACAGACAGAGAGTTAGAGTTCAGTCTATGGCACAGTCATATTTTTTTCTGTGCCGAATTATGATTACTCTCTATCATATGTTTACGCTCTATTTATTGTGGACAACTTGCAGGTATTGTCCCTGCACATCTCAGAATGTGACAAAACATCTGTAAATGTAAAAAAATGTAAAAGTTTAATAGTCTAGGTGCACAGAATTATTCATACAAAGAACAAAGTTACTCAAGTACTCTAACTATGACCTGCATTAAAATACAGCAGTGCAGGACTGTTTACATAGTTTACGCTGGAGGTAATTTTATTTATTTCTGAAGTTTTGAAACATCACTGTAGTCACTCAGGATATTAATGACATATTAACTACATTGAGGAACTCAATAAAACACATGGCTTTTGAGATCTTCTGTATAATTACATTTACAGCATTTATCAGACACCCTTATCCAGAGCGACTTACAATCAGTAGTTACAGGGACAGTCTCCCTGGAGCGACTTAGGGTTAAGTGTCTTGCTCAGGGACACAATGGTAGTAAGTGGGATTCGAACCCAGGTCTTCTGGTTCATAGGCGAGTGTGTTACCACTAGGCTACTACCACCCATATATATAATCTCACTAGAGGGAGCCAGAGAATGGCTAGAAGGGCTGTAACACACCTTATAACTCTCCACATCTACATGACTGATATAAAGTGGCAGATTAGAACTCATGTTATGTTATCCCTGTTTCATATACCGCAGCCCACTTAAAGGAAGTGAGACCTGGCAATGCAGCTTCACCTGTAATCCATATACTGTGTCAGACTGCCTCCATTGAAGTAGCTGGGTGCTGCTTCATTATTCATCATACTGAGAATCCTGTATGGAATGTAAATGATAAAGTTTATTTATGAGAAATGTAATAAATAAACCAGTGAGTGTCTATTTAGAAGCCCATGTTCCTAGGACAAAAAAAAAAAAAAACTGAACAAAGCATCTCTCACCTGATGTTGGGGAATTTGCAGCGGATCTCTTCCACAATAATAGGCAGATTGCAGATCTTGTTTTTATTGATCCACAGAATAGTGAGGCTTGGCATGTAGGGGAATTTGACATGAGAGCTGTAGTTGTTGCAGTCCAGGATGAGAGTATTGAGGTTCTCCAGCTCTCCTAGAAGTGCTGGGCTCCGTTAACAGCAGAGTTAAAGAATCCTAATTTATGGGATAGCCCTGTTATAGTTTATACATTACTATACTTTTAAATAACAATGCAATGCAAAAATAAATAAAATGTGATCAATATTTTGTTGTTGTGTCACATCTATGTTAGATGAATATATATTAGGTTCTATTGTGCTAGTAGATATTTTAAAATGTCCATGATATGCATAACATTTATAAGTCAATTGAGCCATTTATTGTGGCCTAAATCTTTCTAGTCATGCAAACAAGTGAAATTAGTTATGATTAACAAGAGTGAGAAAAAAAGATACTCATCAAGAAGGTTATAACTGAGGTCCAGGACTTGAAGACTGTCCCTTTGCTCTAAAATAGTATCATAAGGAATCTCCAACAGCCCCTGGTAGGCAAAAGACAGTCTCTGAAGCCTGAGCACTGGAGTAGGACTCCTAGAGCTTGCTGTCCCAGATTCCCACATAGCGGTTGTGTTGCAACTCAGTATGGACAACCTCTTACACCAAGTCCAGCCAGAAACATGCTGCTACCCTTTGTGGACATAATTTGGAATGATGAATAAAATTAGTGAAGTTATCAAAAGTCAGTGTTCATCAAAGTATTTGTTCCGAGAGAACTGAAGACAGCCCAATAATTTTAAAAGTAGCAGTTTAACAATTTAACTTTTGCAGTTTAACAGTGGCTGCAAAAGTGGAAAAATGTGACTCCACAGAGCAGAGAGGATGGGAGCTGGAAATGATGGCAGAATGGGCTGCAGAAATGAGCTCAGGCCATGAATAATGTGAAACAGCACATTTCAGTTAAATTCCTGACATAATATGGCAGTCAGATGTCCACACAAGCACACTGTAGACATTGTCCAAGTTGAGATAAATGGTTCTGCCATACAAAAAGTCTTGTAGCAATGACAAAATGACAGAATATTTAAATGTAAAATCAAATGATGCTGACTAAGACTGAACGACTGAACAGATTCACTATAGCTTTTACATGGTTGAGGTAGGAGAGGTCTCCTAAGACAGTTGGACACAAAAACTAAAATAGTACATTATAAATTACCATCAAATCTGCAGATAGAATTTAAAACCCAGCACATACATTCACACATATTCAGCTCTCTACACAATGTGATCCTGTAATTTCCTTTCACTCACCGGCATTTGGAGCACAAAGTCTGTCTTGCTGTTACTGAAAGCCTGTGTGCTGGGTGCAGGCCGGTTCTGTGCACATAAAAAGTTCTTTTTCATAGATGTGCTCTGAATCACAAGGTCTGGATAATCACATTGGCCATTAACCATTTACCCCTCCCCATGCTGACATAGGTCAGGCCAGCTACTGTGTGAGTGGGGGAGAAAGGGAGAAAGAGAGACACCATTTAAATCTGTCTGCAAATCTGAATTTAATCTGTCTGTGTATTCAATTTGTTGTGTTCATTACTCCCAGGTCAATGTACAGTGGGGCAAAAAAGTATTTGGCAGCCACTGATTGCCCCACTTAAAATTATGAGAGCGGCATAATTACACAAATAAGTTCTTCTAAAAAGTAATTTCCTGGATTTTTTTTTACATTCTGTCTCTCACAAGTATACCTATGATAAAAAAGACCCCTCTCATCTTTTTAAGTGGGACAGCTTGCACAATCGGTGGCTGCCAAATACCTTTTTGCCCCACTGTATCTACTGTTACGTAAAATCCATGTACCTCGCACTGCATTGTTAAATGTGAATGTGAAAGCAGGTCATCTTTTTTCATGTATCAAGTAATGCTAGAGTAAAGAGAATTTTGATCCTCTTGGTAACACAAGTGAGAGTGTTTAAAAGCAAAAGGCTGGAGATCATTCTGTCATGCTGATTGAGTTAAAATAGCAGACTGGATGCTTTAACAGTAGAACTCCCAGGTTTTTCTGACCCTTCAGCCCTACCACAAGGAAGGCCAAATTACCTGTGAGACCTGGCACAGACAAAGGCAGGCCAAACCTCTGTGTATGACATGGAGGGCTTCACAAAAGTATGCATAATCTATACAAAATATCCCACACACTAACTGACCTCCAAATGTGAAAGACACACATTCACACAATATATGGAAACACAAGTCTGTTTTATTTATAAAAAATTAGTGTTTCAAACTTTGCAGTGTTTGCAGACCCAGTGACAATTGTCCCTGCAATTGGTGCAAGTGAGTTTGTAATACTTTGCACAGGTAAACCTGCTGTGATTTCTGGTGCAGTTCTCTTGTACCTGGCACTGAGTTGTCCATACAAGCAGCAGCCTTCATATCTGTCTCCATTGCCTTTTGCTGCATAAATCAGCAATGGAGTTCCTTGGCAAGAAGACTCAAAAAGAATCTTCTTTTGCCTTCCCACACTGTACATACCTTGTACACAACGTTGGAATTTGCCACCACCAGGTCCAGTATGTTGTAAAATACAGCTACTGAAAAACATCTCACGATGCTCAATATAAAAACTCTGTAAATCTAGTGCTAAAGTAAGCATGGCTGTGGTGCAGTGTGGGTTGAAGAAGTAGGGAGGCCGCTCCCTCACAGCCAACTAGAGATATATTCATGTAATGGAGAGTCAACAGAAGAAGTCAGAAGAACTGTCAAAAATTGCTTGCAGGGCTTCTTGTTTTTGATGAGTTGGGACATCCTTCACACTATAAGAAAATGTACAGTTGAGCATGGCCGCAAGATGGAAGCAAACTGGGACATGTCTGTCTGTCTACAAAGGCAACCATTCACACATGATTAAGGATATTAGGTAAAAACAACCAGGCCAAATGGCCCCTCTCTGGGAGTTCTCATTGTTCTTCCTCTGTTAACCATGGTTACCTGCAAGGTAACATGTGCAGTGATCATTGCGATGCTGCAACTAAGATTGCACCTAAATTAACCATTTATCAGTTCATCAAAAACTTCAAGGAGAGAGGTTCGGCTGCAGCTTGCTCTTGCTCAGGAATTGCAGCAGGCAGGTGTGAGTGTATCTGCACTGACAGTGAAGCAAAGACTTCTGGTGTCAAGAAGGGCAGCCAAGAAGTCGCCAAGAAAAACATCAAGGATGGTATATTCTGCAAAAATGACAGGGATTGGACTGCTGAGGTCTGGGGTAAAGACATTTTCTCTGATGAAGCCCCTTTCTGATTGTTTGGGCATCTGGAAAAATTATTGTCCGGAAAGGTGAGCGCATTTGGCTCAGAAGTTGATTGACAGCATGACAGGGCATATTTCAGAGGTCTTGAAAAAAATGGTTGACACTGAAAATATTGACTCTTTGCATAAACTTGATGCAATTGTCAATAAAAGCCTTTAAAACTTGAGTTCATGGTCCCATTTATTAACAACAAAGCAACAAAACAGTCCCAGACCATCACACTACCACCACCATAGTTTGCTATTGATATGATGTTCTTTTTCTGGAATTGGTGTTACTTTTAGGCCAGGTGTAGTTGAACACACATCTTCAAAAAAGTAATCAGGCCTGGATGTGGCTAGAGTTATTGAACCACTGTGTAACTTAATAGCTTATTTGCCACACAGGGCCATGTAGGTATGGATATTTTTTCTCCTTTTATAATAAAAGCCTTCAAATAAAGGATAAACATTTATTTTTGATGATCTGAAACATTATGTTTACAAAAATACTTAGTAAATAGTATTATATATTTTCACTTTTGGTACCAAATAGGACTACACAGCTCATTTGTTTCATAACTCTTTTTATCATATCGTCCCGTTCTCGTGTCGATATGATATGGGGATGATTCATTAGCTGCGGGTTTGTTTGGGGTTTGTTTTGTTTGTTTAGCAACTAGGAAAATAATCGAATTTCCCCCATGTGATGTCATGCTATTTCTGTCTGGGCCGCGTAAACTCCCCGCCCCCTCCGACCGGAAGTTCTGGAAACGTTGCGAAACAAGCACGTCGGTCACGTAAGCCTAGAAACTCCGCCCTACTGACGTCAGGGCGTTCTTACGCATATAAATCGTCCTTCAGCAGCAACGTATCAAGTCAGTCTGCTTCTAGAGAAAGAGAAATGGAGATACGGTGCCAGCGTTTCTGAGTAATTACCGACGGATATTTATGCACACAGGAATGGAGTCGAAGCTCTCATGGAAAAGGAAATCCTGTCTAATCAAGAGTCTCGAAGATCCCAGTTTTACAGCCCGAAGCCGTCGATGGAACGACTGCCAAGCTATTGGATGAGCGCTGATCTGAAAACGTAAGCTCTGAACTGTTTGTTCCGGTTTCATCATAGCGGGTTGTCATTGTTTTTAGTATTATTTCGATATATGGTTAGTCTTGGGTGTGTATGTATGTGTATGAATAGCTGCGCATTTATTAAACATAAAACCACGCCATTGGGTGTCCGCCCAGAGGACTGTGACGTAGACAGCGGAGCTGCGTGTGACGCCCTAGTCACAGCAGAAGATGGACGTCTGTGAAATGCTTGCTTGTTTCCTAATGTTTTTATGTGTTTATTGTTTTTATCCAGCATCCTGAATGCGAGTGATCTGGAAAATCCAGTCCAACCTGTGCAGATGTCAGCAACTGGGGGCAAAAATGGTTCATGTTTGCCTGTCCAGAGAGATGCCATCCTTATCTGAGTGTCTGTGGTGGCTGATGGGGGGGGGGGAAAGTTGACCAAGAAGCTCCTAATCTTCTCCAAACAATGCCTGGAGGACGTGCTAGTAGAAAGTTCTCCTCTTCTGTGTACGACAAGCTGAAAGCCTACCTGTGCGAGGTGGTCGACATTTTCCACTGGTGTGTGGTGGCCAAGAGACTCTTCAGTTCGCTCAACCTTTTTAACTCTATGTGTGCTGCTTACGTAGGTGTCATGGAATCAGAGGTTGAGGGATGCACTGTGGGCCTGGGTGGAGAGGAGAGGCCTGGATCAAAGTCTGAAAAAACAGGCAAAATCCACCAAGAGGTAGATGACCTGAGAGTGGAAGAAGGATCTTCATCTGCCTCAGTACATGATGACCAGTTGTGCGAAGAGCAGGACGAGTTTTCCTCAGGAGAGGATTATTCTGACTGGTCAAAAAGTGATGAGGAAGAACAGGAAATTGATGCGGATGCAAACTGCGATTGGTTTGAATGGGATATTGAAGAGGAGCAAGTAGATTGTATCCGATCATCCTTTACCTCCAAGTGTAAAAGCTTACAGCAGCAGGAGGGGGATTCGGACTCCTCAGAAGATGAAGATGACTATTCAGATTGGTCAGATGATGATGAAGATGATTTTACGGAAAGCTCTGGAAAGAGTGCAGAACTGTGGGAGTCTTTCAACAACTCTGACCCATACAACCCTCTTAACTTTTCATCATCCACTGGTAGCAAGACCAAGAGCTCAGAAAATGGTCAAACATGTACTTCCAAGACTCTGAGCTCCTTCGGACAAGAGAAGGCCTTAGGATTAGGCAAGGGGGAAGAAATGTGTCCTGGTCACAGCCAAATTAAGGAATTGGGGAAGAAGGTATGCCACCTTTTTTGTTTTAGTTTGATTTATATCTATGTAAAATAAAAGCTGGAATCGGTTCAGTCACCTAACATCCAGTAATTCATTGTTGTAATTCATGTGTAAAACCATCATTGAGAGCATGATTGTGACTCAATGAATCAACACGTGCTTCCTTGACAGCACTTGCTGACCTCATCAGATTAAGGCTGAATGCTAACCTACTGAACCTGAAGACATTTTTACAGAAAGCACACATGTAGTGACCTTTTAATACTTTTTTTCAGGTCAATTTCAGTGACGATGTGACAGTGGTGTGGACCTTTGCCAGCAGGACATCACGGGACGGCTCCTGCTGGCTGCAGATGGCCAGAGACCGTGATCGTTTTATGAGAAGAGTGGAGGATGTTGGGAGGATCATCAGTCCCTGCCTGACTCAACAGCACAGGACTGCAGTGTGGGAAAGAATTCACAAGCAATCTGAGATGTGAAACTGTAAAAAAATGTATTTATTTATTTTTTATTATAATTGTGTAAATTAAACTTCACTTTTTATCACAGTGCTTTATTAGAGATCATTATTTTTCTTTAAATCAGATGTATGTATAATGTTACCATCTTGTCTGGTGTATATTAGCATGTTGAGTTTACAATAATTTATATATATTTGTTTTTTGAGACTACATATCTTGTAATAAATTCACAAGATTTCAGGCATTTTAAGTATAAAAAGATGCACACAAATACAAGGAGGCAATGTTTCTTTATATATATAGTATTCTGGTATTAAAATAAATAAAAAACCAATTTGAACAGTCTGGTTTCATGACTAGTCTGGCTTCAGGCACAAAATGTTCCTTTCATTCCCAGACACATTCCAGAATTTCCATAGCCCCCCATTCATGATGACCTAAAGAGCTGCATTCAGATGGGTTTCCGGTCCACTGTCCGTTGTGTGGCTGTTACCATGGATTCAGCCCACAAGCATCAAAACTATTTGTTAATTTTAGTGTGTTTCTTTTAAGTGAATTAGTTGATTAGTTATATAGTTAATGATTAGTTATCATATGTGACAGCACAGAAACCAGTGCACACAGTGAAGGAGTAGTGGGCAGCTGTGGGCTGGGGTTCTTTGCTCAGTGCACCTTGGCGGATCAGGTTTCAAATTACGGGTCTGTTTCCTTAACCGCTAAGCAAACCACTGCTTGGTTTGGTAAATTGTCATTGTGATAACTCTTCACTCACTAAAGTAAATTAGGGCATTAATAAAAGTTAAATTAATAACAATCGAATGTCCTGAATTATTATATTCCACTAGGACAAACATTTACAGCTGTTGCAGCAGGCAATGCATGAGCTCAGGAATGATCACTGACACACAAGTAAACAGGTAGTGTTTATTACAATTATTGTAAAAATACACTTGAAAAATCCATACAATTTTTGTGAACAGGTATTTGGTTCTACACAATTTGCTGGTTAAAAACTGTTAAATAAATAGGACTTTGTGCAGTTGTTTCCTATGTAGAGAAAACAATGTAATAATAATATTAATATAATTTTTTTGCCAGGTTTTAATGCTGCCATGGTACTCTTTTACTAATTTTTCCAAATTCCATGTTAAATTTTTTATAAACTCAAGCATATATATATATATATATATATATATAACAGTTTCATGCCCTTTCAGTTCCCATTAGTGTGTTATATATTAGTTTACTTAGTGCTGTTAATGTGTAAATATGTTTAACAAAATGAACAAAATCATAAAAACAATAATGGAAAAATTCAAATTATGCCCAGTGAATACTTTTAAATAATGAATATGAGGCTTATTGTGCATGGAGATAATACTGTTAATGCTGATTAATATTCTATAAAAAGCTTTGGTTTCTGGCAAAAAGATTTGCTTTTCTGTTAATAATAAACAATGAAAACAATGACATGAAAATGTAAACCAACTTGTGCAATGTCAAGTTTGCTTAATTTTATTTTTACAATAAACTTGCTTAGGTAGATCGCAATGATCATTATTCTGAACCAAATACTTCACACCCATAGCCCAATATTTAGTAAAATAGTAAAGGAGCAAATTCTTCATTTTGTATCTGCACTATATTTTGCATACAGCCTCACATTAGCTGTAGGAGCCCTTAGCTGCACTTCCTTTCTAGAAACTTGTTGACATCATAAATGTGCCTTATTATGAATTGAGGATCAGGAAATATGGCATCTCCCCTTAATTTAGTGTCCTTCAAAAATGACACGTTGCATAAGTAGCAAATTTGTATGTCTTCAAGTTCATTTCTTCAGAAGTCTCTGCAAGAACATCGCAATACTTCACAGATAATGTCAAACTCAAGCTTTAAGCCAGTTTATGTCTCCTTGATGGAGGACTTCTTGTGGACACAGAGCAAGGTTACATATGGCACCCCAATGAAGGCCCACTTCTCACTTGGCCAGAACTTCACAACAGGCCCCTGCTCTGGCGCCTCAGATGCTGCATCAAAATATGCAAAGCACACACAGCCCAGGTAAGAGGCCAGGCAGATGAGAATGTGCCTAAACAAACAAAGAGAGAACAGAAATCAGACAACTGGAACCTAACCCTGCTCACACACAGTAAGTAAAGCATGCCCCATGATCCTCAGTATAATATTCTTTATCTCACCAGGCACAGTGCAGGTACGGGAAGTTGACAGAGGACCACATCTCACAGAAGATGCGGTCGCTGATCCAGCACATGAGCGCCAGAGTCCACCACATTCCAGAGAGGAGGCCGAGTTTAAACACCCGCACGTTTTCACACCTGTGGAGAAAGTGAGGCACTGAGTTTCAGTATTTTACCTACAATACCGTTTCACTCTGGAAAAAAAACACAGCTACACTGAAAATGGGGTCACTGAGAGTATATAGGATGGGCATATTGTTTTGACATATTTATATCTCCCATAACATCAGTATTTAGTTCTTACATCCTACCTACATAGCCACTATAATCTTTACACCATACTATAGGATGGCAGTTCTCTGGGGGGCAGTGGTGGCCTAGCAGTTAAGGAAGCGGCCCCGTAATCAGAAGGTTGCCGGTTTGAATCCCAATCCGCCAAGGTGTCACTGAGCAAAGCACCATCCCCACATACTGCTCCCCGGGCACCTGTCATGGTTAAATGGACAAATTTCACTGTGTGCACCATGTGCTGTGTTTCACAAATGACAATCACTTCACTTTCTTCTTTGTCTCATACAGAGAGCACAGAGGCAAACTTTGTTCATCCTCTGCAGATGCGCTGTTGGTCTAGCTACAGGAGTTCTGGTTGTTTTGTTGACTATTACACTGACACGATTGTTTGGAAAGGCCTAGCATCTGACTGACCTACATTAATTCATCAGTTTAATACATCAGTCAAGCTCCCGATTAGTGACTGTTGTACTGATGTCAGGACAAATACAGTGTGCGCAGCTAATTATGTGTGTGCTATGTTATAGGTCGAGCTGCATAATTTACAATGTAAAATGTCATTTTACTTTTAGCAGACACCCTTAAAGGTCATGAGTTACAGCTCAGGGTTAAGTGTCTTGCTCAGGGACAATGGTAGTAAGTGGGGTTTGAACCTGGCCTTCTGGTTCACATGCGTGTGTGTTACCCACAAGGCTACTTCCACCACTTCAAAGAAACACAAATATTTTTATTTAGTAGACAACTTTGTATTGTTAACCATGTATAAAAAGTTGTGAAGATTCATCTAACATTTATTTTAACAAAGCAAAGAAATCAGATATTTACAACATATGTCTGATTGTGCTGGTATAAATAATTTTTACATAACAGTATTAACAATAATATTTATCCTGTCATATAGTAGAGGGAGCCTGAATTCCATAGTTTGAGAACCAAGGCTCAAGACAAAATTATGCCAGAAAGGCTTTCTATAAGCAATGGCTGAAAAAATATCCAATATTTTCCTGGTGGAAGACCTGATGACCTGAAAGAAAGCCTCTGCTCTCAGCAACTGTGCACAATGTGCACATTTCAGACAGCCAAATCTTTTAAAGGTGGCATGTGCATGTCCCCAGCCATCAAACCTCTTAATCTGACACTCTAATCTGGACTCCCAGGGACACCCTTCTATCGGTTGACCCTAATCAGAGTGAGCCACAACAATGAACAATAGCCAAGCTTGGAATGCCATCTTTGCAAAGTATACTATTGCTGCATCTACAGGAAGCTGAATGGAAATGGGACAGAGTGAGGGCACAGGAGCCAAGTTAAAGTAAACTCTCAGAAAGAGAGGAGAGAAATACAAAGGGGAAGAGGAGGAAGAGGAGGAGGGAAACAAGGGTCATGCAAACCAGCATGACAATAACTCATACAGGGAAAAATGGAAGAGTCTCAGCAACAGTGTCACTGAAACATAATGGATCATGGGTTCAGCACACAACTAGACGTTATTGCCCCAGTATGTTTTATGTCTCAAGACACACAGAGTCTGGCTTTTGCAACTTTGTTACACTTCTTCCTGAAATGTTGCAGTAAACGGTCATCTGCGGCCATCATGGTGGCTGTGGAGAATGTGTAGTTTTCATGTATAGATTATTTAACCAAACACATGCACACAGATAGGCACACCCACTTTCAACTGCAGACACACACATTCACATAAACACCAACATGCACACAAACAGCCCCTGGACATTGCATTTACAATAGAGTGCTAATACAGGATGACAGGTCATTAAGGCATGAATATTAATCTGGGATAAGAGCAGAATGACACATACACACACACACACACGCTCACTCAGTCACAATTCTGGAACAGGGACAAAAAAAATTAGACCAGTGCAGCAAGAGAGCAGATGTCAGTTTTAGAGATCTGTTCCTGAAACCTTACAATCTAACAAGGTAATCTGCACAATAGTTCTCACAGATCATGTGCTAAATTAGACTGTGTGAAAGTGTGGCTAAAAATCTGCAATGCAAAGAGTGCTGTATGCTTTTTGAATATTGCTCATTGAATGCTAGCAAATAAATTAGAATTCGTAGATGGCAATAAAATTTAATATTTGTAGTCTGACCAGGAAAATAATCCTATCCAGCTGCACTTTCGAAGAGCAATTTTGTCTTGCCTGATACGAAAGGGGGCATAAAAGTTATAATAAATTTGTCAGCCAAAATTATTATATTACCCAATGGTGTCAAGCAGTCCAGAATTGAACAATCAGTTGGCTGCAGTGTACTACCACCATTCAAGTTTGAAGATTTGGCACACTACAGGGAATTTGGAACTAATAAAGTTTAAATACAGCATGAAATTGCTGACAGAAGGCCCATTTAAGATGATCACAACAAGTTAACAGCACTGGTGTTGAAGAAGCTTTTGTGGCACTGTGGTAAGAATCGCAGAGATTTAACATGTGCAAGCTTAAATGTGTAATGAAGGGTTACATCTGCCTCAGGAACGAGGGAACAGAATTCCTGTGGAGGCTTCCATGGAAGGACACTGACCTCTTGAGCTCTGTGATGAGGAGAGCAGTGCAGGGTATGCCCAGGGACATGAGAGAGATGGAGTTAATTGCAGGCTTGATGAAGGCTAGACCCGTGGTTATCCCAGAGAGGATTCCAATAACCAATTTAAACCTCGATCTGCATGAAACAACACAGAGAGAGATCACATTTCTAAGAGAGAAGCATATACCATGCTTAAGTTTCAGTCATCCAAATCACAATCAAATCTGAGTAAGAGAACAGTATGTACTGTATATACCCCTTACCTGTCCCTGCGAAAGATCTTTGGAAGGTATCTCTTGGGGAACCACATGCCAATTGCACACATGAGGACCCACAAGATGGCTAATTCATCTAACATCTGCCCCAGGAAACTGAGCGTGGCATGGAAGTATGTCGAGCCAATCCCTAAACAAGAGATACTTGTTAGTCCTATTAACTCACCAGAACATTTAAATGATCTAATTTAACATTTAATTATCTAATCAAATAATAAGACAAGCAAAGCGAATTCGGCAGTCTCATTTGTCTCAAGGAGACTAAACCAACATTACTTCAGTCAGCAGTTGTTAACGACAAAGGCTGTCTACTCATCCACAAGCTTCAAAGTCAACACTGACTGAAAGATTAACCAAAGAGTCCAAAGCAACTACAGCTGACAAACATTTCCTGACAACTTGTGCCATGTAGCCCTTGGGGACACACTCTGATCCTGAAAGCCCAAGAGAAGGGACAAGACTATAGGCCAGAAAGCTTTTTGCAGTCTAGGTGACAACACATAAGCGAGACTTTATTATTCCCATTAGTGCTAATAATTAAATGATTCCCTGGGAAGCACGTCTTACATACAAACGTGTCAATATTACAAAGTGACAAGATTCAGCCATGAGGGTCAGCCAAGATTAACAAAGTCAGCAGTGGCCTTTAGAACTTGAATGCTTGTACAAACAGGAGTGTAGGCACTACCGCAGACGCCTCTCCGGAGCCAAGCCTGCTGAGCTGGTCATTTTCCCACGACGCTCCTGAGCCCTGTCGCTGGGTTTGGCGGGCTGAGTCCATTTTAGTCTATGCCAACCCTGGTTCCCTGGTCCTGGAGGAACGTCTGCCAGGAAGTTTTCGTTCCAGCCCACATATCTTCACAATCAGCCCCACTCATTATCAGGTCATTAAGTAAGACCTGAGCCTAATTAAGGTATGGCAGACGTTCCTGCAGGACCAGGGTTGGGAACGCTGCGTTACTGCACTGTGACAGACGAGCTTGAAACGTGACTTTTCAGACACGTCACTCATAACCGTACATACCACCCGTAACAAGAGTTCTCTCACTGCAGAGGAATGCATACGACAACAAATACATTAACAAATGGCAGGAGTTTACTGTATAGTAACGTCTTTAGAAACTCATATCCAACAACTTCAAGTTCACAGAACAAAAGGGTCAAAAAAATAAAAGTACCAAGCAGTCACGAAAACAAGGAAGTGAAAACTGACAAAGCCACAGAAAACCCACTGGTGCCGAAAAAGTGGAGGAGGAAGGGACACGGTGCAAGACTTTAGGCTGAACGTTGGTGCTACTTCGGAAACTCACCGACCACCACAAGCAGCGTCCAGATGAGATAAATCCCGCTGTTGAAATGCGTGGCATACTGACGGAAGAGCCACATCAAAATTGGGGGTAAAATGAAAAACAAAATGTTGCTAATCTGGAAAGGAGGAAAAAAAAGCAGAAGTCACCACACGCAGACGGGGGTAAATGCAAAGAGGGACACAGGGCAAGGAAAGAAAGAAACGCATCAGCGCTCCGTCGTCATCATCTCAGCACAACTTTTTGTTCCACGCGTATTACCGTGTTGTAGAACTCCGCTATGCCCGGGTAGATCAGGTAGTTGCCTTCGCACCAGTCCACCTCGGAGCTTCCAGCTTGAAGGTGATTCCAGAAGTGCACGTTCATGTTTCCAAAGTTTCCACAGAACCAGCTCGCTGTCAGGGGGAAGCGGCGAGCTCGACCGCCGACGGACGGGAGCAGAAGCAGCCTTGTGTGCTTTTATATTTGCCGTCGGTTTCGCGTGTGAACGACGGAACGTCCTCGGCCGGACGCCGTCATGCTGCCGAGAGATAACGAGAGCTGGCTTACACCGCGGTCCTCCTGGCCAGAGATCTGCCCTCAATAACAGTGGGCGCAACATGTGATCGGCGCATGCGCACTGGCGGTAAACAACGACCTCGGTTCCCACGCCGCACCCACGCCATCACCCATAAATTCACCCCCCACTCGTGGGGAACGTGCGAGGAAATCCTCTCACAGGATACGTTTGGTGTCTACAGCGCTCAGTTTGACTTGATAGGCCATAAAAAGTATACCGCGTTAGGCTTAAATTGGGGAACACGTAGACTCAATAAAAGATAAGTTTGCACGTTTAGAGGAGCGGTTCTGCGTGTTCAGGAAATCCTCGGACGGCGCGAAATGTTCTAGGAAGGTTGGTTCGTCATTACTGGAGAAAAATACTTCCCGCCAGACGTGGAAATGTGGCACATTGTGCACATTCCTTCTTTAGCCGAACGGATGTCCTTTCTTTATGTAGAAAACGTCGTGTGTTTGAGGAATTTCGGCGCAGACAATCCACTACCCATCCAGGCCGTCGGGACATGTCGACCCTCGTGGGACTTTTGTCAGGAGAGTGCGAGGGCGAGGCAACCTTCCCAGCCCATGGAGGCTGCAGGTGTTGGTCCTGTGGAGATAGAAGATCTGGCAGGGCTGTCCCTCACTGTAGTAGTAAAAATGACCCAGGAGATGCAACTACCAAGCTGAGCCATTGTTCAGTAGCATTAACCATTGATTGTTATCAAGAAACTCTTCACATAAAGAATACAGAGAATCCTTTAAACCGTTAGTATTAATTATTATAAATATGATAACGTTCAGTCTTTTAGTGACTCCTTCCCATTGGTGTAAGCCAGCAACCCAAACACAACACTACACAAAACTCCATGAGCATGAGGAGTAGTGACAAAAGACCTACACAACCTAAATACATGAGGCTGGATTTACACTGTAGTGTCTCTATTTGGACCTACATGAACCGGATGTTTCACTTAACTGGGAAAAAAAAATTCAACATATTTAGGAAATATCTTAAAGACTTGAAACAAAACAAAGGACACAATTATGCAAAGTACATTAGACCTATAATGAAATTCACACACCTTTTAATCGGGACTGTTTTTATTGTGGTATAGACAATTTCACATCCATTCCAACATGACAGATTTACTAACTATTGTCAGATAAGGACAGTCCCACCCCACCACCTCTCCTGAAGAGGTGTCCAGTTCTAGTCCCATGGAATCCTAGTCCTTCAGTTTACCTACTCCTCACTACTTCACGTGTGCACAGTTTACAGATTAACAACCCCCAGAGACTAGAGCCAACACACCAGTGGTGGAGAAAGCACAGGAACTACATTTGAGAAATGAAGAACGTTGGAATCACTTGGTATTAAAACAGAAGACATTGGTTAGGAAATGTCAATAACATTTTATACAGGTTCAGACTCTTATCAGCTTTAGAAACAGAAGAAATTGGGAATGTTAAACAGTTCTTACACTGAACTTTATGATTATACTTCGGATATTCTCATCGCAATGTTTCTAGAACTGTCCCCCAGATGTTACACAACGTCACTCCTTAAGTTAGATTGTGAGGCAAAAAAAAAACCTTTACTGAAGGCCTTTGTGCAAATCAGCATTGTGTAAGTACACTTTTTTTTTTTTTTTTTATACATTACTGTTTTAATTGGCCTTGGTGAGACTTCAGCAGGTCCACTAAGAACCGTCTCTGCGGCGAATCAGTTGAAAACTTCTCATGGGGCATCCAAGCTCACACAGAAATGTGGCAAACCAGCCAGATTCACAGCATTTTTACTCCAATAAAATTGTTAGGATAATTAAGACTACTGGTCAGTAAACATAACAATTGTTAATGATATTTTACAAATATGAAGGAAAAACTAAGGCAGACCAAACAGTCTGACATGTTAATTTATTAGTAGTAAAACCTACCATGTCCAAATAACAAGGCATAAAATCTACTTTTGCCTCATGAGTGATAATTATTTAGGGTAAACAATGGGGTAATGGTTGGTTTGTTTCTGTTATGAAAACAAACCAAAAACCAACCAAGTCTGTATTTGGGCTCAGAGGCCCTGAGAACCTGTTTATTAAAATGATGCTGTTAAAAGGGAACATTCAGCAGAACCACCCTAACACTTTATGCAGGAGCTGGAGTGATGTGAGACAAAGTTCATGTGCTTGCATGATTACAGAGAAATATATACGTGCGGATGTGTGAGAGGAAGCTACTAGCACACTCCGGCCTCTCATTTCCCTTGGCTGTTTGACTTAACCTTTAGAGGACCAGGAGTCTTAATATACAGCTGCTTATCCCCACACTATTACAGAATCCACTCTCATTACATCACTAATCTTCTTTAAGACTTCTGTTCAGCTTTCTGGAATGTTCAGAAACTCTTCAGGCTGTATGTGCATAACAGGGCACACATCCACTTCTAAATATAGACAGACAAACACAGACACACAGACACACACACACACACACACACACACAAAAGTACTGAACAAAACCCTGTACAAAACCATGGGAATTCCCAGATTAACAGGCTTCTATTTGCTTAAGACTGAATCTATAGAAATCAAGTTCAAAATCCCTCGCGTCAATCTGGTTAAAAACATACTGAATATATATACAAATATTTGCCAACAATGGAGACAAACCTGGTAACCATTTCAGAAAGTGCACAAAAAATTAAGACTGTTTACATACTATCTGCATATTAGGTTCCTTCCACAGGTGTTTTTTTTTTTTAAGAATAGGAGGCAGTGAAGACTGTCAGGAGGCCTGATGTAATGAAAAAGCTAAAAAAAAAAAAAAAATTCAAAAGTCTGAGCTGACTTTCACCACTGTCCAGAGACATAGACTTATGAACAAGGACGGCAGCGCTGGTATCTGTTCTCTTCCAGCAGTCCGTAAAAAGGCTGGAAAGCAATGGTGAAAAGTCCTAGGAGTTTCAATAGGAACATTTTATAAAATTAATCCATCTTTGGGTGAAATTGGAGAGGTCTTGATTAACTGTATAAGAAGGGACAAAAAGAAAAAACAGCATCCAACGCTCCTCTGCAAAACACATTCTCAGCCTTGATTTTTAACACTGTTCTGCGCTGCTTCTGCCTCCTTGTCCACTAGGGGACAGCGTTGTATCAGATGAATGGGGCACCAAAACACTTGAGGCACCACTGAACGCGCTTGCTGGGAGGCTGGTCAACTGAGGACAGGGCTTTGAGCTGCTCAGGGCCCAGCTGCTCATAAGCCAAGCTGTATTCACGGTCAAAAGCCTCTGCAATGAGAAAGTGGATTGGCAACTCAATGTCCAGGTAGTGAAGAAGTGACATTTACCACAAAAAAAAAAGAAAAGGATTGATGCAAACACTCACCTATATCAATGTTCTCCCGTCCAAGTGAAACCAGAGACAGGAAAAGGATTTCTCGATAGATACTCCTGTATCAGGGAAAACCAAAAAAAAAAGCAAGGAAGAAAAACATGAAAGATGGATAGTTTGCAGTACATGAAGAATGCAAACAGTTCTGTAGCAGACAATTGGGTCAGTTTTTTATCACCCAGGAAACTGGACCCTAGAATAAGGACGTTTAGTGCTCATTCTAACCTTTGCCTCTTGACCTCAGGATGTCTTTTGATTTCTCTGAGGAGCAGGTTAATGGGACTGTAGACATCATTGGTCTGGATGCTCCTCACAATGGTGTTCATTAGGGTCCTGGTCTCCTGGAAATCTGTGGGACCCAGAGTGTCCTTCCTCTCCTCTGCAAGAAGCAAAGGTGAAAAGTTAGTCCCACTCAATACAGCTCCAGTGCAGTTAAAAAAACATGCCCTATGCCGCAGCACACTCAAAATGTGTACTCACTGAAAACCCTCCATAACAGGTAGAGGGCCTCAGTGGGCTCCCGGTGCAGGTTGACGTTGTCCCAGAGCAGCTGCACATATACCAGCTTACTGTCTGCTGCAAGGGACGTCATGGGGAGCTGCAGTAGGAGACAATAATACCACTCTTATTGGTCAAACTGGAATATTATATTGCAGTCAAGTGGCATATTGCAAGGAGAGAGGTATATCATGCATTTTTGAGGAAGAAAATTCTTTCATTCTCTTTCTCTCAATCAGGAACAACAGGAACAAAAGAGAATGAAAAAGGGAAGAGCGATATAGAGGGGGGTCCCCACTAACCTGTACTCCGTTATTACAATGCTCTGATGTGAGAATGATTCCAGGCAGGCTGCTGGGTAGGTCTAACCGACGGAAATACCAAACCAGGTTCCAGAACAAAATGGGATGCTGATTAAGGAAGTTATGGGTGTAGATCACCTGAGAGGAATACAAATAAATAAATGGACATAAGTTATAACATTCATTATTGTTTAGAGAGTATAAACCAAAGGGCTATAAGTAGCACATTCATCTTGGCTAGCAAAAAAAAAAAAAAAAAACATTGTCTATATTACAATCTCTTTGAAAAGATACATGGCTAAAACAACCAATGAAATACATTCAGCATTAAGTTAAAATCACCTGGTCCCCCTCATTCTCCAGCAGAGATTCCAGTTCTTTCCGCAGCACCAGTGGACTCAGGTAAGGCACAGACACAGGCTTTGGATTAGGTCGCTTCTGCCCCAATGTGTCCTGCGAATAGGATAGATAGAGCAATCAAGCATTTGCAGTGTTAATAACAGACTGTTTTGCACTTTTTATTTGGATACGTACAGTCATGTCATGCAGACTATTTGGCAGGCTGGTTGTGGAGACGCCATGATTAGGACGTTTGATTAAGTCCAAACTCTGCAAAGGACCCCCCACACTGTTGCTCCGGGTCAGAGATGTGTTGCGGTTCTCTGTTTGCCGGTCAGTCAGGCCCAAAGGATCTGACAACACCGGCACTGGAACCAGCCTAAAGAGAAAAGATTTAATATCTGGTCAGAGCAAAATCTGATTTGTACATTGCTTAACTATCCAAAATGGTTTATTTTGACGCACAAGTTCTCTGTGGCTGGATGGCTGCTTTGGGGATCTTGTTGTTTATCTCCTTCCTCTTGGAAGCTGATGAGGTCACGGCCATCACTGGGAGGTCCCAGCTTGTTTTGGGAGGAGCTGGAGGCAGAGGGCTGAGTGTTGCTACTGATGAGGCTGTCGCCTGATGTGCTGGACTTTAGGTAGAACCTGTGCACAGAACACAAGCAGATTAACAGTTTTGAAATGTTCAAAACATGCACATTAAAACAAATATAAAGAGTCTGTAGTAAATGGTGATAAAAACAGTGGTGAAAATGCATTTGCAATTGTCTAGTGTCCGGGCTGCAGAACCCTGTGCCTCATGTAAAACCTTTTAAGGACCATATTGGTGTAGGGTGGTAGTAGCCTAGTGTTATTTTCACAGTTTCACTGTTGTGTTATTTTCACAGTTTCACTTTAAATACAGTAGCCACAATTGCACTGGCACTACTTTACTGATTGTTTTTGCTGGCCTGACTTAAATTAAAATTCAGTAATTGCACCAAGCTGTCATTGTAGTTTTTATTAGTCACGTCCATGCTCATTTTAGTCTAGTCAAGTTTCAGTTAACTAAAAATCTGAGCATTTCGATCTTCTAGTCAGAATTATCCAGGACTATTTTAGTCAATGTATTTAAATCATTTTTAAGTAATGCAATTCTATTTAACCCAGTCAATATAGTAGTATAATAGACAATTATAAAAAAATATTTTTGTCAAACCCTTTTCACAATTAAAACAAGGTTGTCTTGTTGTTACATTCTATTTACATTCTTTTCCACTTCATGGTCAACAATATTACATGATACATTTCTTTATAGTTATCATCACACTATTTATGTCGCATCTGGTCTTGTTTCAAATGTTCATTGAGTAAATCGACACTGACACACACACAGACCCAGAAACACACACAGACCCTCCAGTGGTGCGCAGGTCCTTGAACTCTATATGAAGTAGTGGCAGGAAGGAGCTCTGGCAGAACGGACAAGTGCTGTTCAGGTTGGAGTCATCTGCTGTCCAGCCAGCCATGATCTCCTCATCATACACCAGACTTAAACACAAATGGCACTTAGAACAGCTGGACATCAGTACCTGTGGAACCCCACACAGACAACACTTTGTTATTAATAAGAATAGAAACTGGCACACACTCTGTATGGCTTCTCATTAAGATTAATTTCGTTATAAGATGATTGCATGGCTTGTTCTGAAGATGTGTGATTCAGGTCAATATATGTAGATGAATAAATGTGAACTAGCAGGGAGAGGTGTGGCACTTGCCTCCAGAGCGTAGTTCTGATAGATGCTGGAGGAACTGGCATGATGTGAGGAGCTCTGCTCCGAGTCAGCACCTCGCCCTGAACGACCAGGAGTCATTGCTGCAGACAAACACACCAATTTAAACTTGTGAGTGTGTGTGTGTGTGTCTATAGGTGATTGAGTTTGTGTCTTTTGGGAAGAACAAATACAATCTGAATGCTCACTTGTGGTGCTCTGGATTTTCTCTGGATCACTGCTGCCACTGCTGCTGCCCAGGCTGGTGGAGCTGTGTGTGAGGCCATTAGAGTTCAAGCCTTTGGGGGACGGGGTGTCCACTCCCTCCTCTGACAAACACTGTTCATCCAGATGTGCAGGAAAGCTGTTCTTCTGCTGTGGCACCTCATCCTATCAAAACCACACACACAAAAACAATATATTCTTGTTTAGAGCTTGAAATTGGGATGAATTGCCACTGATTGATTTTGTTTGCTGGAGAGGGGTCACCATCAGTAACTGATCATTTATGCATCCCAACTTTTGGTTAAACAAAAAGGGTCACAAGAAAGAATACACCTCTATTAAAACTGTTATGAATGTTGCATAAAATCGGTTTTTAATGGAGGAGTACCCCAAAAAATTGGACCAAGAATAACTGAACAAGCATAATGTGATCAGAAAGCATCTCAAACTTTAGGCATCACTAACCTCTTCATCAGAGTAGTAGGCTGAGGCGACTACACCCCACATTTTGCTTGCCACATTAGCCGCTTGCTTCATCCCTGACTTAAGGACGTCCATCTTAGGTCCTGAGAGGAGGGCGTCCATTTTAATTCCCGATATGGTATTGATGACAGAGCCAAGAGATGCATTCTGGGAGGAACGCACTAGTGCAGTTAGTGAAGAAGAACGCGGGCTGCTTGCCACCCCCTGGCTCTTTGATTTGACAGCAAAGGTCTTGGATCGTGTGACAGCCGGGCTGGATTTGGGGGTGTCTGCTACATTCAGGGGGTTCACCTGTGTGACAGGGAGGCTAGACCTTCTCTCCAGAGGCTGCTTCCCATTAGCTGAGTCTGTTTCTGAGGAATCAGTTGCACTGCAGGATTCCTGGTGTAGCTCCATGCTGGAGGCCTTTACGCCCAGGGGACTCTGGAAGTTCATGTACATCTCAATCTCATCAGCCAGGTTGCGGGAGACCACGGCAGGCATGTGCTGCTGGGATTCCTGGCTCTGCACTGAGGCAGCATCTTCACTCTCCGACACAAGAAGAGACAGAGGGTCTGAACCCATCTCCACGTCCTCACGCTCTACTACCCGAGTGGCAGACAGGCTGATGCTCCGATTTATAATCTTGGAGGTGGGTGGGGTAGAGGCTCCGTCAGATTTTATCATAACCTTCTCTTGTGCCTCCTCCTGAAAAACAATTGTGTCAAATCTTTCAAATTAAGCGAATATCAGAAATGTGGGATTGTGAAATAAGCAGTGAACTGAATTACAGACAATAAATATTCATTGGTCAACAGGTTGTAGTGTGCTCCTGATTCATTCAACTCTGTTAACAAGTTCTGTCTGAAAAAAAACTCCATTAGTGTTTGACAAACACATAAATCAGAACGTCTCTGCATCGAACCTGGAGAAAATTATATATACGTTATGTATTTTTTACTCAGTGTCTGCACAAAAAAAAAAAAGAACCTTTATGGTGGATTTGTTTATATTTATTGATAAACTTATGAGAGTCCTAGCAGCCCTATCAGATAGATATTTGAGATTAATGTGCAGGAATCAGTGTTTATTTAAAAAAGTAATTAGTCATAGTTACTAGTTACTTCTTTAAAAACTGTGAAAAATAAATACTTTTACCAGTTAAAGTAACTAAAACAAATATGTACAAATGTACAATTATGTCAAAATGTGGAGGGCGTGGCTCAGTCTCCTCTTTTGCTAGTATAGTAAAATGTCCTAGTACTATTGTATGCATCATCAGCCCTCATTAATTTAATTACTTGGCCTAGTATTAAAGAACTCTTCAAATTAAGCCCTTGACAATATATAACATTTACAGAATTTGTGTTCTAAGATTGTAGTTGACTATTATATATTATTATTAGCACTTCAGGTGTTTAAAATTACCTTTCCCCTTATAGGTTCAGGCCCAGGATTGTCACCGGTCCCCTGAAGAGCCTTCGGCTGTGCATCCTTCTCTCCCTCAAACTCCAGGAAGACAGAATTGGTTCCTGTATTTGGCGGCGGGGTCTTTGTACCAGAAAAGGCAGCAGCCAGGATCTTGGCATCTGCACCCATGTGGGAGGCCATGTGGTCCACGCTGAGCTCCAGGCTGCTGGTCTTCAGCAGCATACCCGCCCTGCTCTCTGCACTGAAACTGCAGCTCCGCTCTGCAAAAGCTTTTATACGTTGCCCACTGCTGGATGTCTGACTGTGGGGGTTCCCATGTCCATGCCCCGCTGGGGAGATAGAGTCTGTTGCCAGGCTAATGCCATCCTCAGGCAGTGGCACGTCTTCACTTACGCTTCGTCGTGTGAATAGTTTACCTACTCCCCCTGCTGGGGGCAGCACAGACATAGGAATGGTGAATGTCTTTTGTGATGTATTATGCATAAGGATAAATTGAAACAAATTAAGCAATTCCTGGACCAGTTAATGAATGATTTTCAATCAGAAAAGTGAATGACATTTTGTTTTTTCTTTATGATTACTGTATAATAATTTGGAACATAAGTCAGTGCAACAGATTTAACTCACCGTTCTCTCCTCTTCCTGTCATTCCATCAAAGCTTCCAGTGGACAGTCTGACAATGCTGGGTGCCATGGGGGCGGAGTCTGCAGGGCTAGGGGGTGCAGTCACAGCAACTGCACTGTCCACAGATCCTGCCATGTCTTCTCCTGGCAACAAGTGATTGTCAAACCACAAGATTACCTTTACCATCTAGAAACAATTATTTAGTAATCACACAGGGCACACTTATTTGGGTTGCTATGAAGTTGTTACATTCATAGCTCAGCCATACAAAATGAAAAGTTAATCAAAATGAGTAAAGTAAAAATGCCATGCAATTTAAAATATCTGTAATCATTAGCCTGGCTGTTAGAGGTAAGATGTTAAAAGTAACATATTAAGGTAAATGTTTCCAAAACAGAAAAATAAATCAATTTCATATTAAGCAGGGGGATGTGTGCTGTACCATGCTGGGTCTTGACTGCTTTGCTTTGCTCTGATGCAGAAAGTGGTGAGGCTGGTGGAGGGGCATCTGGAGACTCCCGATGCAGCTCATCTTTAGAGCCATAACCCTGATCTGACTGTCCTTCTGTGTTAAACACATATAGGGAAATTTAGTGAGGGGCACACATATTGTACACAAATACAAACAGGTCAGAGAGTGAGAACACACATACAGAATTCAAATAAATAAATAAGCAAATATTATCAGACACTAATTAATTGTAAACAAAACAGATAGCATGTGAGTGGTACTAGGTGTGTTACCTGTGCTGCAGTGTCTGGTAGTGACCTCTCCTATGACAAGGCTGCGAGCGAACAGAGTGTGTTCTTCACCGTTGGTCTCACTGTCAGCACTGCAGTGGCTGAGCCGGTCTCCATTGCCACTGCAATCCACTAATACCGCTATTCACCATTAAACAATGTCAATTATTCATAGTAACTAAATATCATATCCTTTTTATACAATTTTTACCCCAATTCAGGTCAAGATCAACAGTGATGATAAAGTACACGAGCTCAAACTTCATAAAAAAAAAAATAATAATAAAAAAAAAAAAGAGCTTCCTTCAGAGCAATCCTATGTACCTTGGGGGACAGTAAGTGAAGAGTCTTACCTGTCGTGATCAGAGGTCCAATTTTAGGAATTGAGGTACTTCGCAATGCCTGCTTGAACTGGGCCACACCACGCAGCACATTACGAACTTTGGTCCACATGAAGTAGCCACTGCGATTCCGGCTGGGCCAGTGGCTCTCCAGGATGGCCTTGTAGTGACAGAGTAAAATAAGTGAATGACCGGTAAAGACATGGAAGTGGGAACAAAAAAATCTGATTTAGATCCTAAACATATTAAAATATTATTTTAATGTGTACATGGATATTAGGAACAATGAACAGCAGGACTGATTACATTTCTGACCAGGTTTTAAGTCAAAGTGAAAGTTATTGGCATTGTGCTATTGACACAGCACACGGTGACACAACAAAATGAGTCCTCTGCATTTAATCCATCACCCGTAGTGAGCAGTGGGCAGCCATGAAAGGTGCCCAGGGAGCAGTGTGTGAGGACAGTACTTTGCTCAGCGGTAGCTCAGTGGCACCTTGAACCCACTGTTACAGGTCCGTTTCCTTACCTGCTTGGCCACTACTGCCTAAGAATAGTGAAGGACTAATTAATCTAGTGTGCATAACAGACCTGATTCCAATTTCCTCTGTATTACCACCCACTGGCTTAACTTTGCAGGCACTGTACCACCTGTACCACCCCCAGTAGCATCACCATCTCTCTGTATCCACCTCTTGAGGCTTCAGATGGATTCTGTGGGTTGGCAAATGGGCACCCCCTTGTTTCGATAAATTAAGACATATCTTCAGGGGGCTCAGTGATAAACCAGCAACCCAGAACTACCCTCAATTTCCACCACCAACTCAAATGGCATCTCAACGGCCAATACCCTAAAACAAATACACCAGGATGCCAACTCTGCCATGCCTTTGATGCCCACCTGCCCTAAACCTTGCCAGAATGACTTCCTTGCACAGCCTCTGGGCATGTTTCATTTTTTATTTGAAGAAGAACATGCAAACATAACAGCCAACATATTTCCAGTTGTAAA
Organism: Denticeps clupeoides; assembly: GCF_900700375.1. Lineage (NCBI taxonomy): Eukaryota > Metazoa > Chordata > Actinopteri > Clupeiformes > Denticipitidae > Denticeps > Denticeps clupeoides. The sequence goes on from NC_041707.1 coordinate 24,461,226, forward strand.
CATTCCAACCTTTCTGCTGGCACTTTAGGGCAAAAGCTTGACATTTAGTCAACTTGAACTCATTTGTACTCATTTGTAATGGTTGTCTCAGCTGCCTTCTATGTTTTGCAATCATCTTGCATTCATTTGCCAATATCCCTGTGGTCCTTGTCTCGGTCACCCTGGTCTTTCCAACTTTAAGAACTGGAGTCCTAGGTTACCTAGGTCTCTTCCTTGTCTGCTTATACACCTGCTGCCAACTGGATTAGAATCTGATCATGTCTTCACTGAAATATCCCATCTACCAGGTTTGATAAGATATGAGGATAGGACATGTTGGTCTTCCTGGACACCTTTTTACTGCTCACCAATGTGATTGGTTAAAAGCAGAGGACACATTTTGTTGTGTCACCATGTGCTGTGCTTCACAATGACAATGAAGTGTTACCTCATAAACAAAGGCTTGTTACATGCATCTCATAGAATATTATATCTTGATACCTTGTTGTAGTAACCGTAGGTTATTGCATTCGGGCAAACTCCAGCCTTCTTCATCTCCATCAGAACTCTGACGGCCATGACTGGCATACTCCACACCCCACACAGCTGCAGTACCACACGGTAACACATCTGCCGCATAAATCAGTCCCATTACGGAATGTCCCTTATGGTGCATTCTGGCCACAGGCATTACATAACATAACACACCTAGACTTGACAACATTGCTAAAGTCCATTCACACACTTGCCTCATCCAGGACCTCCATGTCAGAGCTCCTCATCTTGAGCAGGACATTGTAGGCTTGCTGCATGGCTCGCGGTTTGGACTGGGCACAACGCATGCTGGCTGGCAGACAGATGAACCACAGGCTGTAGCAGTGGCTGAACAGGTACTTGGCCCACAGTGGAGGGTTGGAGTTATAACGGCGGGCCATCTTCACAGCTAGTTTGACCTCCTGTGGAGAAGGGGAGTCAGAGAGGGGAGAAAAATAAAATCTGGGGACGCACAAACCAGAATGTCCACAAACGGCTCAGATCTGTCCTTGCTAAGACACTCAGCACCATGTATATGCGTAAAACCCATAATAAAACCCTTGAAAAGGTTTCATATTTTAACTTTGTCCCACACAATGCAAATTGATGGACCCACAATTCAGTTTGGTGGCACATGATGTCACAATGTTGATGCCTCCACAAGACACTTTGTGAGTACAGCTTCAGTTACAAGGGAAAATAATGCAAGAAAATAATAGAACAACCAAAAGCAGAAAACAAAGGCAGCAGAAGTGATGTAGACAGGACGTTCCCTCTGATTCTGATCACTGGCTAAAACATCAGTTGTGTGGTGAATGTTAGGTAATGGTTGCTATGGTACAAGCTGAACAGATAAAGTTTACTGAATATTTTAAAGGCAGGTTATTTTGTGATAATTTATTTTTTCAATTTTGCTTAACATGTTAATCTATTTTCTTCAAATTTCAGTCCAGATGCTCTCAAACTGGCATTCTAAGAAAAAAATACTGATTAAAAACAATACTGGTCAATATAGGACACTGGCAAAAACTTTATGACTGTTTAAAACTCAACCCTAATAGACAGCTAAATTCTACTGAAAAAAGGGTCAAATCCTAAACCTGAAACAAGATGATTACTCAAGCCCTTCAAATAATGAGTAGTATTATCCTGGAATTTGCCATACCCAAATTTTCAGTTCCAGTTACAATAATGCTTCAAACTATTCTAGCGTATAATCACGTATGTGTCTGTCCTTTTTATGGGTTTTAAGGGATAATTCATGTTTGATTTTAGAAACTGCTTTAAGGTTTTCAATAACATTGTCATTTTGTCCACAAACAAGTCTGAAAGTTCTATATGACATTTGTTCTTACAAAATTAACCAATGGAATACCCAGAAGGCATTGTGGAAGTGATAAAATTGATACTCTAACAGATCTCATCAGCCTATCGAGTGAGACAGTCCACAAGGAGCTATGTGTATGCTGACAGACTTTTCTGAAGATGCCACACCACCCTCGACCCACTGCAATTCACCTATCGTCTGAACCACTCCACGTATTATGACATCGCCACCACCCTGCATCTGACCCTCACCCACCTGGACAATAAGGACACATATAGACTTTAGTTCAGCATTCAACAACATCATTACTCAGCAACTGGTCAAGAGGCTGAGCCTACTTGGCCTGAACACTTCCCTCTGCAGCTGGATCTTGGACTTCCAGACTGAGAGACCTCAGTCTGTCTGGATCAGGAAGAACATCTCCAGCATCACCACACTGAGCACTGGAGCTCCTCAGGGCTGTGTGCTCAGTCCAATGCTGTTCACCCTGCTGACCCACGATGCACAACTCCAACCACATCAAGTTCACCGACGACACGACCGTGGTGGGTCCCATCAGCAAGAACAATGAGTCAGCATACAGACAGGAGCAATGACTAACGGACTGGTTTAAGGTCAGCAATCTGTTTCTGAACGTGGACAAAAGTAAAGACATTATTGTTGACTTCAGAAGACAACAAAGGGACCACTCTCCATTGACCATTGACTGATCTTGTGTGGAGATAGTCAAGAACACAAAGTTCCTCTGTGTTCATCTACAGATGAACACCAGCTCAACAGCCAAGAAAGCCCATCTACTTCCTGCGTAGCCTGAGGAAAGCCCATCACCCATCCTCACAACCTTCTATAGAGGGACTACTGAGAGCATTCTGACCAGCTACATCACTGTCTGGTTTGGGAACTGGACCATACTGGACCACAACAGCAGCAGATAGGACAGCTAAGAAGATCATCAGAGTCTCTCTTGCCTCCATAATGGACATTTACAACACATGCTGCATCCGGAAAGCCATCAGCATTGTGAAGGACTCTATACACCTCGCACATGCACTCGGTCACCCTCCTACCATCTGGAAAGAGGTACTGAATCATTCAGGCCCTCACTGCCAGACTATGCAACAGCTTCATCCCACGGGCCATCAGACACCCAAAGACTCAGGGATTTTCCACTCTGGACTGACACAAATTCTATTACATTTCTATTACAGCAGTATTTGTACATAACAGCAGCAGCATTTGCTACACTGTTATTCTGCACCTTAATTACCAATTTCCTACTTTTTTTAGTTCTGTCTGTCTTCTTTGTAGTCTACAAGTTTTATTTGAGGCTTTTAGTTATTCTTGCACTGCCTGTGTCCCATGAACTTTATATAGCTGGTTTGTCTGTCGCACCTTAGCCAGATCTGCTGCTTTCAATCAACATGTTCCTGTTCAATCAACCGTTCTGGACAGAGCTATTACAGCTCATTTTCACAGCTTGATCGGAATTCACTTTCTGAAATGACTTTTGCTCATATCAAAAGTGGTTTGGTCATGAAACTGGCTTAATAATTGTTTAATTAAACTAACGTGCCACTTGTGTATCACAGTGCTGCATGAGAGGTGTTTCACGGTAGACAATGTTTTGCAGGTTGACACAGACCAGCATAGAGACCATTGTTGTTCAGTACCTGTTTGGTCCTCCTGGCCATAGGGGCAGGGCTGCTGGATAGACTGGTGCCTGGTGCTCGGCTACTGAGCATTTGGTGGAGATCACAGGGGCGATCAAATAGGTCCAACTGCAGATGAGGGAAGTCATCATAACTACAAGATGGAAAGAGAGATGAGTGTCATATGAAGCAGTAATAGAAATGTGTATCTATGCTGTAACATCTGTACAGAGGTAAGAAATATCTGTTACGTGCCAAATGTCATACAGTGTCACTATATATGCTATGTTATCAAATAATTAAGAAATTTGTAAAATCTCATTGAACAATTTTACAGATGAGTAAAATGACCTTGCCAATCTCTAAGATTGGGAGTAGGATGTGTAAAAAAAAAAAAAAAAAAAAAAAAAAAAAAAAAAAAGACAGCACTAATTGCTATTTATCTAATACCCCAATTTGGAAAACCAGCTTTAGATAGTGATATTTATGTTCATAATCAATACATTTTTTGAATTTACACCAGTCCTAAGGCAAAACTGATCAAAATCTGTACCTGTATCGGACTGGCAGGTCTGAGCCAACCTCAGGTGGCAGTTCTGGTGGCATAATAAAGACCGTGTGCTCACTTTTCTGAGACTCATCCTGTTCAATCAACCGAGTATCTTCAGAGGCCTCGCTCTCCACCTGCAGAAAACTATTGATCACAGCTGATCCCACAGCAGATCTGCCTAAAATGGTTTATGCACTGGATAAAGAAAAAGGGGGTCTATAGAGTCACAACTATGATAACTGTTCACAGTCTGTGGGGTACACTGTGACGTTCTCTGTGATTCATGAACTGTGAAGTCTCAAATGAAGTAGCAATTAATGTAGGGTGTACCTTTGCACCTTTGTCTGTTCCTTTATCAGAGGGAAAGAGCTGGAAAAGAGGAAAATGTTTCACTTTATTTAAAAGGACCCATGAAATTTAAGCTGCCCATACATAGTGATTATAAATCATTAAGCTGTATATTAAATACTACACTCACCTTCTCAACGCAGTCATCAAAAAAGGCTAGACCAGTGTCCTTATCACTGACGAAGGTGCGCTCCTCAATGAAGCGAATGAATATCTGTGTTTTTGTCAGCTGGGAATAGAACTTCTGATGGGCACGATCTCTGCTCTTTAAAAACCCTGAAAAATAAATGAACCAGCCAAAGCACAAAATGTTCAAGCTTAACAAATTCTCCTTCATAGCACGGTGTTTCAATATTTCAGGGCAAAGTGCATACAACACAAAGTTTATGCTTTCAATAGTTACACTGTAATATGACTTAAATTAATCAAAAAATGGCATCATACAGCTTCAACTGAGCCTTAATCAAAAAATCACAGTGGAAGACACTGTACCTTGCAGGTCATACAAAGAGTTGGCAGCAGTGGCCTTGTCAGATGGGGTCTGTTGGATGGGTTTGAGGAAGCTGAGGTACCCCTTCAGGATGGAAGCCATAAATCGCAGGAAGGTCTCTTGGATCTCCATCTCCAGACCTTTTTTCTTCTTGTGCCAAGTGAAGTCTGCCTCAATGGGAGTCATGTCCACTGCAGAGTCCTCTTGGGCCGAACGGTGAACTGCAGTCAAATCAGGCGTGGGAGCACACAGTATGGAAACACAGATAGTATGGAAAGTCGCTAAATCAATGAAAATCCTTCACAGCATGAAAGACAGGCAATTAGAATGACACACACAAGTGAGGAAAAAGTGATAAACAGGTCTATTCACCAATACATAGCTGGTGGTGCAAGTTGGTTAGGGAGTTGAGCAGACTTTTGCAGGGCTTCTTTGGGAGACTTTTCCAGTTACAATGTCTTTTTTCATCCGATCTGGAAACACATGGTGTAAGGATATTTATTTAATGGATAAGACAGTCCTCTGGCATGTCTCAGGTGGAGTTCTACTGGCTTCTGGGCCTGAGGTAATTCACTGATAGTGAGTATGGACTCACAGGTAGATGGTGTTTGTGTCCAGGTCAACACAGACAACATCTGGCGGGGGGTCATAAAGGTCAAAATATCTGGAGTCCACACCCACAATGAAGGGACAGGGTGCATTGAGAACCCCAGCAAGAGACAGTGGGCACAGTGGGATGTAAGGGCACTGCCATTGGAAAGGGAAGATCATCTGATTGAGAGAAAGAGGGAAACTACTGTTAGCACAGCCCTGAGCCAATAGAAATCATTTTATCCATGTCCACCAGCTCTATTTATGCCAGGCCAGTGGGTGACAGTGTTTTCTCTGGCCATAATTAAAACACCTTGAGCCTGCACAAGTTTACCAAATAGGTATCTGTGAAAATGACATTTTTATGTCATGTCGATTTTGGGGAAAAAACAAAATCTCATTGGACATGTCCGTGCAAAAATACAAAACTCACCGCTACCACTGCCTCTGCCACCCCTGTCAGGACAGCAGGTCTTAGCGAGTGCAGAAGGATTTTGCTTTCCAACAGAATAAAATGGAGCAGGGTGGCACAGTTTTCTGATCCCAGATTAATCAGCAGGGTACTGAAGTCGGCCCCACTGTAGAGACAGAAAGTCAGCAATGTACACACAATTCACAATCACAAACATCACAGAAAAACTGGGTGTTGGAACTGCAGGAATCCAATAGCCGAAGTTGAAAAATGAATCTCGCCCCACACTTTAACTAATACTAATTCAAAAACAGAGGAAAGGGATAAATGAGGCAGACAGAATGCCCATGTGCTGTGCAGAGATCTGAAATTGAGATTTAGTACTCATTAAAAAAAGCTTTTAGATGGGGGTACCTAACAGCAAGGGTTCTGCCAGTCCTACATTAAACAGATATATGGGATAAGGGAAGAGGTAAGAAAAGGTCTAAAGCTTTATTCCTTTTCATAATGCAGAAGTATATGTTTTCCAGCATTTATAAATATTGTCAGATTGTGAGTGTGTATTCGCTTCTGTGAGAGGCAGGATCTTTAGTGGCATCAAAGGCATTTCTGCTGGTGTTTAATTACCAGCACTAATGCTTTAGTCTGGTAATGATGTGTTACGGAAGCAGGATATCTGAGGCTCAGATTAACTCACCTTACAGCTAAAGGTGTACACACTGGCTGAGACAGTATTAAGGCATCATGTGCTGAAAGCTGAGGGAAAGAGAGGGGTTGAGAAAAAGAGAAATCAAAAGACAGAAGCCAAATCATTTAATGTCTGAAATAAACTCAAGACACAAATACAGAGCATGCCATCTCACCTGAACCAGAATTCTGGGCCTTTGAGGTGAAGGAAAGGGCACATTGTGCATAAAATGAGATATGTACCTAAAAAGCACGAAAAAAAAAAAATCCCTTACTTCACATAATTTAAATCCCACAATGACACCAATTCTCATAATTGTGAGTCAGACATTCCCTGTTTACAGGTCAACCTCATCTGTAGATCTAACCCCAAGATGAGTTAACTGATCCTAGATCAGAGCCTTAACTAGTTTATAGGTGCACCCCACCCCCCACCCCAGCAAACCAGTCTTACTTCTCAAGTGGCAGGGGTTGTGGACCGGAGACAGACAGTTTGTAGAGGAACATGAGGAACTTGCGAAAGGACTCAAAGAATGGCCAGCGAGACAGTAGGCAAATGCACTTGTTGGTGTTGACCAGCCGATCAGGGATCAGCTTTTTCTCCACGGCAGTGAGGAGGCCCAGCTGGATTTTCTGTTTCTCACTCAGTTGCTCCAGTGGATAGGGCTCATAGAACTGGATGGCGGCACCATATACCTGTAGTGGCATGTTTCGTTTAGGCATTAGAATTTTAAATGACAAAATTGGAGAGCAGTGTATTACATTCAAACCTGTGTTAGTGTTAATTTTAGTGATATTCATCATCAGAATGTCACCTGAAAATACACATATCAGCCATAACATTATGGCCACAGACAGATGAAGGTAACGTAATAGATTATCCCAGTAGGGCATAAAAATGTTTTTTAAAGCTATGCTAGGTGCAGGACTATGCACTTGGCATGGACCTTTCCTTGCTTGTGTAAGGTTAGAGCAGTCCTCAGGATTTACATAAATACATATCTATTTATTATGTGCTTGGAAAGTTTTTGTATCTTGACTAGCTGTTGCCCAGAACTCAATCTTAAAATTCTGTTTGCACACATGATTATTTAAAAAGTGTGCCTCACATTACATTTAAAAGAGGGAGTAGTGTGTGTCAGAGCGGTCAGTCTTCGCTATGTAAGCATCTGTGTGATGGTAAACACAGCATGCCTTCAGAGGTCTATCTGAGACCATGCCTGATCAGGACAGAGCTGTTCTGCCAATAGAAGAGGGGCTTTCTCATAATGTTACGGCTGACTGGTGGCTGATACTTCAATCTTGACCATATTAATTCATTTACACAGTTATGACTATTCTATTGGCAACAACCTTTCTGCAGAATGTAGAGCATGGCTCAAGTGTTATAGCTGTTATACAGGGATTATGGATACATCTCATGATGTCATTATACTGTATCCCGCTGTGACTGCCACCCCCTACCCTTACTATTTTCCATCTATCCACATTCTTGAATTGTAGGCTTGCAAGAGCAGTCATCTTAGGAGCAGTCATCTGTGCAACTTAAAGTTGTGTTGCTGATTAGATCTGCTCCCTGAGTAAAGCACTAAAACCAGGTTTTGATCCCTGCTGAGAGTGCTGCATGAGCAATCAGTGTAATTTCTTTGGGTAAAAGATATTTTCCAAGTAATAAAAGTCTGATTAGGGAATGAGTCACAGGTAAAAATAAGTTTGTAAGGAACACGTATAAAATGAGAAAGAAAGCATGTTACCTTCTCTCCAGACGAGATAGTCAGGACGAAGGTGGAGAATACTGGGAGAGGCTGGCGTGTGTTGGGTGCCCAGCACTCAATCTTAGCTCCCATGGGCATGCAGAAGAGAGGAACAGACTCAGAAAGAGGAAAAGACTCATAGTCTTCCTCAGGGTAGCGGAAGATCAGGCCTATAAAGAGGAGCAAAAAATTCAGCATTAATTGTGTAAGTGCTTGGGAATGTCAACTTAAATGTGTATTATAATTGCGAAGAAAGAGAACATTCTATCAAATATGTGTTTAATAACATTCCTGATTCCATGAAATCAGGATGAACACTTTTACAGCTTGTTCAGCTGTGGTGGTTCTGTATGAACATGTCTCATTGTGCTCATGGCCCTCAATGGAATGTCTCACAAAAAATAAAACCTTCATAATGGTCCCAAACTAATTGAGGGTGCGAGGCAGGTAAAGAAACTCTTTTCAGACATCAACAATCAAGCCATACTCCCACAGCACAGAAATGGAGCGAAAGGGCGCGTCAGGATGTTAACACTGAGTGCCTGATATACATGGTCACATGATAGGAAGTTATGCAGTGCAGAGATAACGCTTTAAGAACGTTAACATGTTTAAGCAGGAGGGCAGGGGGAGGTGTGAACCGCAGGGAGAAAGGCATGTCAGACAGCCCAACAAGCATCACACTAACCCACATTGCACTCTTTACAGTATCATCTGGTGTCAGAGCTGTGCTGATGCATTTCCCAAGAGGAGTTCCACTGACAAAACCCAGACACCCCAGACATCTCCAAGTAACAGAGGCCCACAGAAACAACTTGAAGCTAAAAGGATTTTATAGTTGATACATCAGTCTTGCTGGTTCAGAATCTCGAAATCTCCAGAGATCAAACTGTGATGGAGGACACTTACTGGCTTTGTAGGCAATAGAGTTTGATGCAGACACTGATTTCTTATAGCACAGGAACACGCTGGATCCCCACTGCAGAACAAACAATACATTCATACATGAAAACAGAACAGAACAAAAAAAGCCACATGCCATCAAAGCAGTCACATCACTAACATTTAAAGCCTTTGGAGAGAATGCAAAACAAAACAGAAAAATAAGAATTCCCTTAGCTGAGACATATCCAGAAAAGACAGTAAAGAGAGAGAGAGAAAAAAAAAAAGTACATTTAAGAAATGCACAGTTTTAAAAAATTCAGAAGATCACAAGCAACAGATGCATAAGTGATCACCATCAACAAAACACTCACTTTCCTTTTAAAAAATAAATTAATTCAGCCTCAAATAAGACAGCGTTTTTAACTAATATCAACAATCTCACCATTCCACAGTTGAGGTTTTTATCCACCTTGCAGAAAGTGTGGGGTGCGGTTTCTCCTTTGTTTGTGACAATGATGCAGATGTCAGTGACCGCAAGAGAGTTCTGGGGCTGGACGGGCGGGGCCCGGCGGTAAGTGATGAAGATGCGCTGTGATGAGGCTGAGCTGTTATTGACATTGGCACAGCGGCCATATGGCGTTGCCTGGATGACCTCACAACCCTGGATTAGACGATCCTTCCCCTCATACAGTACCCTGAGAGAATCAGACACACAGATGGAAACCACATCGCTGAAGGAAAGTACTTTTAACACTACAGATGACAGAGCAATGCATATATACACAATTTCTTTTTTATAGAGATTCAAGTTTCCCAAAAATGCCAAATGTGTTTATTTGAGAGCCTGTACATGGCTCATTTTACCCTAAGTCTAACAGAAAAGTGTAAGCAAAAAAAATGTAAGCTTTAGTCTTGTTGTGGCTGTCACCTTTTCCTCATGACCCAGTGTGCCATGAATGTAGCAACATCTACCTCAGTACACAGAGTGCTGACCTGAGCTGCTCATCAGGATCTGAAACTGAGACTCACCAAGCAGCCATGCAGGCACTGCAAAATTATGTCTGCATGAACTGACACCTGCTTCTTAGGAGGCAGCTCCACATTCATGCACAGAGAATTGGACATTGCACAAGGCTGACTACTATATATAAATTAATAAATAAACCAATAGCTTTTCAAGACCATAACAAGTGTCCACAACACAAAGCTAAGCTAATGGAAGAGATGGTGATCACCTTGTGAACAAGAATGTTGCTGTGTATGTTTTACTTTATCAATGAATACTGTGGACAGATAGTTGTTAGAATCATAAAAACAAAAATCGTTTAGAAAGACAGCATTGCATGGTCTCTGAGGTACATCACTGCCTTTTTATGGTGCCATTAAAACTAGACAGATAAAAAAAATACAGCTGCACTTTGCTAACCGCACCACTGAAACCATGCCAGCGGGAGCAGGGACTTGGCCAAGAACAGGAAGAATGCCCTCTCCCCCCAAGCAACCAGGAATGTGACGCCCACCCAGTCCACTGGCACCATGGGCCCATAATTGGGAGTCTGTAGTGGGTCAAGGGAGCAGGTGATGGAGACTGCGAAACACAAGGAGATGGATGGAACCGATTCCCTTGTGCCATCTGGCAACGACTGCTGTTCAGGACCAGAAGAGTGAAAGAACTTATAGACACAATAGAGCAAAGGACAGAGAGCAAGAAAGAGAGAAAGGAAGCAGACATTCATGGAATGAAAGGGCCTAGGGGAGGATATCATACATGTTATAGAAGTATGGCCATGGCTGTTGAAATCACTTCTAACAGACTCATCACTATCAATTAGTACTGGGATGCAAACAAACTTTCTTTCTTTAACAAGGGCCAACAATGTGGCATGCAATTATTGATTAACATTTTTCAGTCCTGTAAAGTACGATCACATGTACATACACAACTGGTGTGAACCAGCTCTCAGCATGGCATATTGGGGCCTCTCAGCTTGTAGCCTGAAGCAAGGGAGGTGACTGTACTATTTTGTCTGTGAGGATGTGAAATCTGCATCGAGTTTGCAGCACTTTTTTTCTTTTTGCAGAGAACCTGTATGGTCTGAACATTTATGGTTGACGGGGTTTTGGCTGTGTACCAGTGCTGACAGACCAGTGCACAAAGGCTAAAAAGAAGACTTGTATAGCATAATGCAAAACTCACACTTGCTGCAAATGTCCTCACAAAGGTGCAGTGAAAATTATTTGTATTTGAAAGTATTTGAAAATGAAATGTAACTGATTTAAAAGACCAAAATACCATAGTATAACAGTATTTATTATAACAATACATGAATATATGCAATAATGGAATGTAATTTTAATGGCACAACTAACAAAAACCCTTTTAGATTTCAAATCAAGATTAATCTTGCAAAATGTGATTCTCATCAGTAGATGGCTGGCCACTTCTCTAGTATATTTGAAACATTCAGCATGCTAACAATGAATTTTTGATATAGCTTCTGTATTAGCTGCCCTTTCCCAAGAACTTGATCTACTCACACAAACCGTGACATTAAACCAGGTTTTGTAATTACTTAAGGGACCATCTGTTTTCAGCATTTAATGGCATTTGCTGGTAAAATGTGATGAAACAGGCAGTAATGATTTATTTAATTCAGTTTCTCTCTCTACTGTCACTGCCATCAGACTGAAACACTGGGAGAAAAAGTGAGAAAAAAATATTTGAACAAAGAGAAAGAAAGACGGCCAGAGAAAAGAGAAGGGAAGAAAATATATTATGCTCAAGCACAAATACCATTTAAACAAGTCTTATTATAAAGACCCAGGAACATTTAAAGAGAATCCAAGTGTTGCACACAAATGCAACAGTCATGCCCGCTCACAGCTAGTTAATATATGCCATTAACCTCATGGTAAGTATCCAGCTCTAAGCCAAACCCAAACACAAAAAAACAACAAGCCTTACTGGCTCATTAGCTCAGCAATGGGAAGGAAACACTCTCACACAACCTTACCCAACATCAATGAGTGGGGCCTTCCCACGGCCCCGCCGGTAGCACAGGAAGAGCTCTGGGCTTTTCAAGCTGCCATGGTTGAGGTTGGCTGGCTGGCCGGTGTAGGTGGTCTCGATGCAGGTGAAGCCCTCAGGAACCGTCTCACCTGCAGACTTGTTGATGACTGCCAGGTCAGTTATTGGTGCTTTTGGTCCGCTGGACTTTGCCTCAGACAGATCCTGCTCCAGAGGGGTGGATTTGTCCGTCAGCCCGGCCACCACAAAGTAGTCTGTCACACGGTGTCCCTTGTCCTCAATCATGGCTGGGCGTGACTGGAGGAACAAATGGGTACTGATGAATCACTTGAACATGAAAGCAAAAAATTCAGCACAAATTTGCCAACATTCATACCACCACCAGTCTGAAAACAAGAGTACTGAGACGCAGCATAAATAATACAGAAGTCATTTCTTTAAGAACAGATTCAGTCCCATAACAAAATTATATTTCCAGCCTACAGAATTTTTTGTAATAAAAAAGATTTCTATTTAAGTTTCACTTAACTGCTTAAATTATTAAACATTAGCAAAGTAGAGTAAAAAAGAAAATTTAATATTCAATGCATCGAGATGCACCAAGACTTCAAACATCAGTTGATTCTCCACCATTTTCTGAGAGCCTCACTTCACCATCAGGCCATATTTCTAGCCAATTTGTATTATATTGCTTAAGCGAATATAGAAAAAATACCCTAGTTCCACCGAGACAGAATAAAGTCAAAAGCTGACATAAGAAAGAAAAAATTTCCCATTGTCTATACTTAATCATTTGTGCATCAAAAGCAAAAGGTCTCATCAATATTGTTCACACTTTAAACACTCCACCTATTTGTATTACACAAAGTTCAACTGAACAAATCAAATTCAGATGGTGGTTTTCAAAGCATATTTCAGACCTTCAACACTGACCTACTTTGGGTGCATGTTCTGTATGTTTAAAATGTACTAGTCTCCTTTCTCCAGGTTCACAAAGAGAGGTCAGGTCTGTTGAATGTTTGCCTAGCAGCTAGTTTCCTGACTTGAAGGCAGTAAAGGTCAAGACTTCACACAGCAAACAAACTAAAGCAGGATAACAAAACTATAACAAAGCATTCCAAAGTAGGGAAGAAGCCTTTTCAAACACTTCAACTGTGTACATTTAGAACATAGCAGACCTGACGCCTGAGCCACGAAGCACATGATACAGTGCAGGATGACAAAGCTGCTGCTTAAGTCAGAGTCAATAATCAGCCTGTCTCAGACAAGAGCAGTAGAGAGGAGACAGTCCCCAGAGCTACAAACAGCAGCTGAGCACAGAGGAATGCAAGTAAATGTGATGGCAGCAATAAATCAGACAGGAAACAACTAGATAAAACAGTCCTCAGCAATATGGAACAGTAAAATTGGTTCTGAGCACATTCACTTTGCCTCTAAAACGAGTGGAGGCACAAGACGTATATTTGTTAAATGGTCCCCTATTATGAACATTTCACTTTGTAAGATTATATAACATTAATACGAGTTCCCCTAACCTGTCTATGGTCCTGCAGTGGCTAGAAATGGTGATCAGTCTAAAGAGTACTTTGGCCATTCAGAGAGCGGCAGCTCAGACGGTCAGATCTGGAATTTCTCCCCTTATGTAGTCATGAAGGGGAAAGTTACCTCCCCTTTCTCATGCTTTGTCCGCCCAGAGAATTTTCCACCCCTCCCCTAAAAAAGTAACTGCCACAAACAGGAAGTGTTTATCATTTCATTTCTGAGAATGCCCGCACACTTCTATAGGCTGCACTCCTCCTCCCGCCTCTCTCCTCCTCATTTGCATTTAAAGTGACAGATGCCGAAATGGTGCATCCTGGGGAAATCTCATTGTGGAACTGGCTAAAAGTGCCTGTAATTCAGTGCAACACCTGAATTTTAGTAAGCGACTTCAGATACAATATTAGGGGACCTATATAAAAGCAAAAAATGTTTTACTAATAGGGAAACTTTAATGATAATTGCTGTTGTGCAATTAAAACAGATATGTATTTGAATGTTTTGAACTGTAATTTTCCTAGCAGGCACTAATGAAGTGAAGCATAAAGTTAGTGGCAGCAACAGGGCTGTTTGTGGCACAATCAACTAAGATTTTTTGTGATAGTAAAAAAAAAAAAAAAAAAACATTTTGTGACCTGGGAGCCATACTTCACACACATTGGCTGGGTATTACTTGACACACAGGCAGTCAGAAAAAAACTAAAAACTCAGATCAGAGATACTAACACACTGGATTAATTCACTGCATGAACTAAGGAGAAGGCCTTCGTAGCCAGAACTCTTATGCAATTTCATTTTGTCCTCAACAGCTTTATTAGCAAACAACGGAAAAAAATATGCCGCATGTTCAAATCACTCAGTACAAAAACACTTCCCGCTGCAGAAGGTTACACTAAAAAAGCAAACAGTCGTTCTCCCTTCAAAGGGCTTCAGGAAGTGAAAGTTTCCAGTCCTGAGTCACTAGGGCCTGTCTGAACTGGCGTTGGGCGTTCCTCTGAACAGAGCTGACAAGACTCTACAGCATCACCTCCACCTATGTTGTTTTCCATATAATGTTTAATAGATTACTAAATTGACTACTTGATTTTTATGGCACCAAAACAAAATTATAAAAATGTACAAAGCTGTGAAAATGTTGAAAGCAACACTCAACAAAGTGTGATTAACAAGCTAAAAATGCAAACTATTAAAGAATTTGAATCAAATCCATAAATCTATTTCCCTCCAAAACTATAGCAATTGATCCACTAAACAGGACATGGACCATGAGACATACTTACTACATACTGCTAAATCATTGATACACTGGCAGTCCAGGTATTATTGTTAGAACTAGAAGGTTTGGAATGAAGAATAAGAGAAATCTAAATGTTAAAAATTTGCATTAAGGGCCCTATGATTTGTAAAACGTGGGTTGAAATCACGGAATCCAACAAATAAAACGGAATCAGTTGTAAAATGCAGAATTGCGTATAATTCGTGTTTCTGGCCACTGCTGCCCACTGACTTTCACACACACACCAACAACTCGCTGTAAGCTAAAGTCCGTGTCAAATCCAGACTACTTTCAGCATTTCGGACTACATTGACTCATTTCAGCTCTTGGTCATTCAAACAAATCAGCTAATTCAAAACATGATGATTCCAGTTCATTATGCAAGTTGGGACAACTTTTTTGTATTCCACTTCTTCTCAATGTTATTTTATTGATTTAAGTTGATTTCAAATATAAAGCATGTTTAACATTGTGATTTCATGAAATGCACATATTATTTACAAGCGTATACAAAAGAATTCAGAAGAATTCAAATGAAAAAATAACAAATTCCTGATTTCATAGGGCCATAAATGAGATATTACAAGCATTAAGGCTTGTTCTGATAGATGCTAGTAGACCAGTAAAAACACAGCAACAAAATTAATAAAAATTCAAAATGTATATTTTGTGATTTGAGTTTAATTGAAGCCCTTTATTAAAGCAGTCAGATCACACATCTTTATGTTCAAGTGACAAGAGCGCAGGGTTCATATTTTTTTAACCTGCAAATGATTCGAGTTAACATTTCTAAGAGCTGCAGTTGAAATTTCACTGGGTACTTCTACAGGAACACTGAAAGCAACTCATTTCCCTTGGCCCCAGGGGAGGGCTTACTCCATGCCTGTACAATTGTCATTGAATAGAAATGATATTGTTGGCTGGAAATCACCTCATCCCAATGCCAGTTTAATCACAGCTTCTGAATCAGATCTGTAAACACAAAAGGTCTCATTTGTCAAATTGCGTACGACAGAAAAACTGGTATACCATCCTTCCTACGCTCATTTTGTAATTTATCAAAATCAATACACAGAAGTCCATGGCTGCTTTCAGATTGTTTATGCATGTCCACTCAATGCAGACTCACACAGCAGCACAGGAAATTAAGTTGTGCTTTTTTTTTGTTTTAGGTCATAATATTCCACTGAAAAAATTCCTTGAGTAATTGTGTACAGCAGTCAAAGAAACATCCAGGATAAATGAAATCATTGTTTAATTGATGTTAAACAATGAAAGAGACAGATTTAAACAGAGCAATAATCATATTCAGCCATGGCAGATCTGCCGCACAGGAGAAGAAATGCAACATTGCATACAGCTGCACACAGGTTACGGTGTAGTGCTGCATCAGTCTAGGGCTGCAACAATGCATCGGTAAACTTGATACAAATTAATTCCAAAATAGTTGGCAATGAATTTCATAATCGATTTGTTGTGTAGTGCAACATGGAGACATTTGATTATTAAGGGGCAGTGGTGGCCTAGCGGTTAAAGAAACGGCCCCGTAATCAGAAGGTTGCCGGTTGGAATCCCGATCTGCCAAGGTACCACTGAGCAAAGCACCATCGCTACACACACTCAATGGTATCCATTCCATGCCCCTTTTTGAGATCAACCAAATCAGACCAAGCAAGGAAAAGTTTGAAAGCCACTGCTGTGAACTTAACCCTTCATCCTGTTTTGACTGTTGAACTCAAACAGTATTAATGCATCCACTGGTTATACAACTTTTTTATTTTTCTGTATTGTAGTTACTTTAACAAATTTCAGTAAACAAACATATAGATGACCATTGCCTTTTTGAGTAAAACAAAATACGATCAGTATTGAGCAATATAAAGAACAAGGCCATCAAATGAGAAATGAGAAACTTAGCAATGGTCTCTTGATTCCCTCCCTGGTTGTATCCATTTGTATTAAGGAATTCAATACAAAAAGAATTTGTTGTCCAAATCAGCATAGCCTCCCTGTAGGACCTTTTGGATCACTGTGGGATGTTTGCAAGCATATCATTCACCTTCTGTTAGTCATGATTAAACACTATCTGTGTAAGTGGATTCCATAACACTTGGATTTATGACTTATGAATCACTATCTTGGATACAATCACACATTCTTTGCTATTCACAGATGTTGAATATGGGGTCATTTTCTTCATTAAATCTATTTGTGGACCATTTCAAATGGTTTACAAAAACCGCTATACACAAATATGGGGTGACACGAAAATACTAAGCATTCTGAAAAAAAAAATGCCCCCATAGATCGGTCTGCTCTAACTTAATTCCCTGTGAGAAGAGAATTTCTATGTATTAAATTTCTAATTTCTATCTATGCTCATTTCGTTCCAATTCCACAAGCCTAAAACCAACAGTCCTTTTTACTCGTAAGACAAAAGACAAAGCCAAAACTGAGAGTTGTGACTGAGCTGCTGTGGGAACAATTGCACAACATTAACCAGCACAGGGAAGGACATCCGTTCCAGACGATTGTGAAAGGACTTGTGAATAAGAGCAATGGCCTGTGTTGGTGTAAATAAAAGCGAGTTAGCATAATGTTCAAGCAAGAAAACAGATACATAAACACAGATTCAGTTTTGTGTAAGATATTCATCTTAAGCACTGTACTGTATCTGAGAACAACGTATGGCCTACATGTGCTAACAAGAAACTGTAATAAAATTGTTTTTACGATGAGTCTCCCACACCTCAGTGGTCAGGGCCGGTGGCTTTCCTAAAAGATACTTGGATACTTCTATTGTCACCGTCTGAGTGAGACAGAAAGATAATTGAAAGAAAGAGGGGAACAGACAACCCCCTGAATGTATAACACAGTGGAATCAGTTATTACCTCGCCCAGACCGGTCTGGCTGGTAAAATGGGCTGAAAAAAACTTACTCTAGCATTCTCTGTTTTTGCTTCACTTTGAAAAGCCACAGCCTTTTTTTAAATCCCTAAAATAATGAACATTCTGCAAAGGTTTCATGTCATCTACATTTGTTTCCTATTAAGCATAGTAGTAGACTAAAAGAAAAAAATAATAATCCAAATTCCCCATTCAAAAACATTTTAACCTAAGACTTGGTTCATGAATCCATGAATGGGAAAGTGGCCTTTCATGTCTAAGTGGCCTGCGGAACCGGTCATTGAAACCTGAGCTGTTTTATCTAAAGACGCATCTTCAGTAATGGTGCTTCACGGTGGTCGAACTTTCACTGGCCTGAGATTTACAGTCCAGATGACATGGTTACGAAACACCACTGGTCACCACGGCTTGCTTCAGTCTAGCAGTATAATAAGCAAAACTATACTAAAAACATTCTCTTCAGTAGACTTGATGTACTGATTAGTGCAGGGATTTAGAAAGGCAACCACTGACACATAAGTGTGGGCAAGAAAAATATAAATTAGGTGCAAGAACTGAGATAATCAAAATTTCCACCACGTCCTTGGGGACTAAGTCACTAATCTGTCCGTCAGTGTGCTTCACCCTACTGGCAGCCTTTCTACCTGCTGGAGGAATGCCTCCACAGAAATGCCTTGGATCTTCAGACCACTGCAGATTGAGAAGCAAAGAGTGGACACACACACAAATGTTCTGTTGTACTGATGTACTGTTCCACAAAAAAAGAACAATAAGTGAAAAGGAAGGGTGACTTGCATCAAAACTATCCCAACTTTTTCCAGTGGGTGGTGCGGTGGCTCTAGTGCCACTGAGGGACATTCGACTGGTTATGAATCCAGAGGTCAGGTGGAAGGCAGATTTTATGCATGTTTTTCGGAATTTTTCTTTTTTTTAAATAACGTTTATTCATGAGTGTATACAAAATCACTGCAGCAGCATGACAAGTCTCTGTTTTGGTTCACAGTTGCCACATAGGTTTTTATGGTAAAATGTGGAAAAACAACTTAGTGTATATTAGGGTAAATTTTGGGTTGAAAGAAAGTTCTAAAAGTTCATATAAATGAGGGCACTTTACTTCAACACCAGTGAAATAGTTTAAACTAATATACTTCATGGACCATAGTAAAATAGGAACAGAACAGCATGAACCAAACATCAGTACCATTTAACACAAGGCAGGATTCTTACCCTCTTTCAAGACTTTTCAATGAGTCCAACGGCAAATTTTCAGGACCATATGTTCTCTGAAATTGTTTCTTCAAATTTGCACAAATTCTTCTAAATATTAAATTTATGACAAACCTGAAAAGCTCTGCTTAAACAATAGTCTTCTTCCTCTAAGTTCGCGCAACCCCGAGCCAGAGTAAAATAAGCTCCAGGGCATAGATAATCAGCTGTAAAAGCAACACACGCGACATGGTTCACTAAGGAAAAATAGCAAAGATAATGATACCTGCGACAGTTTTAAACATAGTTGTAAATGTAGAATACGGGTGTTTTTATTTTTTATCGTATAATTGATGCAGATGTGGACGATATTGTATCGATGATATTGCTTGGTGATTTTCGGCGGCGGTATAAAACTTCTTATTAAAAAGTAGTGCTGGTAGTGACTGTGGCTGCCTGATCTGAGTACAGCACCGCGCTGGGCAGGAATTTCATTCTGCATGGTTCAGTTTTTTATAGTCCATAATAACCCTGTACTGGGCAAAAGGATAAAACCAATCTCTGCATCTATAGTTTGTGCAATCAATGACAGAGCAAACAACAACCATTCATTTTTCTACTATAACATTCAATTGTCTATTGGGCTCATCCCTCCATGGCTAGAAGGAGGCAGTAATGTTGGACCAGACAGCAAAACTTATCTACTCCATCGAAAGCTACTGCTGAGGGCGGCAATGGTGCCCAGCTCTTGATGAATGAAGGCTTTACACTGGGGAGAGACAGGAGAAGTTGAGTCACGGTGTAAGCGCCAAGGGTTCCTGGCAGCGAGGCACAGTGCTCCGCTACAGCATGCCAAGCATGAGTTCACACCCACAGCGATGCCGGCTGAGAATGGCAGTGCACATATGTGTGGCGATGCAGACTGAGGACAAATACCCGCACCACGCCAAGTGAGAGGTGCAGCCTTGAGTGAAATCTCCAAGAAAACTGGCAGATAATGAACGAGCATGCCCGATTGTAAACATAGCATCTGACCGTTTTTTCCAAAAGCTGCAATGCATGTTGCAATATTTTTATATAAATAGTTTGCTGTGAAATTGAGGGTGGAAATTGCAAGTAGTTAATTTTTGCCTTTATTAAACCTTCACTAGTCTCACGATTTGATTAAGATTATGGATGAATCATGATTTCTACATTACTTCACATAATGCTTTCAAATAAGTCAGTGAAATGTGAAAGGCCTAATCCACTACTGATAATGAGATTAATTTCAATTATCCTAAAGTTTTACAAACTTTAACAAAATATGATGATTTGTATTTGACTAAAGCTAAATCTTAACGCAGACAGAACATTGACAGAACCTGTAACAAGTACAAATAAACAAGTTTTATCCTAGCATGGATACTGGCTCATGAATTTAACACGCATCTCTGTATATTCTCAAAAGGCACCTCTTATCACATAGTGTTCTGGAGTTAGTTAGCATGGTACCCCACTCACCAGTCTTATTCTGGGCCATAAGACGTACCTTGCAAACACCTGTATTTTATATTTTTAACAGGAATGCCATTTACAAACCAGTCCAGTTTAAAGAAGGGAAAATGGTGGGGAGACAACCGGAGCCGTGAGAACTGATTCTAATGAGGCTGCAGAAGAGGGGAACCTTTATCTTGGGAGTGAGTGGACGGGAAAGACAACGCTGCCAAGCACCTAATCCACTGTGTGCTCCCAACTAATTACGGTCTCTGGCAGGAGGGCCTACATTCCACAGGCGAACTAAAGGACGGTTCTGATGTAGGAGGAGGCTGAAAATATATTTCCTGCTTAAATCTACTGGTCACAACATTTTTGTTCTTTCATGTATTAAAATTAGATGCTTAATATGTGCTTACCAATCCATTCAGTGGATTTTGTTTGAAATAATAGATAATAGATGAAAAGTGCATCTGCAAGAATCATGACCGGAAATAAAATGTCACATATTCATAACCTTTTACATTTACGGCATTTGGCAGATGCCCTTATCCAGAGCGAAGTGCAACGTGCTTTCAAACTACGATCAATGAAGTAATCATTTCTAGGACTCAAACCACGAATACAATCAATTTATTTCACTGTTTTTCTTGCATAAATCAGACTATAAGAAAGTTACAGGTTAGTCTAAGTATTCTCTAAAGGGGAAGGTCTTAAACTGCCATTTGAAAATACTCAGCACTCAAAATACTCTGCTGTTCTAACCTTGAGGGGAAGTTCATTCCACCACCAGCAGGGTCGGAGAGTGCGAGGTGCAGTGCGATGTATAATAAGCACTCTGAGCAGGGATGGTGCTACCCCGTGTTTGGCTTTGTTGGCCAGTGTCAGTATTTTGAATCTGATGCAGGAACCTACTGGGAGCCACTGGAGGGAGGGTAGCAGTGGGGTGGTGTGAGAGAGTATTTGGGAGGGTATTGAAAACCAGTCGTGCTGTTGCATATTGCATTAGTTGTAGAGCCCGGACTGCATTCAGAGGTAGACCTGCTAGAAGGGAGTTACAGTAATCCAGTCGTGAGATTACTAGGAATTGAACAAGTATCTGGGTGGCCTGAGTAAGGAATCTACATAAGCGGGAATATGCCTAACCATATTCATTCAACCTATTATCCATATAATCAGTATGTTATCTCAAGAGTTCTATGTGGCAGAGAAAAATGCATAATAAACATAATCATGTGAGCAGAACTAATTTCAGGCCTAAAAAAAAAAACACCATGCAGCCTTGAACAGTCAATAAAATGTAAGTAAGTAAGTAAGAAAATAAATAAGTGTGTTTTTATTCTTGTCTGGTCTGGTAGCGAATGTTCCATGGCAAATGTTACTGGGCGCTGCTGCTACCAAACAAATATCTCATGTACATATTCATTAGTTTTGCTGCACTGGTAATGTTATTAGAGCAGGCTGCACCTGTAAGGCCAGAAGGTCTTGTCATTCTGTCATCTGGAATAGAGACACAAGATCGTGTTATTGCATATCATTACAACCCAAATATCTATGAAAGAATATTTGCCTAAACCAACACCCACTCCATTTGGATTCACCTTAAAATAGTAATTAAAAAAAAACCAAAAAAAAAAAAAAAAACCACACACACACACACACACAAACACAAAATAGAGGGGGGCAATAGAGGCAAAGTCCTCTCTGTGTCCACAGCAAGGCAGGCAAACAACGATGCTGCCATGGTAACGGCACCAACAGGAGAATATACTCACAAAACCACACAAAGGCTTGCGCGCAACCACCAAGGAACCGAGCTGACTGTCGGTCTCTAGCCTCACATGCAGATCCCCCTCTCTAATGCAAACACACACACATGCATACATACATACATACCCTAATAAACCCCACCCAATACATCAAGGAATGTCATAGGTATTTCACTGACATAACACACTTATTTTTAATGCTAGTTTTTGTTCATTTTAAATACTGGTATGAGTATAATGAATTATCTTTATATTTTAAAAAGATATATATTAATATATTTGACATTTTAAAGTAGCTCATGATTGATTTCCATTAGTTCACAGCTCTTGCTGCCTTTCACATTTAGATTTAGAAATCAGAAGCACATGTGTGATTAATACTATAAATAATCTGTTATAATGCGGGGGTATATATGCAAACATTATTTTATGCTTACTGTGGTGAGTAAACAGTAAATATATTCAATCCAAAGAACCATGGCAAATAAGACTAAATGGGAGAACACATTTGTAAAACAACCTTCATTTAAAAACTATGTAATCCAATGCCATGTGACAATGCCCCAAAAAGTGGCTCCTCCCTTCAGCTCCAAAACCGGTTTCTCTGAAAACAGTTTGCTGGAGTGCCATAACAGATATGTCTGCATTGACTCTTGGGCACAAGAGTGCCAATGATTCAATAAACAAATGCAATTATAAGTTGTCTATGGCCTATTATGAACCACCACTGGGTATATGGACAATACATTTTGCCAAAATACCACAGTGTTTTAGTTATCAAAGTAAATCTTTGTGCATTTGTTTAAGGAGCAGACCTGTGTTCATCATTCATGAATTGTTTCTGATGTAAAAACCAGTCAAACCAAAGAGGTCTGCCCTTTCTATTGCATTTACTAAATCATTAAAATATCCAGTGCAATCCAATGCTTCTTCCAGTGGTTGTCAATATAACAAAACTTCAGCACGTCTTCAACCAACCTGAGTCACTCAGTCAGGCAGGGAACTTGAGACATTCGTTTTGTCTATTGTTCCTCACCGCTAAACGCTTTTCCACTAAGTTCCCACTCCATCCCCCCTGCATCCAAGTGGACAGCTAAGGGCCTTTTGTCTCTGGAAATTTGAGGTCACTTTTCTTGGCTGCAGCGTGAGCCACAGCTTGAAAACCTGATGAAAGACGCAAGCCTAAACGCCTGCAGGCAGATGACAGAGTTAAGGAACGTTCTATCAGATCTCTATATTTGGGACTGTTGGATATGTGCAACTGTTTGTAAATATAAATATTATTACATTGAAACAGACACCAGTTTTTTTTGGTTGGTCAACAGCAAAGCTGACTGGTACCATAAAACACTCATCCACACAAAGGAACCAAAAGTCAACCCCTGAGGGAGAGAGAGCCCCAATGTGCCCGACCTCCTCCGCCCAGTCTCTGTGCTGCCCTATTCAGCAGGGCTTCTCTGGCCTGAGGGTAGTGGAAACAGTACTGACTAAGAGTCATGCACAAACCCATTAGGTTGTGGGGCAAGGCCCAACATCAGTAAGGTCAGAAATGAGCCTGTGAACCAATGGGAGGTACAAAAGTATGCTGAAGCAGCAAAAGGGCTAAGACTTAAAATATTTCTGGAAAAAGAACTATTAAAACAGGACTTGTCAATGTGTCAGCCGACCAAACATATGATCTACAACAGTAAGCAGATGTTGACGTGTTCTAAAGAATGAGCCCTTGACCGATCAGAAGTCAGCTGGTACAAGAGGTCCAAGCGAACTGGTTGAACACTTGCAGCTGACATAATTCTACTCCACATGACACCAGAAAAAAAAACAAAAAAAAAAAAAACTGCCATCTGTCAACACAATGTGGCATGACCAGCAAACAAACACAAGCAAGGCAAAATCAAGACCTAAGATTTAAACAAAAAATGCATTGAGATGTTTCACAGACAAATAATCTGTTCTGTCAATCAATTAAACTGGATTTTCTTACTGAATTATGACACATTTTGTATGAAAAAAGTGAACTAAGCTCCATCAGAGGTGGGTAATCGCATTAGCAGTTAATTAATCACAGCAATGCGGAGGCACCTGCATTGCACTGAAGGCAGGATTGGACTATTCACAAATATTTTTAAAATCACATTAAACTATCTGTTTACTCCATGATAAATTTTGTCTGTGGGGAAAGACGTTAAGTATTTAGGATTTGGAATTGTTGTGCCCTGTTCTAAGCAAGGAGAAAGCTTCCTCAGGAATTCACCATAACACTGTGTTCTCAACATCAGCATAACAAGTGCTCAGGATTAACCAAGTGATTGTAAGCAACTGGTCCAACATCTGGATTCAATTAATTGATCTATGATGTATTTATTATTGAGTAAAGTGCCAGTTAGGAGAATTTGGGATATTTTGGAATATTTACATTAACTGAGACTTGGTGCTTTGCCATTTTTAAATAAAGTCGCTACATACCTCACCTGTTTTGCTCACCCTGAAGTGGACAAGACCAGGAAGCCCTTTGCTTATTATATGCCACATGGTATGAATGCAATCACAGCTCAAATCAGACATACACAAGCAGTGAGATGCCCTGCTGATTGAAGAAAAGAGGCTGGTAATAGGAAGGTCCATGGAATTCCCCCCACCCACCCTCCTGGTGCTCAGTGGAAGGTGTGACCATCAGCTCATGAAAATAAAGGCTTGGCTCATGAAAAAAAAAAAAAAAAAAAAAAGAGCTGACGATTGAAAAAGGATCCTGTGTCCAGCCTGTCGGTAAAATTTGAAAAATAGTCTTGACTTCTTCCCTTTCTCCACTCTTTTTCCTTGACCAACAGCAACATCTCTCCCACACACAAAAGAGGGAATATCCTGGACCTGGTCTTCAGTCGTCCTTCCCCAATTTCCGACCTTTCTTTCCAACCACTCCACTTCACATCTCTGACCACCACACTCACTCTACCGACAGGATCCACAACTATCCCCCATCCATCCTTCATTCGGCACAACCTTCACACTAGTGCTGCATGATTAATATAATCACGATGTCAGTCTGTGCGATTACATGAACACAAAAAGCTGCGATTTATATGTGACGTGTTTGGTCACATGACATTCGATTTGGTTCAATGGAGACCTCAGATTCGTGACTCGCATAGACATATGGGTACACGTACGTCACCGTCGCCGCCATATTGTGATAGGCTGTGCTGTGGAGTGACGCATATACATGTCTATGGAGAGAAGTGCATAAAAATGCCTCACTCTTGTGCTGCTTGGGGCTGTACAAACCGCTGTACGCTCCAAACCAGATCCCGGGGGATTACATTTCATAGGTAAGGCTGGACAATTGTTTTGAATATATTTGGCCATTATAAAATCCCGTTTTATAAGTCTTAACCTTAGCTAAGCTAGGCTAAGCTAGCGAAGCTCTGCATTCCTGTGTTCAAGTCAGCCTCCAAACAACGTTTTGGCTAAACGTAGGCATTAACTATTTAGACTGTTCTTTGCTGTTTAGTTAACTTTTTTCAAGTCAGCCTCCAAAAAACGTTTTGGTTAAACGTAAGAACTATAATACGGGACTTTATAATGACCAAATATAATCAAAACAGTTGTTTAGCCATACCAGGGATTGTCGTTCGACAGTAATGTAAAGAGTTTTTTGTGATTTATTTAATTTTGTAGAATATTGTATTTTGAAAGCACTGGGCATTTCAGGTTATAAGTAGTTTGTATGTTTATCATATCGCAATCGCATATCGCAATATTGATCTCAATAATTGCAATATGTCTTTTTCCCCCAAATCGTGCAGCCCTACTTCACACTGTCTCACCTTCATCTTCCTGCATTCTTTCACATCTCCCTAGCTCTGATTCATTAGTCTCCTTACCACTACAGACAGCCACTAACTCTTTCCTCAACTCACTTTCCTTTCTAGGGATCATCTTTGTCCCCCATCTTCTAAACCCAAAAGGACTTCTCCCCCTGTGCCCTGGCTCTCCAATACATTGCGCAGCAATCAAAGAGTACTTTGAGCAGCGGAGAGAAAATACAAGAAATCACATCTTGACTCACACCTACTGTATTACCAGAATCTTCTTCGCAAATTTTCCACTAACCTTACTACTGCTAAAACTGCTTTTTACAATGCAAAACTGGAAGCCTCTTCCCATAACCCACAAGAACATATCTCTACTCAACCCTCCGACTACCCCTACCCCATCTTCCCTAACTTCTGATGATTTTTCCAACTTCACAGGGAAGATTCTACAGTTAAATCCGTTTTCTAAGCTCACATCAGATGAAATCATTCAAATTTTATCTACAGGCAATCCAACCACCTGTCTGCTAGATCCAATCCCTTCCACAATGCTCCAAACATCTCTCCTGACCTCATCCCTTTCCTTTCTTATATCATAAACAGCTCAACCATGTACCATCTGCCTTTAAAACAGCCAGGGTTCTTCCAATCCTAAATCGGTGTGTCTACAATCAGCTATCACTTCACAGAACAACCTCCTGGATCCTAACCAGTTTGGCTTCAGAACAGCCCATTCTACTGAGACTGCCCTGCTGTCTGTTTCTGAGAAGCTACATCCGGCCAGATTGGCCAAACTGTCATCTGTACTTATTCTCCTTGACCTCTGCAGCATTTGGCACAGTTAACCACAAGACTCTCTTGTAAATCCTGAAGAGGCTTGGAATTCAGGGCTCAGCATGGCAGTGGTTTGCTTCCTACCTTGATGAGCGATCTTACCAAGTGACTTGGAAAGGATCCACCTCTACCTCACGTAGACTCTCCACTGGTGTCCGTCAAGGCTCAGTACTAGGTCCTCTCCTTTTCTCCCTTGCTGGGGACCTCCCTGAGGTCATTTCCTCACATGGATTATCCTACCATTGCTATGCCGATGACACACAGCTCTTCTTCTCTTTTCCTTCCTCAGATCTACATGCTGCTTCCAAAATCTCATCTTAACCTGGACAACTCACAGCTCTCTCCTTCTACAACAGCCCGCAACCTTGGAGTAACAAGACAACCAACTCTCCTTCTCGACTCACATCAGCAATCTTTCCCGCTCATGTAGATTCCTTCTCTACAATATCAGACAAATACATCATTATCTGTTAACTAGTGGTGGGCCGTTATAGTGGTGGGCCGTTAAAACGAGCTGCGTTAATGTGAGACTTTTATCGGCGATAAAAAAAATATTGCCGTTAATCCATTCACAAAGTCGGGTTGGGAGCTGGGTCTATACTACGCAAGCTATTGTGCCGGAGTTAAATGGTTACACTAGATTTATAAGTATATTTCTTCTTTCTTGTGTCTTTTAGTTTCTTATTTCCTAAAGACTTTTATTTTGTTTTTGAGACCCGGTTCAGGTCTCTTGGACACATTGCGTGAGCTGTGAGAGCTGCGTGGGGTTTGTGTGCAAAAAGGAATATTTTGCATGTTTGTTATTTTGTGAATATTTTTTATGTTCTTTTAATACTGTATATTGTAGAGAGAGGTGCAGAAAGACGCGATGTGTGACACGACCTTGCTTTTTGTACAGAATACACTTTGCACAGAAAATCTCTTGGGTGTCAGCTCATCATTTGTGGTTCAAGAAACGAAATCAAAAAGTTACACAACGCAGAAGAAGAACTGATACACTATGATGACTTTCACCTTGATATTTTAGCGCGGATGTATACCTAGCCGAATTGCACTGTAGGGGGTGAGAACGAGTCTTTGAACTGTGAAATTACCACATCAAACGTGACGTGGTAACATGGATGCAGCTATTTAACTGAATAAACAGTTGGTAAACACAAGTACATCTTATTGAACATAATTTATTTTCATCACCAATTATCATAGTAGAACAGCTTTCTCAAGTGATGCAAAATGTGATGCATTTTGGAAACAGGAGATGAGCCCCTTGTCTAATGCGCCACCTGGTTTGAGAAACCCATTCTCAAAAACTTACTTTTAGTCATTATTTGGGTAGCACACATATTCTGAATGTCTTCAGCAGAATTCAAATGAGCCATTTTAATCTAGATGAATGTAGATTAATTTAGATTACAGTGAGATTAATCTAGATCAAGAAAATTAATCTATGCCCACCTCTACTGTTAACACAGGCCACCCAGATACTGGTTACAGATACAGTCTTCATGAATGGATTACTGCAACTCCCTTCTAGCTGGTCTACCTCAATGTACCATCCGACCTCTACAACTTTAACCTTCCGAAATTCTCCCACACCACCCCTCTGCTACGTTCCCTCCACTGGCTCCCAGTAGCTGCACGCATCAGATTCAAAATACTGATGCTGGTTTACAAAGCCAAACATGGAGTAGGTAAAAGGAAGACACTAATCTAGACTCTATGTCTTGGCCCCTCGATGGTGGAATGAACTTCTCCTTGAGGTCAGAACAGCTAGTCACTGCGTATTTTCAAATAGCAGTTTAAGACCTTCCTCTTTACAGAATATTTAGATTAACTTGTAACGTTCTTATTGTCTTATGTATAGAAACTACAACAGTGTGAATAAAAAGATTGTATTCATATTTGGAGGTCCTAGTGAACCAGAAGAGATCACTTAATTGATTGTAACATTGAAGCACGTTGTAAGTCGCTCTAGATAAGGGAGTCTGACAGATGCCTTAAACGTAAATGTAAATCTAAATGAGGGGTTCACCTGAGGCTATCTGGTGGCAACCAGAGATTTAATTAAGCTAAACAACAGTTGGAAATGTAGGATAACACATGGCACCGTTACCCTTCAGGCAAACGCATAATGTTGGCAGCTGAATATTCAATAGCACAGAAATACCATTTGAAGTACAACAGTGTTTCCATAAAAACAAGGTCAGGGAGTAATTTCCCACATTTGCTACATTTTGGTCTATATTGGTAATGGTCTAATGTACATGCTTAAAACATGGTGCAGGTCAGAGCCAAATACAGTGTATTCCATGATGAATATTTTTAATGCCGACATCAATCAAAGCATCTGTTGAAGATTTGGACAACCTTTCTGAGTCAAAATATGACTGACATGGGGATAAAGCACAATAGAAAGGTCCACGGCCTCCGGTTGCATTAGTGGAATATCAATAACACCCCTACCCTCCCCTTCCTGGGAAGGATACAATGCCCCAAGTTCTCATTACACTACTAGTGTAACAAAGCTGGGGCTATCAATGTTGTGAATAATCTAGAAACCTAAAGATGATCATTTATTCAACACAAATTAATCATATTACAGGCTACATACATGGAAATTTGGAGAAGCTAAACAGGAATTCATGGAGAATGGAAATGTAAAGCAACATATGCAATTCTGAAACAAGTGCTCATAATTACAATAACAACCACAAAACATGCAAAGCTGTGTGTAAAAACCGGAAGCTGTGTGCCACTTTTAAAAATTCTGCTTGACTCATCCATGTCTGGCAAATCTAACATCATGTGGGATGCACAACAAAATTCTTCTTAACTGTAGAACCTAAAATACATGGGTTTTGCAATATAGAGACCATCACTGATGGACTAGATTGCTCAAGCTGCAATAGTACTTCAAATAATCCACCCATTTTTATTTCAATTTCTTTTGTTTTGCTTTATTACATTAAATTCTCAATAAAAACTCAATTCTCAGCTTTCTATCACTAAACAACCTGAATAGTTTTACAGAATGGAGAATGCATTCAGAGGTAACACTGAAGCATGCAATTTGAAAGGGTGACTGCAGCCATGCTGACGCTGCTGTAATTCTTTGTTAGAAGAGGAGGTGCACCTAAAATGGTGTATGGTGTCACATTTCTCTCTGGTGGAGGCCCTGCCTACCTGCCACATACACTGATCTGTCACACACCTTGCTTTCTCAAACACTGATCTCCCTCAATTTCCTGAACCACAACAGTGGCAAAACTGTGTCAGCATAGACATGTACACACAATAAACCTAGTCAGTATCAAGGCACTAAAATGTAGGATAAATTTACTATAAATCCATTACAGTACTTCCTGTGCTGCCAGATTTGCTATAGAAGACACATGTAATTCTTCTGAGGCGACCATGGGTCGACTTCCGGCACATGCTGTAGTACAATTTACCAGTTGGGTGGTGTGAGTGTGTGTAGTGTATGTTTTGTCATAATTATGAACCAACAGAGTAAGATGTATACATCTTATACTGTTCACAGTCACACAATGATCTCTAATAATTAACCTACATTCTGGGTCACTTGCTAGATATCAGAAAAAGGACCTCAGACCAGTGAGAGTACAGACAAGAAGGTCATTAATTAAGAGTTGCACTATAATCATATGAATACCAGCTCCTTATTAATGTACTCATGAAACAAAGTGATTATTGGAAGAAATGTTCTTGTTATTTTATCCAAAATATTTGACTAATTGTGAGACTTGTTTAAAAAAAAAAATCATTCAATTAAAGTGACCATGAAAAATAAGTTTTCAAATCGATATACAATACAGTCAAAAGTCTGCAACATCGGAGCACTTCCGGCACTCTTTGGTGGCTGGACTGAACTGCATGGGCTGTTTCACGCTGGTAAATGATTCAAGTGCTGTTACAATGCGGATCATAAACATAGGCTAAACACCATAAACGGAACAGCTCGTTCCTCCTGCCGTCAAAGACCGGCGGGACGGAATAAGTCACCAGTCATGCTGCGGTCTGGGTGGAGGAAAACGTGAGTCCGGCTGGTTCGTGTTCGGACCACGGGTGACTCGTCACACCCTTTGCACCTGCACTTCTCCGTGTGAAAGGGCGCGGAGGATCCTGCTCCTCAACCGGCGCATGCGACAGACAGGGCACGGCGACGAAAAACCGCGGCCCGTCGAGCGTCCAACAAGGCGGACGAGGACACTCACGCGCACGCGCGTGCACGGAAAAGACGCTCCATTGTGCGCGAAAGAAGTTGAGAAGGGAAACACACACAAAACGTAACTTTTTTAACCACTTAATATAACACACGGTGTGTGGTGCAGGTGCAGGTAAACAGGGCCAGGTCCGCGTAAACCATATTTATCAAAGTGCCCCCATCGTCACGGAGTAACAACAGAGAAAGTGGCAGCTGACTGGAAAGTAACAACGCAGTCGACGTCGCTGCGTACAGCGGCTCCCGTGGCACGAGAACTCGCCACAGCCGAGTGCGTACGAACAGGTGAGGACATGACGCAGGCCTGCAGAATAAAGTTGAGAAACTGCGCGGCCACGGCAGCGCTTACCAGCTGTTTACCCGAGCGAAGAGAAGCGCGCTGACATGTAGGCGCGCCGCCGCTGCGCGCTCCCAGCACCCAGTCCGCGCTGCTGGGGTCGGGGGCAGCTCCGCCCGAGGGCACGTGGTCCGGTCGTGCCGGGAAAGTTTATTCCGCCACCTGTTCGGGCTGCTCTTATCGGTGAACGCGGGATCCAGCGGGCGCCATGTTTGTGTGCGGTGAGTTTGGAAGCGCTCGAGCTTCTCGGACTTCAGAGGGAGGGGCGGGACTAGGGCTTGGCCACGCCCACCGTGACTCGTTTCCCGATGACACCTCGACTGTTCCGGGTTTGGCTTCGAAGGGCACTCTCGCCCCCTAGCTAACCGAGGCGCGGGTAACACGGGCAACAGGTGCCACTTCGGCTGCGTAAAAACACGTTCCATTTCTTTTTAGATTACTGTAAAAAAAGTTTAGATATATGATCTAACCTAGCCCGAGGTACTGACGTTTATGCTATCTCTAATAGAAAGGAGTCAGAAGACCGAGTGTATCATGGTTGGTTATATCTGGCATGTGCTGTGAACATCACAGCTGGACCATGAAGCGATTGAAGGTGGTGTCATGGGTCATGTCTTCTTAGCCAATGCAACGGCATGTCCTAGGGACATGGTAAGATATTTACATTATTGCTCACCAAACAATTCTTTTTTGGAAACTATACTCTCTAATTTCCACATGAAAGTGAAATGATTAGCATTGCAATCCATTTCGTTGTGTGCACTGTGTGCCCTCTTGATTTAACCAGTCACCCTTAGTGAGCAGCCATAAGAGGCACCTGGGGAGCAGTGTGTGGGGATGGTACTTTGCTCAGTGGCACCTTGGCGCTTCAGGATTTGAACCAGCAACCTTCTGATTACACTGCCCCAAAATACAGGCGTCCAGTTGCCTTGCACAAATTGTTAAGTGTTCATTTTCATTCTCTGAAATTGTCCAGTTGCACAGGCTGGAGGGGGGGAAAAAAAAAAAAAAAAAAAAAAAAAATGCAAAAGGCCAAATAAGGTCTCACACACACACACAAAAAAAAATGAAAAAGGCTCAACATAAACCCCAAATAGAAAGTAGCATTTAGAAAGTGCAGAAATTTATTTAAAAAAAAAAAAAAAAAAAAAAAATCCAAATGTAAATGGTACAGAACTAGTTAAGTCACCCAAATTCAAGCATTAAGAAGCAGAGATTGTAACATTACAGATACATGATTAAGTCGAGCTGTTTATTTAAAAAAAAAAAAAAAAAAAAAAAAAAGATCGCCCACCAAAATATAAACTTCAATGTAGGAAGGCTATTTGTGTGTCTGTGCTAAAAGATCATCAACAAAATTTAAATCAACTAAATTAGGAAGCGATAATTCCTTGCAATGAGAAGGGCTCTCTAACTGGTCTAAATCCAAAGAGAAGATTTTATCATTGGGTCCCAAAGCAGGCTGTGTAGGAAGAGGAGAGAGTGGAAATGAGTTCTGGGGAAATTCTTTATGGTCTTTAAACGAAGACTCTGCCAGAATTGCTTGTAGGCGTCGACGTGCTGCCTGGAGTGGAGTCTCAGCCCCTAGTGATGTAGAAAGGACCAGAGGGAGAACGAGTTCATTGTGCTCCATAAGGTTTGTATCCTCCATCCTTTCTTTCTCAAGAGAGAAATTCAGACCGTCATCGTCGGTACTGAGAAGGCTGTCATTAGACGGAAGAACAGGCAACGTCTCGTGGATTATGTTAAACTTTATGAGCTCACTGGAATTTTGGCTGTCCAGGGCCTCAAGGTGAGAAGAGTCCCAGGGCAAAGTGGAGTGCAGTGACCTCTGCTGGCAAACAGGGGGACTGCAACCTGGAGAAACTGAACCAGTTTCAACAGACTCACTCAGGAGCAAAGCTCCCTGGCAGACCTCTTTGTAAGAGGCGACATGGCTGGTTTCTGAAAGCTTGCCAGAGCCGTGATGTTTCTCAGCTGTTCCCTCCTCCATTGCTTTCCTCCAGGAGTTTCTCACATCCATAACTGAACAGAAGGGGGGAGTATTGTTACTTGCCAGGAAAACAACTTCAGATGTTTTCTGGTATAATCCATGACAACTAGCAAACTGGACAAAATGTTCAACATTTCACCAAAACAGTACACCCCCACACTTCTCCAATTCTTCAACTTCCCGTTTGAGCCTAACTGGGAACTAGAGTGTGTAAATCTATGCATTGACCTGAAAGGGAAAACAAACAAAAAAAAAATTGAAACTTACTCAGGCTCTCTGGAGTTCGTGGCAACTGCTTTCGGGTGGTGAACGGGTCAGACAGGCTGTTTAGGAACTGCTCCAGTTCTTGACCTTTCATGCAATCATCTGGGCTTGAGATCACAGCTTCAGCAAACTGATCAAAGAGAGAGAGAGGGGGGGGGGGGGGTCATGTATGTAATGAGAGTTTTAGCAAAGAGGGACAAAAGAAGGATTCTAAGGAGGACTAGTGATAGGCAAAACACAGCTCAGGACAAATCCAATGTCTGTCCACCACCAACTTGGAGTTTATCAGGCCAAAATGTCTGAAGGGAAATTTACAAAGTAATTTCCATATCAAGTAGCCAAATATTGCTAATTTTCATAGATGTGCCATGTTCTCATACTTGATTAGCAAGGTTGTCATATTCCAGACCTAGGATGTCAGGTTTTTTCTTCATTCCAGAAGTCTTTTGTTTATGAGAATTCTTTTTAAGGCTGACCTGTAAAAGAGAGAGGGACAAGAGTATAAAACCCAGCCACACACTGTTCTTACACTGACATAGGCAGGCGCAACAAATTCCTCAGGACTGTGGCTTCCAATTCATTAAGATCATAATACATAAATGAAGCAGGAGGAGGAGAAAAAAAAAAAAAAATCCCAAAAACACGCAACTAAACTATTTCTGCAGTGCAAAAAGTAAATGTCTGCTCCGTATCTGTCCGTTGCGATTTCCCTCAATTCGCCCCGGTCATCAGAGAGCACGGATACTATAGGGAGAACTAGTGATGGGTAGAACACTGCTCAAAACTACCCAGGTATCTGTCTCCCGAAACAAAAGTTCAAAACTAAAAGCTATTAACTAAAGTACACATGCTTGTTACCTTCATAGGAGATGGGGTTATGAACGTGACAGGGACATCAGGAGGGTGTGTTTCAGCAGGCAGCATCCCAAATGGGGTCACAGGCTTAGGTAACAATCCAACAACCTCCTGAAGACCCATTGTTGGTGCCGATTTAGTCAATGGTTCCTCAGATGAGATGTATGTGCTGCCAGGAGCAGAAAGTATTAAATATTGGAGACAACACGGTTCTTAAAAATAAGACACTTGCATACCTTGTCTGCTCTACCGCTGCAATCTGTTGATTTTCCTGAGGGCACTCCTCCTGAGACAATAACTCTGTGAAAATTAGTTTTACAATGTGGATATAAAATGAAAGCAACTAAACCGCTGCCATGTCGCACACAAACACATTTAGACTCACCAGGCAATTTTGCTGGGTACTGAGAGAAAATGCTGGGATTGTGACCGCACTCATGTGTTAAGTTAATAGACTGGGGACACAGGGGTGACAGGAAATCTAAGGCCTATTGGGGGAGAGAGAGAGAAAAATTAAATAAAAAATAATAAATAAATAAACCCCCTCAGTAAGGACTCAAATTTAACAACTTGAAGTTATTGTGCAATCAAGGGCATAGCTTCAAAAATCTTACTGGGTCAGTACTCAAGAAGGATGTCAGAGGATCATGCTTGAGATGGTCAGACCACTTCTTATCCCAATCGGCCTCCAGCTGCTTGATGGAGCTCTTGGCCTTCGGAATGGCCTCCTTGACCAGCTTCCTCCTAGAACAAAGAAAACAAAGGAAACATCATTCTTCCCTATAAGAAAAGCTATTGGAATGGGGAAAAGTTGGAGTTCTAGCTTATAGTTAGTTTGACAGTTTTGGTGCTGTCTAACACATTCATTTTTATCATTAAAAATGACCCAAATGGTAAACTGGACAAAAGCCTGCCAGTGCACAGATCAGCTTTCAGCAACTGCCTTTTATACTGAAGAAAGGTTGCGCTGAGTGGGCGTGGCCTTCCTAATTACAACCACTTCCACCTGTTTCCAATCGAACTCCCAGCTTCCAGTTAATTCACCACAGGCTCACTCTAGTTACCGCGAAAGGTTTTGGATTTTCTATTCAGTGAAAGTTAAAACGCCCACTTCAACCTAATAAAACACCAGTGTGAAAATGCCTGATTGGACCATTGTCTATACAATCCAGTGCAGGAGACTTTGAAGTCACACAAACCAGATTCTGTACAACTGGATTTTTTACCTCATGTTTTTAAGTCTCCAGTGCACAGTTAAGTGCAACAACCTTTTCCTGCATGGCGCATCTTCACTCGTACCAGCAGAGAAAAGTGATTGAATGAGCTTGGAACCCTGTCCAAATATGACTGCAGTATTGATGCATGCTGAGAGGCTGAATGTGACATCTAAGTGTTTATACCTATGGCGTATATCTATTAAGAGTTGACAACTTTTTCAACAACGAATGAGGAACATTTTCTTGCAGGTGTGCGCATAGCCGTGCTCGCCTCACTGCCACAGTTTGAAGTTGCCGCTCAGTATATGCTTTCATTTGGCCCCTGGTGTTTTTTTTTCCTATTATAAATATAGCCTATTTAATTTAATCATGCAAGCCAATATCGTGATCAAAATTTGATTTAATTAAATTAGGTGTGAAAATGGTACTTTTCAGATTGGATCACTGTCTATCCAAAACAGTGCAGAAGACAACTTTGAAGTGAGCATCAATTACTAAATAAGAAGTCACACAAACCACATTCTGTACATTCAAATTTTTACCTCATGTTTTTAAGAGTATCCAGTGCACAGTTAAGTGCAAGAACTTTTTCCTGCAGGGTCTCAGGGCGAAGCTCTGCAGTGGGACCGACAATCTGACTCCTTTCCTCACTGAAGAGTCCCACTGCTTCATTTAGGATTTCCAGCAACCTCAGAAACACTGGCTGTCCAGATTCATACATTTTACCCATGCTGGACTGGAGACACAGGAAAATACACACAACATACATAAACTTAATAGTGCATAATTGTGTCATTTGCATCTGTATTAAAAGTTTCCCCCCAAAACTAACCAAATGTGACAGTTTCTCCATCCGTTCTAGCAGAATGGTGGGAATCTTCAAATTCATATCTTTTCCATCTAGAGTGTACTGGTCAACGTGTCCCTGGATAACACAATCCACAACCCTCCGTTCCTCTTCTAATGTGGACAAGATTCCTTCAATTTCCTCCCAAATTGACCGAACCTATAAAACAAGCATTTTTCACTTATAAAACAAACCAAAACTTTAAAATGTGTGCTTATGCAAATGTGTATCTTAAAATAGGGCTGCACGATTATAGTCAAAATAATAAAACCAGATTTTTTTTTAGTATAATCACGATTATTAAATTAAGATTTTTCATTATTTTGGGTACAGTTACAGCATTTATCAGACGCCCCCATCCAGAGCAACTTACAATCAGTAAGTTGCGCCCCTGGAGCAACTTAGGGTTAAGTATCTTGCTCAGGGACACAATGGTAGTAAGTGGGATTTGAACCTGGGTCTTCTGGTTCATAGGCGAGTGTGTTACCCACTAGGCTACTACCACCCTGTGTAAATGTATTGCCCTTTCTATTTTAAACAAACGATAAGTGAACAAGGCTTTCAGATGTTTGGTGATAAAAACCAGCCTGTCAACATTTGTTGAATTAAGAGATGACCGAAGGCAAGGTCACTTTTTAAAATATTTATGAAAGATGACTCCATTTACCTACTAATTTGGAAAAATAACTATAGAAGGGGAGGTCCATAAACAGGTATTTTGTATAGATATTTGTCAAGAACTATAGACAATGAACTAACTATGCAATATATAGGAGAACATCAGCTGTGCCTTTCCTAAAAGGTGGGAAGACAGATGCTCTGGTCTGGAACATGAATAACATTATGTCAAACACAAAATTTCATAACATGGAAGATGATAAAATAAAATTTGACTTATTTTTATGCCTTGATCATTCATTATTACAGCCATACGTGGAGCAAATGTCCAGCATCTTCACTCATACAATCAGAGAAGCATGATTGAATGAGCTTGGAACCCAGTCCAAATATGACTGCAGTATTGAAGCATGTGGAGATGCTGAGTGCGATGTCTAAGTGTTTATACCTAAGGCGTATAGAGTTGCCAACTTTTTCAACAACAAATGAGGAACACTTTCCTGGAGGTGTGCGTGTAAACATGCTTGCCTGACTTCCACAATTTGAGGTTGCCACTCAGTCTATGCTTTCATGGCATTTGACTAATTGTGCAGCCATACCTTGAAATGCAAAACTCAGTAAAGTGGTCCTTACGCCTTGTCGGGGAATTAATTAAAATACTTTAAAATGTCAAGAAAACTGACAAGTTCTGCATCAGACCAGGGCATGCAAGTGTGTTAGCTACAGTTTAAACATGAAAACAGCCAGGGTAAATTGATGAAAATAAATACGTTTATTAGACATAAAAAAAAAAAAATTAATAAATCCACTACTTATTCCTTAAAAGCCTTAATGTAACAGCCAACGGCTCTGAGCAAGGCAATATTGTGAACCTACCTGAGTGACAGCAATGCCATTGCCAACATGAATTAACGAGTGTTTAGTGCACAGGAATGGATAGGGTACTTACAGTACCTAATACTGTTTAAAATAAATAATAATGGTGGTAGTAGCCTAGTGGGTAACACACTCGCCTATGAACCAGAAGACCCAGGTTCAAATCCCACTTACTACCATTGTGTCTCTTTGATATTATACCAGGCATAGCATGGCGTGTTAGCAAATGGCATAGTTAACCAAATACAAATTATTTAATAAAACTAAAAGAACAGTTTAGAATGATGAAGTAGGGTGTGTGAGGGCAGTCAATGAATATAATGGAGAAAAACTCAGACATGGCTGATGCATGATTACTATCTGGCCAACTGTGTTTTCTTCAGTAGAACAGCACGGCCACTTGGAGTGCTTAGTTACTCCCAGCTCTTTGTGAGGAAACATAAAACCCTTATGTACCCTTATGTACATTGCAGCCACCTTATAATGACACACAGTAAAATATTGATTATTTTTTTCAAGAAAACATCTGAAAACCAATCCACTGTGTATCAAATACTAGGCTGCAATGACTAATTTAACAATACTAACATACCCTTACTGGTGCAGGATCCCCTGCATGTGTGAGATCTAGATGTCTAGCACTTCCTTCAAGCCATGCAATTACTCACTGAGGCTGTAAAAGGAACATGTCAAACACATTTCTGCTTAGAATTCATTAAAAACCTTCACAAACCTGCTGAATCATGTCTAACTGCTTGGTCGTCTCCTGCTTTGGTATTTTTTCTAGGTGCCTGCAGAAAAAATTATGTAAAAGGAGCGTTCTTAATGTTTAAAACATGAATATGATTCCATGAGGGACAAACTCACTTCAGCAAATCAGTGTATTTAGAATCATCAGCT
Organism: Denticeps clupeoides; assembly: GCF_900700375.1. NCBI lineage: Eukaryota > Metazoa > Chordata > Actinopteri > Clupeiformes > Denticipitidae > Denticeps > Denticeps clupeoides. The sequence continues at coordinate 24,500,429 of NC_041707.1, forward strand.
CTGAGTTCATGTATAGATTTCTCCAGGATCCTGCAGGAATGGGGAAACAATCATATTAGAAACAGCAATACCTGCAATTAAGTGCTTGACTCAGGCAAGACTTTCTGGTGCTAGCTAGCATCTTGATCTTCGATGTAGCGGTATGCGGAGGGAATCTGTTTTGTGTGTCAGACCAACAGGTCCTCACTGTGCTCTGTGCTGGTACTCCCGGATGACTCGGTCCTGGTCCACAGCTGCTCTCTCGAAATGTCGCTTCACCAACTGAAACCGCTTCAGTTCTAGTTGCAGGGAGGTGGCGGGCACTGCGGCTGCCTCCGGGATCCACGATCCATCTGGAAATACAATGGCAGCATTGAAAACACGGACAGGATGCTTTAGGTCAAAGCTATGTTTAATCAGCAGCAATCAGATTGGAAGAACAAGAAGCAAAGGTTTCAAATATCAACCGTTATAAATGATCAGTACAAATAACAGGGTTCCGTCTCTAAGTAAGACTTAAAATTCCCTGTCTTTTCCATGGCCTTCCAGTATAGTGCTTGGGTGCAAAGCAGAAAATGGCATTTAAAGGGATTATACATTTCAAAACAGCAGTTACGTCATTGTTTTTGAAATATAGGTAGCTTGGCGTGTTGAATGGTAAATACAGAAACCTCCAACTCCTCCTCTACATGCATATTTTCTCACTTAAATTCTCCCAGTCCTTAAATTCTATAAATTTTCAAGCCAAATATCTGTAAATTTACACTTGCCTGGTGCGTTTGGTAAATTAGCAAGTGTGAGGAATGTATCGACAGAGACTTCACAAAGATTTTGCGTTCTAGAATGTTGCAAATTTTTAATGCAAAGCAAAACACTGTGTGCACTGTGTGCTGTGCATCACAATGTCAACCACTTTCACATGCTATTAACAAAATTCCCTGATAATTTTCCCTGTTACCTTTACAGAAATTTCCTGACCCATAAGAAACCTGAAATATACAAAGTGATAGAATTTGTGTGTTTAAATGATCTATGAAAGTTGTAAGTACATGGTGTACACCATGTTCTTAAGCATGCATTGGCTTTAATTTAGATATTTTTGTGCAATTTTATGCCATGGATTTAGTGTAGCTACCATCATTAAATGAAGAGGCTTCAGCTGTTTTACCCGTGCTGAAAGTCTTCATTTCCTGCAGCATGACGTGCTTAGCCAGGCTCAGCATAACCTGTATGAACTTTGGTCCTCCAGGGGAGAGGAAGTATGATGCCAGGATTTTTGGGAAGACACTTCCTGGCTCATTCTAAAAGAGAAAGAATTTGAGATGTCTGCAGGGAATTAAACAGACTGAAGAGTCTCTGCTTTGCCATATTTATTTGACATTAAAGATGTGCAAAAAATTCTTACAGCTATTTCCTGAAGCCATGCAAACGTCACTTTGCGAAACTCAGCATCGGTCTTAGGATCCAAGACTGGCCAGCAACATCTGTGAAATGAACAGCTTATTATATAAATATATATATTTTGGTTAAAATAAATCTAAATTAAAAATCTACAACTATAATTTCTGAATATGATAAATAAAATTGTGTTGGTGACAGAAATAAATTGCAGTAATTTCTAAATTGTTATTCTGTGTAATTAAACCAGTCAGCTATGACGTCTCACCTGAACTCGTCCCGTGTACGAGACGGATTGAGCTTGTCCAGCAGGAAATGGGTGACAATGTAAAAAGCCTCCTTGTTCGGTTTCTCAAACATATTACTTTTAAGAGAGAAATATGAGGGGAAAAAACATGCACCAGTCAAACCCTTCTTCATATTATTATCGAATGACATACAGTACAGGCCAAAAGTTTGGGGGACACCTTCTCATTCAACGTGTTTTCTTTATTTTCATGACCATTTTCATTGGTAGATTCTTACTGAAGGCATCAAAACTATGAACGAACACTAAACTTTTGGCATGTAATGTATGTCTGCACTGAAGGAACTGGTTTTAATATCATTGTACATGTACATAGTGACAATAAAAGGCATTCAATCTTCTATTCTACATGTTTAAGTAATATCTGAAATTTGTGTTTGATTCGGTAAATATTGAAATATGACACAGTAACAATTTTTCCACACGGCATTGAAGAGAACAGGATAGTAACGTAGGCATTTGTGAAATTCGTAAACGATATAAAACAACACACAATAGATTGATAAACGCGATGCGCACGTAAGACAATAGAGTGTCCGGCGTCTGCAGACACTCACCCCGCCAGGACCGGGCGCCGCAGGTTCGATTTGCTGATCCCGCCGATGTTCGCCGCTACATCGGGCTGAAATCCGAGGCTCAGAAGATACCACCATAAATACTTCGAGTTCTCCTTCTGCAGACTGCACATGGCTGCGCTAATAGTCAACTTCGACAACTCGCCCGGGAGTGCGCGCAGAGTAACCGAGGAGTAAATCGTCTGCGTCTACACATCCCCAGTCAGGCCCCTGGTCACGGGCGGCTGAAACGTTTACAGCCACAAGGATTCAAGTTCAGCAGAACGCCGGCCAGCTTCCGACTCACAGCAACAACAGCTACGATTCGGCACCTTCCGTCAACCGCCAAATTATTTGAGACAAAAAAAGTGACCCGGAAGTTGAACAGAATCCTTTCCGGTTTACGCATGTAAGACCGACAGGTGGTGCTGAAGTTCGTAATGTGACCATGTCTTTTATACATATTAATCCAGGCACGGACTCTACAGTAAACTAAAGCCAGGTACACTCATTTTAATAATTAGAAATTAGTTAAAAAATATATATATATTATTGTACTTCTTTTGGCGTGGGGGTGTTTTGGGTAGTGGGAGATAGGCATCCTAAGGCTACACAAATGTAAATAATGTTCCTGTTTTCTGAGCATGAGAGGGGCCAGTTTAACAAAAAAACTTCAATCAGTCAAAAAAACTTTCATAATTCATACCCACATCAGTGTTGCTTCGGTCACCCGAGAATGAAGACAATTACTTAAACTATTCATTTAATAATATATTCACGGGTGTGTGAGGTACTGAAATGAGTATGTGATATTAAAGCTATATACACTTATATACGCTATATACGCTTAGTCCTGCTCAGGGTTTGCGTGATCCCCCAGGACACTGGGTGCAGGGCGGGACACCCACCAGAGGGCGCACACACACACACACACACACAGATTCACTCACATGCGCAGACAGACACTTCAGTCACCAATTCACCTAGTGCGCATGCCTCAGGCTGGTAAGCGGAAACTGGAGTATCCAGAGAAAACCCACACCATCAAGGGGAAAGCATGCAAATTCCACACACAAGGTTTGAGTCGGGATTCAAGCTCACAACAGTGGAGGTTTGAGGCCACATCCCAAGCTATATACAATGCACAAAAATATTCTTTATTTCTGCAATGTTGTTCAGAGATAGAAACGAGAAACTAATTTAGATTTGGCAGTCAAGTTGCTGAAACACATCCAATTGGAATCTCCCCTTATTGCGCTCATTTAAAATGCTGAACAGTTTACAGTGCATTTCAATGTATAATTTATATCACATTTACAGTTTAGTGCCCACTTATATATCTTAAATATGATGCCCGAAAGACATGCAACCATACCTCAAATATGACATGGAAGAGCCCATATATAGAAGAATTTGAAATTGAGAGACTGGTCTTACAGCCTTCACATTGACACCCACATAGTGGTAGTAGGATAGAGTAAGATAGAAATCCATAGGTGCATTTTACTTGACCAGTTAAATATTTAAAAAAAAAAAAAAAATTGGGTTAAGAGTTTAAATATTGAGGACAGTAAATTAACATTAACAGCTTAAACCAAAATTAAGCAGCCCCACAGGTGTGAAATTTTAGACAGTTTGACAGGGCAGTCAACTGAAGAAAGATCAGAGAAGGTGAAGTCTGGAATCTGCCAAAAGAATAAATAAACCCCTATGGCTGTTTAGAGCTGAATGGGGTAGCAGGATAAGAGTTTGAAATAAGACTCCAACTAATCAAGCAAAACAAAGCACACATTTATTAAATGTTACAGTCAAAAGATTACATTGTGAACGCCTTGAACAGTGGCAGTCAAACATAAGTTAGGTGATAAAGGGATTAACAAGTAGGGAATGTTTAGATTCACATCAGTAACAATTAGTAAACCTTACACAAAAAAAAAAAAAAAAAAAAAAAAAAAAAAAAGGCTCAAAAGACAGTGATTAAACAAAGAAAAACAAGTCTATGACACAGAATCAAATGGGTCCATCTCCAAGTCATTTGGACTCATCTCTGGGCCTTCACACTTTGGGGTTTCAGGAGCAGTAGCAGGCTCCAGACGGGGGTAAAAAGGACCTACCAACCAGTTGAGAGGAGTGTTATTGACCAAATAGTCCATGACGTTATCCAGGGATTCACGGATGCGGATGAGCTGGGCCTTGCTGGACGCTAGAACCGAATCAGAGAGATCACCAAAGGCAGTGGCCTTGCTGAAATTTGTGTAAATCTCCATAGCAGACTGGCTGATTGACATTGCCTGGTCTTGGATGTTCTGTGGGAGTCCCTGAAGGCTCAAAACCAGACCTTGGCATGTAGTCTGCAGACTCTGGGTGAGATTGCGAGCAATGGCTAGTGTCCTGGACTCTATTTGCTGAGAAGAGAAGAAAAAAAAAGGCATGATTATGATTTTATATTATATATATATGTACACTTTTTTTCCCTCCAGAAACATGTATTGTAGAGAATTACTCATGGGAGAAATCTACCTCTGTCTCATTTTCACCATGGTCACCATTCTTTTTCACAATAGAACTGAACTTGTCATACACCTTCTGGTTGGCACCATCAATATTCTTTTTGGCATATTCAATCTATGGGGGAGAGAGAGAAGTAACATTTTAAAAACACTCATTCCAGATCCAGACGGGGTGCCAACAGCTGTGGGCTGCAGAACCTACCAGATCCACAGTATGATGGAGCTGTGAAATGGACTCCTGGCTGCGCTGCTTGGCATCACGCACCTTGACAACTGCCTTTTGATAGGCCCTCTGACGTAGTTTGTTGGAGAGAGAGCCCAAGCGGACATAGTAGCTGGGGGAGCCTGTGGCATGATCAAATCCTTTCACCTGCTTAGCTTCCTGTTCTATAGATTTAAACAGATTTTTTTTTTTTTTTTTTTTTTAATTCTTCTGAAAAGAATGTCTAGAAAATCTTAAAATAAAAATAAATGAAAGACAGCAGCATCAGATATTTTACTTATTACTGGTGAATTTTGCCAGTACCACTGTGCTCACCTAGTTCCTGTTCCGTACGAGGGAGAAACTGCTCAACAAGGTTTTCCGAGGTGCTGAGGGCGGAGTCCATTCCGCTGCTCATGAGGCGAACTACGCGGCTCCCCATAACACTACTGACTCCTTCATTCACTACGGCCTTTGACTTCTCAACACTGTCCTGCATGGCACCCCTGGTACGATCAATCACACCAGTCAGCGTGTGGGACACCGTGTCCTTGGCACCATTTACGGTCTCAGACATCACATCTTTGGCACCAGTCACAGCATCCTTTGCATTCGCAATAATCTGAGGGGGAGAGGAGCAGTAGAGCTTTTTGACTACAAACAGTTTTAAAAGACTGAGATTCACCAGACAGCCATACAACACTAATTTGAAGGGCACATGACACCTTTTTAATAGGAAGATAAAAACTTACCTGTCCAGACGGCTGATGCAAAATCGGCAAGGTCTTCTCAATCTTGTCCAAACCTTTACAGGCCAGGTCATTGGCGATGGCAACTGAAGACACAAAAGCAAGGACATGAACGTCATGATAAAAAGGTTAGAGGAGACTGCAGGTGAAAGGTCAGGCCACGTCATTCATCTGACGCGTCACGCTTGTTTCACCATTAGCGACTGAGCCGGGCACAGCCGGCACACGCGTTGAAAGTCTTACTTTGCGGCTCCAGCTTGCCGATGATGGGCAGCGCGCCAGTCAGCGCCGCGGAGGTGATGGTCTTAACCCCGAGTTCGGCGGCGTCGCACACGGACTTGATGTAGGGATGCCGGTCCTTCGTGTTGTAGTACACTGTGTACATCATGTCGTAGGTAGAGCTCACCAGAGGCAAATTGGCCACCCTGGCCACGACATTCTACAGCGAAACACGAGGAAACGACGTAAAGCCACGTGACTGGTTCTACCAAAACGAATACTGTGGAAACTTAAACATTACAAATCCATCTTACCTGGGGCGTTACAACTTCCATCGCTTCTAGAGCAGAGAGGATTTAAGACTTGGGCAATCCTGAAGGTAAAACAACAAATATATCTAAACAAATTTTTCAACGGATACACATAAAACCCACGGAATATAAGACGATACATACCGAATATACGCTATACGAGGCGAGGCGCGTCGCGTCCAAAGTCCTCACGCCCTCCTGAATCTCCCAGCCAACACTCACTGACGCCCCCACGCCGCTGAGCGCCAATTTATAGTCTCGTTATCTCGCGCGATAGGAAACGCGTGAGCGCCGGCCTACTTTTTTTGGGTTAAAGTTCACGAGCGCTTGCACGGGACTTTCCTCGTTTCGTGACTATTGCGATCGAAGAGCCGCGCCCACCTGCTTTATAAATATATTAACACACCACATGAAGTCCACTTTAGATGTTTATTTAGTGGGCAAGTAATGAAGTAAATAAAATTATATTACATTTCTACATTTCTTTCGATTACCCACATTTAACCAAATGGCTCTATAATGGTGTGAATAATTATAAAGACCTGTCTTAAACTTTATTAGATTTTATGATTTTAGTTTGTGATATGCACCACACAGTAACTTGAATAACTGAATTATATATATATATGTGTGTGTGTGTGTGTGTGTGTGTGTGTGTCTATGTGTATTAAATATTATTATATTAAATTTATAGTGCTCAAATGACATTTTGCCTGGTTTAATACTAGTATTCATGGGGTTAGTTACGTCATATTAAACATTCCACGCAGACACATTATGCTGGACTAAGATCAGTTTTGAGTTGACCCTTAGAGGTGACGATGCGTAATTCATTATATCGTAACATGATTGCTCAGCAATTGCACAACTTATGCCAAAGGATAGCTGATCATTATACAGACCCACTCTTGGGCTTTGTTGAGTGGTGAACTTGCATGAGTATTTTAGTTTTTTTAAAAAGTTGAATATGGAGACAGTGTGAGAAAATCTATGCCATTTCAGCTCAGTCCAAGAGACTGAAAATATTCTTGTCATATGAATAAACATATTCATCTTTTTTGGAGATGTGTTTATATAATTTATTTATAGATAATTTCATAATATACAATTACATTTTATATTTACAACTTTCATCAGACAGCCTTATTCAATCAATAGTTACATTCTGTCCACATCATCTTGTAGATCACTGGGTGCATCTGAGGAAGTGATGTAGCAGTATACACTCTGGGTAGGAGGAATAGTCTACACAACGAGCTGGAGTACGTTCTGCAGTGATGCCTTGGCAATCAAGTGGATTCTACATAATGCAATTCCTCACTGACAGTGACCTCTTTCAAAAGGATTCTGTGTCCAGCTCCACTTCAAAAATGTCCAGGAAGTATTTGAGGAACATGATATGACCTCCAAGTCAATTTCAGGCATGTTTTTTTTGGAATATGAAAAGTATGACACATTTTGGTTTTGTTTATAGTGTTTGCTTCCAACGTGGAACAGTGAAGGTGCAGCTAATGAACACACACACACAGATTAAAATTCCTGCTCTGCTAATACACAGGAGTTCATGAAAGGGTTCATTATGTAAAACGAGGCAGCTTTAAAGGCATCTTGTGTAGCGGGTGTTCAAATTCGTTCACTCAGTTCAGTGGACATATTTTTGCAGCAACACTTTATCTTATATCCTACATTCCTTCCACTGTCCTCACTGCTGTCCAAACTCTGTGAACACTTTGTTTACATGACGGCCTAAAAATAGATCCAGTTTTGTTGTGCTGCTGATGAGTCCACATCACATGGTCCGTTCATCTCCTGGTTCAAAACCTCATACAGTGCTCACACAAAGCTCTTTATGTTTCCTTAATATCTTGTCATAATTTCACATTTTAATAAAGCTCTCTCAGTAATACTATATAGTACTGTTGTGTACTTTAATAACTCCCTTTAATAAATCTGCTCCCTGAACAAAACAATAACTGAGTGCTAAAATTCATATCTGATAACCATAAAAAATTCATTCATGTATGTCTGCTTTATTCTTGTGCTAACTGAAACCTTTTCATGACAAATCTCAGCACAACAGTTCTACAGGGAGTTTATTAAAAGTTTATCAAAAGATATCGGCATCATGTGTCATCTAGTGGCCAAAATTGGTATTGTAGTTTTGGACTGTTCTGAAACCAAGTGGCCTGGACTAATTTTCTTCTTAAATTAATAATCCATAAAAAGAAAATCATTACACGCCCCTGCGTATAAAAAGAGAAAATGGATCATGCCAATAAGAGTAGGTGGAAGACTACTAAGTTGGCTGTACTAAAAAAAGCTGTATTTTTCAAAAAAAAAAATGTTTTTAAAGTGACAGACTTGGGCTAACAAAGACAGAATTCAATTGAAACAGATAAAAGAGAAGATATAGAGATGCTTTTGCCTTTTTCTGGTTTGTACTACATTATGTTTTGTGCTGTGTTGTACTGTGTGCTTGCAGAAGTAAATGTTTTGAGTAGAGCATGTTTGGAAGAAGAGATATTTTGGCATTTTTTTTCTTAGTATGACAACACGCTCATCTTCACTTGACAGGTAAATATCGCTGGCAACACACTTGATTATGAAGTTTCCAACAATATGGTTCAGGATGCATGTCGAACAAACTTTGAATCTCTTGCGATTTATAACATTTATTGGTTTCAGCTTGAGACCCAGCAGGTCTCAAATGCCAGAGATATGTTTAGGTCTTTGTAAAAGGTATTTATATATATATATATAAAAAAAAAAGATTAAAGGATTCAGATATAACTGGTTTTCTCTTTCAAATAGATTCTAAAGTCCAGTTATGTGATTATTCTAGAAAAAATACATTGTAATAATACTCAAGAACACAAATAGCTGATTTAAAAAAAATTATACAAACTATAAGGAAAAAAAATGTATTTATTCAAGGCAAAATGTTTAAAAACAATAAAAAAAAAAAAAAAAAGATTTGTATCGAAAACAAATAATTAAAATGCTTCTATTAAGAAGGGGGGAGGGGGGGCCTAGCCTTTATTGATAAAAAGAAGAAGCTCTAAATCAAATGTACCGAATGCTCCATATTACAGTAGTATATTTAAAATGAATATCCCTGATGTGCAGTTGCTCCATCACTCATCAAGGAAACGGATGTGTTTGCTGGCTTCCTTTGCTCGTGCAATGATTATTTTTTCAGCCTTGGCAATGAGCTAGAACAAAAAAAGTAACAAAATGTATTTGTGCTAAATTATATATATATATATATATATATATATATATATATACACACACACACACACACACACACACACACACACACACACACACACACACACACACACACACACACACACACACACAACTTATATAACGATGCAACATAGATGGTCTGTACCACCAAAGAAAACATTTGCAAGGACCACCATTATGACCAACATACAGTATAATAGGCCTATGTAACTATTTTACACAGGATGCCGCTTTACATTGCGGATAATAAGAATTACAGCTGCACTGCATTTAAATATGCAGTAGCTGTGAATTTTAACATTAAACGCACCACTAGAGGGAGTAAGTTCCACAAGTGCTACACTACGTGCTACATGAGGCATATACAAAATACTTTTTTAGAAGCAGTCAAGTCAAGAACAAAAAATTAATCTCTTCACCTTTTCAGTACCCCGCTTCTTGTCTCTTGGACGGTTGAGTTTTGCCTGACGGTCTACCAAAATCTTCTGCCAATACCGCTGTTCATGATCACCTTAAAATTTAAGTCATCCAGAAGAAACACATTTACTACTGGACGTATTTACAATTAGGGATGATCAATCTGACATTCTCAGCACCAATGTTAACACAAGACGTTTTTTTAATTTCCACTGATCCCAAATACCGATCTGATATCTGTGATCTGATTACTGTGAGGAGGAGACTGAGATTAATGTGTTAAATTTAACAAAACATGCAGTTCAACAAGCACAGTGCGTACACATTATGGAGAGCACATGCGCATGATGTGGTGCACGTGCATAAAAGAAAAAGAAGAACCTACAACTGAATTGATTGGTTTCATTTAGTGGCATACTGTTATTTGAGTCATTATCAGATACTCGTATCAGACCTGTGCAACCCAGTATTTCTACAGATTTATAATGTTAAGTGGACAAACAAAGAATAAATCACCAGACAGAATATCCAGTTTCCAGCTGTACTTCTTCTGAAGTTCATGCTGAGCTGTAATCACTGCCTTGGCATCTTCAGGAGTCCTGAAGCGAATATGACCTTCAGCATCTCCTTCTAGGATGTCCACATACATTACTGCTGACACTCCTGAAAGCGCATCCTATGTAGTCACAGAAAAAAAAGACATGCACAGCATTCTGGGTCAATACAATTAGACTGAAGCCATTATTTTAATACAAGTAGGGGTAAACAAACAGACCCTAACATGGTACCTTAATGTACTTTCTTCCTGGTAGAGGCTGAGTGTGAGTAATCTTTACAATGACTCCACTTTCAAACTGTGGTCCTGCTGGAGTTTCCTTATCATTCCTGCATTTCATCCTGTCAGCTTTGGAAAATAAGTCACATTTAATAGGTGTTCATCAGTTTACAAACTACCAACAGGACCAATCTACACTTGTATAGAGTCAAGGACAAACCACTGTTTTGCCCACTGGCATCATAATCCATGGCGACCTCTGTCTTGGGGGTAATTCGATTCATCGACTTCTTTAGGACAGCCATGCTATGTTTCTGTAGCATCAGATACTCCCGTTTCAGGACCAACCACTCTTTCCTTCAGTCAAAAAGAACCAAAGCAGATGAAGAAAAATGTTAAGCCCAGCCGAGCAGTTGAGATGAATATCAACAATAAGTATTTATGTATGTACAGTTGAAACCAAAAGTTTACATACACTGTATAAAAAGACATAAAACTTTTTTTCTTACTGTCTGAAATTAAATCATACAAAAAAAAACCTTTCAGTTTTAGGCCCATTTGGATTCCCCAAATAATTTCTATTTGCTAAGTGTCAAAATAATGTGTGAGAATTTTTTTGAGATTTTTTTTAATTACTTATAGTGTATATAAAAGTTTACATTCACTAAGGTTACAGTTACTATGCCTTTCTTTTTGTTACACCATAGGAAAGTCTAAAGAAATCAGCCAAGACATCAGGAAGAGAATTGTGGACCTCCACAAGACTGGTTCATCCTCAGATCCCTGAAATGTGCCACTTTCATCTGTTCAAACAATTATACACAAGTATAAACAACATGGGAATGTCTAGCAATCATCCCGCTAAGGAAGGAGACGGCTCCTGAGTCCAAGAGATGAACGTTTTCTGGTGTGGAATGTGCGTAATCAAACAAAAGCAAAAGACCTTGTGAAGATGCTGGCTGAATCTGGTAAGAGTGTATCACTATCCAAAGTGAAACGAGTCCTGTACCGACATAGACTGAAAGGCTACTCAGCGAGGAAAAATACATTACTCCCAAAGCTCCATAAAAAAGCCAGATTACACTCTTCAAATACACACAGGGACAAAGACCTAATTTCTGGAGACATGGAGACATGTCCTGTGGTCCGGTGAAACAGAAATTGAACTGTTTGGCCATAATGACCATAGTCATATTTGGAGGAAAAAGGGGGAAGCCTACAAGCCTGAGAACACCATCCCAACTTTGAAGTACAGAGGTGGCAGCATCCTGTTTTGCTGCAGGAGGGACTGGTGCACTTCACAAAATAGATGGCATCATGAAGAAAGATCACGAAGTATGTTGAAATATTGAAGCAGCATCTCAAGACATCAGCCAGGAAGTTAAAACTTGGTCTTCCAAATGGACAATGACCCTAAGCACACCGCAAAATTGGTTACAAAGTGGCTTAAGGACAAAGTCATGGTTTTGGAGTGGTCACCATAAAGCCCTGATCTCAATCCCTTAGAAAATTTGTGGTCAGAGCTGAAAACACGTGTGAGAGCAAGGCGGCCTACAAACCTGACTCAATTACACCAGTTCAGTCAGGAGTAATGGGCCAAAATTCTATTAAACTGTGAGAAGCTTGTGGAAGGATACCCGAAGTGTTTGCGTCAAGTCAGCTTAAAAGGCAATTCTACCAAATACTAAGCAAATGTATATAAACTTTTGACTTTGAAGAAAGTAATGAAAAAAATCTCTAAAAAAATTCTCTCACACATTATTTTGACATTCAGCAAATAGAAATTATTTTGGGAATCCAAACGGGCCTAAAACTGAAAGGGTTTTGTATGATTTAATATAAGACAATAAGGAAAAAAACTTCTATATCTTTTTAAACAGTGTATATAACATGTATATATATTTAAATTGAATAGTTTAACTACTAATCAGCTATGGCATTGTTTAAAAGAACTTATGCAATGTCAAAATTGAAAAGTTGTATTAGTTTTTCACAATGTTGTTGAATCCAGAATGATCCAACTGAAGCTACCCCAGATCATACCACTGCCTCCACAGGTTTGCACCATCACTCTGGCATGGGACACCCCAGTAAAATGTCAAATTCCATTTCTTTGAACATCAATTGTGTCAATCATTTTCCCGATTCATTTTTCAATCATTTTATGGTCAATGAAAATGCAACTTAACTATTTTAGTAATAACTGAAAGCCAGTATGCAGCCGTACGTGATGAAAAATGACATACATATTAGGGGAAAACCGGCCATTAGTACTAATAAAAATATAGCTTTATATCTGAAATACAGAATGACTTTTGTAGGTGATTTTTCTTACTTTGAGAGAACGCGGAGGGGAATAACCTCTTCTCCAATCTTCAGACGCTCCTTGTGCTTCTTCTTTCTTTTTCTCTTGGCCTTCAGCAAAGAGTCATCTTTCTTCAGATCCCCTTCCTCCTTTTCACTTGTTTCTGTATTCGATGCGAGCACACACACACACACACACACACACACACACAGGGGTTTTTATCACAAACTATTAGACAACAGTCTTCTGACAGATGTGGCTAAACCCAGGAATATCATCTACTGATTCACCCACAATCATATTACTTCATTATCTCACTTGCAACAATGTCAGCGAGGTCAGTCCTAGGAAGTCTGAAAAAAAATTAAACCACAATACCTGTACTAGTATTCTGCATGCGTTTAAAACCCAGACATGAAACATTTAGTAAAACCTCTTTTCTGCCAAAGCAGAAGCAAGAATGCTTCATTAGTTTTCACATTACCTTTCGTCTCAGTATCAGTTTCTTCTTGCTCTTGAAGCTTCCTTACTTTGGCTGGCATCTCAGCCTGCCCACTGCCCTCAGAGACCTCAGTGCTTCGACATCGACGCCTCTTCTCCCCCCTCTTACAAAGGGTCTTTGCTGCAGCTGCATGCTCCATTTCTGTCCTGTCTGCTTCCTGCTCATCCTTCTTGTCACCTGGATTGACTTCATTTGCAACTTCCTGCATCTTTGACTCCTCAAGCGGCAGCTGTTGGGCCGTGATTTCTTTCCTGCTGCGCGATTTTTTCTTCTTCTTCTTTTTCTTCTCATCCTCATCATCCCCTGTAAAAACAAACATAAATCGGTACTGCCTACAGTGACAATTGCTACAATTCCTATTTATAGACAAAGGTACCTTGAGTTGCCTCTGCAGCAGATGTTAAGGGAACAGGTCGTTTTTTTTTTGTCTTTGGGAAGATACCTGCCTTCCTTGGAGCATCTTCTGGGGGATTGTTCAGCATCTGGTCAAAGCAAAGACAAAATTCTGAAGTAAATTTAAAAGTAATGTGGAAGAAATTCAGATTCTCCAAACCAGTGCATGGCTGATAAATTAAGCTGTTAATGTGCAGAACACAATCACTGCTCACTGTAAATGAACACATTTAAAACCAGGCATTCATGTTAAAGTTCTGATTGTTCTAATAGTGGAAATCTTATACAGAGAAGAATTTCAAAAACAAAGAGAACAATTCATCTCCTGAATTACAGCGTAATTTACCTCTATGGCTTTTAACGACTGCTCTTCACTCTCAAATTCCACAAATGCAAAACCTTTTGGCTGGCCTGTTGACTTGTATCTGGGAACACTAATATAAACAACATTTCCACACTTGCTGAAGACTCGCTCTATCCAGCTGTGGGTGACATTCTTGGGAAGAAGTTCCTTCAAGAAAAAAAAAAAAAAACAATTACAGTATGACATTTAAAGAGGAAACAGCATCTGATGGGGCCAGGCAGACAAATGAATTCATGGGACTTCATGTGGAAGAACACCCGACAAGACATGGACTAAAAACCCATAAAAACTACAAACTAAAAAGTGTGTACGTGGAAAAACTAAGGTAGACAGGAAATGTACTTTTCCACTGATCGTTAATGCAGATGTAATGAATTGCAATCATGGCCATTGAATTCAGAGTTCAGTTTTACCACATAAACTGTGCGACTGTCGACGTCTTTGGGGTGCTCTCCAAGGCGATGCTTTCGGCGTAGCTTGGTTCCTTCTAAATTCACCTGTTACAGTAAACAAGACAGCTTTAGAATCACAGAGCAAAATTGATTCATGTACAGTTTGTACTAAAAATGCCCATTTACCTCTACAACAGAAGAATTTTTCAGAGCTCTGGCAATCAGTTTCACATCAGTGGTTAACTTTTTCATTCTGTTAAACGTTGTCAACACAGAAATCTCTACATCTATTAGGAAAAAAGGGCAAAAAGTAGTAGAACATGCTTGGGTATGTTCATAAAAAGTGCAAAGAACACTGTATAGAAAATGAATGTAAAAGACAAAACATATAAAACCAATAAGTGACCGTCCATCCTGACAGACATCATCAGCATCTATACTCACAGCCATCTCGGGACTCTTCTATGAGCTGTCCCAGAAAGCGGTCCTTGTGGAGGTTCACGTCTCCGAACCAAAACTCCACCTGTTTCTGAACGTCCGCCAGCAGCTGCTTCACCCTGTACCTCTTTTTCTTCTTCTCCTCCTCCTCCTTCTTCTCGTCGGGCTTTCTGGAAGACGAATCTCCCCCTTTGGTTTTCTTCTCCGACTCAGCCATGCTGCAGGACTAAAAGCATCCCCCAGCGCAATGCGATACTAAAAATACTAAACTCTTGAGAAGTCACAGTGAAGTCGGGCTGTCACCGTATACTGGCAGCAGTTTACGAGGTTCGGTATCACGGGAAAAAAACACGGAAAAAAAACGTTTTCTGAACGTAACTCGCTCGTTTTCTGAAGAACTGGGTCCTTTTGAAAGCAAACTTCAAGTAGATTTGAACCGGGATGCCTCGCAAGCTCAGCACCGTTGATAGCTTTTACAAATACAAAAGCCAGACAATACGCACGTTTTACCAACACCACAAAACCACAAAAGTTTAATCCGCTGCTTCAGCTGAACTTATGGTCAAAATTTACATCAGGCATTTCACTCTGGGAGCAGTGTCGCGTGTTGATGACGTAGGAGAGGCGGGGAAATTTAAAAAGGCCTTGATCTATTATGTTTGTATTGAGGGAAAAATATGAGAGAAATGACAGAAACAGAAGAAAAAAAGCAGGACTAATGAAAGACAAGCAAGCAAAATATGTACTTTGAGGCACAAAAAATGTATTTGGACCAGCTCACATTCTGAACACAAAATGATTCATTCAGGCAGAACACCAAACTGAAGAGTGAATACATACAATAATGCATTATGTTAAATAATAAAATATAGAATTATGATTTTATATTGACTTCCCAGACATGTCCTCTTTTTTGAGACTCGGGAATTATTTCTGGCTGGGCTTTTACAATTGTCCAGGTTTTTGAGCTGCTTACACACCCATGTTGTGAATGGAATGATGGAGATTCTGGAGTGAAGCATGGATGGATATTTTTGTGTGAAATGTCTACTATGACGTATTGTAAATTATGTGATGAAGTGGGTGTGATCCAAATAAATTATGCCTTACTTTACCTTATCTTACAAAGTCTAATGACTTGAGAAAACCAATGTAGTTCGGACTAAAATGTACTTACATTTTTTTAACCTTAAGAGTCTGCAGGGTGTTTTGTAAAAAAAAAAAAAAAAATCTAGATCTATAGACATATCTTCTTGTTTCTTCCGCTGCTCCCATTTAGGTTCAGCACAATGAATCTTCCGGTCTGGCTGTCCATACAATTCACATGGCATAAGTTTGACACAGTCCTAGCCATTTACCCAAGCTTGTCAAGCATGAAATACATGCATCCCCTGTGGATGGGTTATATCAATAAATGAAATGAATGACCAGAAATGAATGAATGATACATTATGTAAGGAATCTGTGAGAGGGATGTATTGACAGATATGGCATAAAAAGATAAATGTTGATAGAGGATTTGTGTTGAATAAATTCTGTATAAAGAATATAATGTATAAAAAAAATCTGACCAAATTTTTTATTCAGTTTCATGTTTTTCTTGAATTTACCCATTCATTCACCTTATCCTGGCTTCAATGTATTATCATAAAACAATAACAGTGAAAATAATAATTTAAAAAGTCATGTTGGATGGTGTTAATGAATGCAGAATGCAATAAAACATAGGTCCAAATTTAACATTTTATTTTGTTTTTGATAAAATAATTTGATACAAAAGCATTTAAATAAAAATACATATTCTGTATAAATATAATCACTCACAGAACCACAATTGTGGCCACAATAGACTCAAACTTTTCCAGTTTCCTTCGTAAATCATCTTCATCACATTTGTCCTTTCGCTCTCTGATCAGCTTTAGCAGTCTTGTGTAAAATCCACGTGCCCAGGGAATCTCCAGGTCGCACACTGACACTTTACAAATTTTATAAAGAACAGTCACCAGCTTGTCAGTGTTGCTGACATTACACCGCTGCAGGACCCACTGCACCCACTGCTCCCACATTAGGTCATCAGTGAAGGAAACAGTGAAGCACTGGCCTGCAGACACACAGTTGAGGGGTTCGGCTTCTTCCTTGCTCACGTCATTCCAAATAGCACTGCAAGAGAGTCATTGTAATTGAGTGCATCTCATGCTACTTCAGGAGAGACTGCGTGCTGTTATTACATTTTTATGCTGTGCATGGGTTTATTAATCAATGCGTTTTTGAACTGTTCGTCTGACATGTCACCTCTCACATGACTGTTTGAAGTTGAGTGACATGTTCACTATAGCCACAGCTGCTAAATGAAATGGATGGACTCACACCACATTAACCAGAGGAAGTGGAGTTAGTGCCTTTAGGGAAGATAAGCCCTTGTAGCTGATTCTGTTTCCTTCCATCCTGAACAAATAAAGAACAAACTACCAAATTACATGCATGCACTCAACAAACAAGACAACCTTTAATGTGAACATTCAAACATGTGTGAATTACAGGGCTATTGCTACATCAACCACTTTAACTATGTTTTGGGGTGCATTAAATGTTTTGGTTTATTTTTCCCTGGGCCACCTTTGCAAAAGGTCAGGAACTCACCACAACTCCCTTAGAGTCTGTTTAATTTTGATGGCATCAGCAAGAACAAATACTTCTTCATCACTGATATTTGTCCAGCCTAAGCTAAATATGAAAAATGATATGTAACAACATGCTTTGTTATAGTTTCCATATAGAATTTAGTAGATGATATACAGTCTTACCCAAGATACTCCAAAGTGTCTGATGACTTCAACACATCAGCAATAACATGTATTGCTTTCACGTCAAGACTATTTTCTCCAAGCCTAAACAGTAAAAAAAAACCATCAGTTGTGCTCTGGCTAGCTGGACCACTTTCATCACTCTGACCTGAAAATGTCACGTTTGACACAGTGTTCAAATTTTGTTGAATGTTTTGCTGAAGTGATTTTGTTTCATTGTCAGAATTGGACATTCCTGAGATAGCACCTTTGTTTCTGCAGGGAATGTAAGATCAAAGCAAAGCTGAATGTCAGAATTTGAAAGTGAAATCTAATGGTCTTTAATGTAGAAAAAAATGAATTTTGCCAGGGTCAGAATGAACCATGCTAGTCAGGGTGATCCCCATGCCCCAGTGGCATGGTTGCTTGGAGACTATTGATTTGTGCCCCATTATTCCAAAACTAGGAAATGGGAATAGAATTGAAAAATTATTTATACATATTACATCAGAATCTCTTTGTAAGAATATGCTCAAAATACTTAAGAACTCACCAAAGCCTTTCACATCTGCTCAAACAAGGCTGTAAATTCTTCAGTTCCTCTGAGGAAACCCCAGTTCCTGTTAGGTCCAGTTCTTTGATTGTCCTCTGCATCCCTTGCAGAAAGTTCCTCACCACAAGGTGGTCGACAGTAGAGAGTGTAGCATCAGTAAGGTTGATGTGCATCTCTTTGGGATGAAGCTCCTGCAGGAGCAGGTCATCCTGCTGCTCAAAGAGGCAGTGCAGGTGAGTCAGGATGTAGGCTCCAGTCTCACACAGAACCTCAGTGTCCTTCAGGAGCCACTGACAGAAAGACTTGCCACTGTCCACCTGCTCAACAAACCTTGCACTCCGGGAGAGAAGCTCCTGGTTCCGGTTTGACAGAAGGCCTGACAAGAACCTCAAAAACAGGTCCCAGTGTCCTGAGCTGTTCTTCCAAATGTAATCAGACAATAAAATCTCAGGTAAGACCCCATCTTCCATGGCACAGTAAAGTGCTGCAAAGAACTCCTGGACTGTGAGGTGTGTGAAGGAGTAAACGTCTTCTGTAAAGCCAGGCTCCTGCATAGATGTCTTGTCAAGGAACGTACTGACCACACTGTTGCATGCCAGCTCCATTACCTCCACACTGCTGCCATAGAAAAGAGTTTCGTGATTCAACAGCTTTTCATAGGCCAGTTTCCCCAACTTGATCACAATCTCATGGCACTCTTCCTTTTCCCTGTTCTTGTTGAGGGATGTGTCCACTCGCGCCTGAGTGTGAGTCCTCAGTAATGCCACTAAATACTGCGTGTAGATGTCTGTCATCGTCCTTGGTGTGTTTGTGGGCAAACTGTGACTCTCCTTCAAAGTGCTGCACACAATATGGCAGAAGGCGGGGATGTAGCAAAGAGTTAGCATGAACTCATTGGCCTGTACAGTCTCAAACATTTCCTGGGCAACCTTCTCCCATTGGAAGAATTTCTTGAAGAAGTCCCTGATCTCCATGGTGGAAAATCCTGTGATGAGTGTGAAGCAGTCAATTGCACCTATGGGGACATGGCTGACAGCCATTGGTCTGCTAGTGAGAAGCACTGAAGCCTCTGGGAGAAGCTCACCTTGGATTAGGCTGGAAAGGACTTCAGCAATCTCTCCTTTTTCATCTGGGTCGGTTACAAATACATCTACGTCACATTCATGGTAGTATTTGAACTCATCAAAACCATCTAGGATGATCAGAAGCTTGCTCTCATTTGCCAGGATGGCATCTATACATTTGGTGAGGTGACTGTTTTTCCGGAGCAACAACTCTCGAAAACTTATGGGTTTGCTGATCAAATTGAGGTCCCTGAAGGTCAAGTGCATGATAAAGTCAAAGTTACAGTGCTCTTCGTCCCTCCCAAAGTCATAGAGAATTTTCTGCACCAGGACTGTTTTGCCAATGCCAGCAATGCCGCTCACTAGAATTTTCTTAGCAGATTGGGATCCTGTCGCAGCAGTGAAAAGCTGAGAGGGCTTGATTATCCTCTGCTCCACAGACTTGCACTGCATAGATAGTCTGTGCTGGCCGAAGGTTAAGACTTCGTGCTTTTTGATCTCAAGGCTGTGGTGTCCTTTGACAACTAAGAGATTGACATAGTGTTGTGAGAAAGGCATCTTCTCTCCGTGACGAGCGTTGTAATACAGCATACTCTCACTCCGACGTTTCAGCACAGCTTTGTGCTTTTTTATCAGCTTGGTGTAATCTATGATGAGGTCGAAATCTTACATTGTCACGTTTTATAAAATATGTGGTGAAATAAAGCACTGTTTTTTGACATAGTTTTAATAGCTCAACTAAACAGATTAAGTTCAGTGTTAGGTTTTCTAGTTGAATCTGAACCAGAAACCATCAGTCCCAAACTCGGGCATGTGCTGGAGCTTAGTGTCACTCCTTTCGCTTTCATTATGCACTTACCTGTGGAATTTCCTGTTTTTATTGTGCCTTCTGTTCTCATTTCACCCAGGTGGCGGATTGCCAATAGGAAGGTTCTGGAAGCTTCTTCCCCTTTACAGTCCAGAATGTCCAGCACCTTCCTCACCCTCCTTCGGGATCCATTCTCACACAACACCTCCTCGCGGTCATCTCTGGAGAAGACCTCCATTGAGGTGAGTCGCTCCACAAGGACATCAACTTGGTTCTCTATCCTGTCCACCAGAGTCTCTCGCAGCTGCCTCAAGGTACTTAGGCAAGAGTTTTCCTTCATGCTGGCAGTTGCCATTCCCAGTCAACAGAGGGTGACTACTGAACAACAAGCAAAGATGATAAATGCTCCAAGACTGAAATTTCTTCAGCTGCTTTGTATGTACAGCCGTTTGACTAGGTTGCGACTGTCAGAGTGTACTGCAGGCGCTGTTCTCACACTGTTTATCTCTGGAATGAGGAGTGTGGGTGGAATGTATGACGCATGACTTACACACAGGATGCAAAAGAAGAACCAACAAAGGCAACTAAAATGACTGTGTGTCATATGATGCAGTCAATTGCACCCAGGACTTGTGATGTGGTATTTTTTTGCCATGTTTTTCCTTTTATTGTAAGTTTTGTGTGTATGGAACTCACTTTGTCTTTCTGCCAACTTTGATATTTCTTTGAAAACCATGTAGAATTAAACTTAACCTAATAATTTCACAACTTTTTCATTTGTATGAGCTCAGATGTATGAGTGAGCTGGTCTTAACAGTTGTTTGATGGCTGAAATAATTATGGTTTTGATTTGGAGTACTGTCACATCAGGAAAAGGAATGTAGGAATTTTATTTCAACTATTTTGAATGACAAAAACAGCCTAGAACACACCAACATGCTTTCAGTAATCTTCAAATGACAACCCATGACAAAATGACACATTTAAAAACACAGAAAAATATGTATTTCATTTACAGAACAAAATGCATTTTAATAAATATTCAGAAAGTAGAGAATCAATGACTGTGGCATATCAGGTGGTACACACGAAGATATGGAAGAAAACATCTGATGTTTTGGGGGGTAAATTTGAACTTTAGGTGCAAATAAAAAGTCTGTTTAAAATCCACTTACATGTTTCATTCATATGAACCTGTATGCCACACTGCTGTAAGTTTCCTCAGCTTTTCTGGAATATTCGTGAAATATACCACAACACTAACTAAATTATACAAGGTATGATCAGATGCAGAATTTTAATGTAAAAAAAAAATATTGTAACAGGTTGTACGAATGCCAGTATTAGGTATCACATACTAAAACGTACACCTCAACAAGAGAATCTCTCCGAACAGATGTGAAAAGATGTGGCGATGTTTTTCCATTACACAACGTATTGGGAAAACGTGATGAAGGGACTATTACTTCCAAAAACAAATGGACATGCACAATGGATTATTTTGTCTCCATGGAAAGGACTATTTATTGGATGACTCTAATGGCAACAATGATGAATTAAATCAATAAACAATAAATGTCTGCTTTTGGACAAACAAAGACAAACCCCACAGTATCACACTGGTTCAGAGAAATGTGCAAGGTACACCCAAAGAGGAAACAGGCTGTTATGGTTAAGGTGATTTTACTGCTTAATAGCAGTTTTTCAATGAAACTTTTTCTTACACGACATCATACTATGATGGGTATGCATAGGTGGAGAGCTAGGTGGGCTGCAATCCATTTAATGTAATGATGCTATAATATGTACTCTTAATGAAACCATTTCACAAATTTATCTTGTTTGCTTGGCAACATATACTGTCCTGGGACTGCTTAAAATGAATGTCACTCTGTTAACTGCATCAGCTGCAAGCTTTGGCATTTTATAATCACTATGGCAAAGTACTTTAAAATTAAATTCTCCCTGCTTTGTCATCAGCACAACTTACCTGCTTGTTGTGATGCAGGTGCCTTCATTAGCTGACTTCTCTCCTTTATATTTTGGGGTGCATCTGAAGTCCTTCAAGATACTTCTGAATTTATGGTACATTATCTTGTGACAGCTCTTGTCTGTATGGTGCACTAGGTGAACACCTGCTTTGGCAACCTTCATAGTGTTTGTTCAATCCATCAAAAGCAAATCCTCATTTAGATATTACTATCTGCACAATACACACAATATTTTTGATTGCATGCACATTTTGCATTATTTTGGATTTTAGTCCATACCATAGTTAGGATGGTGCTAGGGATCAGTATAATGAACATGTCCAGGAATTTATGAATGTTAAGATCAATTGAAAGCATGACGATGGGGAGTAAATTAGGGTTCTACACATGGAACCTAAAAGTGCAAAGTAACAAATCCCAAAACTGAGAGTATTCTCTGAAACATGGGCACTGGAAGCAAAAAAGATTAGTGCAAGCATTCATTTCATGTAGAGAGCCTATATGTGTCTAGAGCAGGCCAGTCCAAGCATGTCCCACCAATGTGGTGGTTTAAATCAGGCATTGCATGCTACCTCTCAAACTAATGAGAAGGTTTATGTTCTCTTAAAAACAGCTGATGCAGTTCAAATCCCTTTTAAATTCCTTTCTATAAACAACTAGGAAACAAGCTGACCCATCAGTTGTCATAGGCTCTATCTTTAAAATTTGTTTACTGGCTGCCACAGTCTTTTTAGGGAGCAAAGAAGAAGCATCACACTCTTATATGCATATGCATGGAATGTGTCTTGTCTTAGTTCTCCTCACAGGAAGAAAGGAAAAATATTAGAGCAGAAAACAATTCAATCAAAAGCCTTCATTAGGTTCAAATTATGGCAAATGCCTATGTTTAACATAGTCACATTAAAAGTCAAGCTGGCTTGTCTTCTACAGGCTAGTCAATGGATCTAATCCATGCCTGTCTTTAGACATGACAGAATCATCCCTTGTCCCAGATGGACCCCATTCTGCTGGTGAAGGGCAAGTGTGGGTTTGTCAAGGTCGGATGGTCTCTTTGCATCGTGACCTGTCTCGGTCCCTGTCTTCATATATCTCCTCAGGTGTCACGACAAGACAGGCAGCAGCGGGATTTAAACTGTGGGAGAGGGCAGAGATCCAGCTGCCGAACCTTCTCGCAGTACCTTGTGCTATCTGTACAGTCACCAACTGAAAAACACACACAGAGTAAAGAGCCATTAGTTAAGCCATGCCATTGTATCACTGAATATTGTAGTGATACAATATTAAAATTTCATAAAAATTTCTATAGTCTTGGGTGAACTTGCACAATAAAGTATTTTAATCAACACAAAAGAAACACTCCTCCTTGAACCGTCACCTTATCGTGGTGGAGGAGTTTGAGAGCCCTAATGATCCTAGGAGCTATGCTGTCTGGGGCACTTGGTGCCCCTGGTAGGATCTCCCATGACAAATTGGTCTTGGTAAAGAGTGAGACAAAGAACGGTTCAGAAGACCTTTCATGGAAAAAAACACAAAGAGCCAGTGTACCCGGCCCAGAGGGTTACCGGTGTCCCACCCTGGAGCCAGGCCTGGGGGTGGGACCCGTGAGCGAGCGCCTGGTGGGCGGGCTTTTGCCCATGGTGCCCAACCGGGCCTAGCCCGAACCAGATATATGGGCTCATCCGAACTGTGTACCCGCCACCCGCAGGAGGAACTTGAGTCTGGTGCAATGTGGATCGGTGGCAGACCGAGGCAGGAGCTTTGGCGGTCCCATCCGCGGACAAGGAAACTGGCTATTGGGACATGGAACATCACCTCTCTGGCGGGGAAGGAGCTGGAGCTTGTGGAAGAGGTTGAGCAGATATAGTCGGACTCACCTCGACACATAGCATTGGCCCTCGAACCCAAGTCCTTGAGAGAGGTTGGATCCTTTCCTTTGCTGGAGTTGCTCCGGGTGAGAGGCGGAGGGCTGGGGTTGGCTTTTTGTTAGCCCCAAGACTCTCAGCCTGTTTGTTGGGGTTTGGGTAGCCTTCACTGCACCTTCGGGTCGGGGAATGGGTCCTGACTGTTGTTTGTGCTTATGCGCCAAATAACTCAGAGTACCCAACCTTTTTGGAGTCCCTGGGATGAGTGCTAGATAGTGCTCCGACTGGAGACTCCATTGTCCTGCTGGGGGACTTCAATGATCACGTGGGCAATGACAGAATGACCTGGATGGGCGTGATTGGGAGGAATGGGCCGCCATATCTGAACTTGAGTGGTGTTTCGTTATTGGACTTCTGTGCAAGCCGCAGTTTGGCCATACAAACACCATGTTCGAAAATAAGGATGCTCATCGTTACACTTGGTACCAAGGCAGTCTAGGTTGCAGGTCAATGATTGACTTTGTAGTCGTATCACCTGACCTGCGACCATATGTTTTGGACACTGGGGTGAAGAGAGGAGCGGAGCTGTCAACTGATCACCACCTGGTGGTGAGTTGGATCGGATGGCAGGGGAAGATGCCACATAGACCTGGCAGACCCAAACGTATAGTGAGGGTCTGCTGGGAATGCCTGGCAGAAATACCTGTCAAGATGGTCTTCAATTCCCACCTCTGGCGGAGCTTTGACCGCGTCCCGAGAGCAGTGGGGGACATTGAGTCCAAATGGACCTTGTTGAGGTGGCTGTTGCTAGCTGTGGTCGCAAGGTGGCCGGCGCCAGTCGTGGCGGTAACCCCTGTACCCGCTGGTGGACACCATAGTTTGGGGGAGCCGTCAGGCTGAAGAAGGAGTCCTACTGGGCATGGCTGGTCTCTGGGTCTCCAGAAGCAGCAGACAGGTATTGGATGGCCAATCAGGGTGCACCAGTGGCAGTCGCCGAGGCAAAATCTCAGGAGTGGGAGGAGTTTGGTGAGGCCATGGAGAAAGTCTACCGATTGGCTCCAAAGAGGTTCTGGCAAACCATCCGACACCTCAGGAGAGGAAGGCAGCAACTTGCTCACACTGTTTCCAGTGGGGATGGGGAGCTGCTGACGTCGACTTGGGCTGTAGTTGGGCGGTGGAAGGAATACTTTGAGGAGCTCCTCAATTCCATCAACGTGCATTCCAAGGAACCAGAGCTGGGATGCTTGGGTATGGACTGTCCAATCTCAGGGGCAGAAATTGCTGAAGTAGTCAAACAGCTACACAGTGGCGGAGCTCCGGGGGTGGATGAGATCTGTCCTGGGTATCTCATGGCTAAGGATGTTGTAGGGCTGTCATGGTTGACAGGACTCTGCAACATTGCGTGGACATTGGGGGCAGTTCCGGTGGAGTGGCAGACTAGGGGGATCACACTCCTCAGCCTCACTGGAAAGGTCTACTCCAAGGTACTGGAGAGGAGGGTGGTCTTCATCGTGGCCGCGAAACTGTGGATCAACTCTTTACCCTTGCTAGGGTAATGAGGGGGCATGGGAGTTTGCCCAACCAATCCACATGTGTTTTGTGGATTTGGAGAAGTCTTATGACCATGTCCCCAGGTGCACCCTATGGGGAGTGCTCCAGGAGTATGGGATGGGCCATTCAGTCCCTGTACCTGAGTAGCGTTAGTTTGGTCCTCATAGCTGGCAGAAAGTCAGACCTGTTCCCAGTGAGGGTTGGACTCCACCAGGGCTGCCCTTTGTCACCGGTTCTGTTCATAACATATATGGACAGAATTTCTAGGCACAGTCGTGGTGTGGAGGGTGTGAAGTTTGGTGCAGAAGAATCTCATCTCTGCTTTTTGCAGATGATGTGGTCCTCCTAGCTTCATCAGGCTCTGACCTACAGCTCTTGCTGGGTAGGTTCGCAGCAGAGTGTGAAGTGGCTGGGATGAGGATCAGCTCCAAATCTGAGACCATGGTTCTCGACCGGAAAAGGGTGGCTTGCCAACTCTGGGTCGAGAGAGAGGTCCTGCCTCAAGTGGAGGAGTTTAAGTATCTCAGGGTCTTCCCTCAGTGAGGGAAGAAGGGAGCAGGAGATCGACAGGTGGATTGGAGCAGTGTCTGCAGTGATGCAGACGCTGAATCAATCTGACATGGTGAAGAGGGAGCTGAGCCAGAAAGCAAGGCTCTCGATTTACCGGTCGATCTACGTCCCAATCCTCTCCTATGGTCATAAGCTTTGGGTAATGACCAAAAGAACTAGATCACGGATACAAGTGGATACTCCGTAGGGTGGCTAGATGCAGCCTTTGAGATAGGGTGAGGGGCTCGGACATTCGGGAGGGATTCAGAGTAGAACCACTGCTCCTCCACATCAGTTGAGGTGGTTTAGCATTTGGTCAAAATGCCTCCTGGACGCCTCCCTGGAGAGGTGTTTCGGGCATGTCCTCCCAGCAGGAGGCCCCATGGGTCGACCCATGACACGCTGGAGAAATTATATCTCCAATCTGGTCTGGGAACACCTTGGGGTCCTGCCGGAGGAGCTGGTGGAGGTGGCTGGGGAGACTTCAGATATAGTGCTAGGGGACCACTAAGACCTACATTAAAAAAATTAATTATAGGAAACCTTTAACTCTGTCAACACGATTTATATCCAGCTGATGAGTACCACCCTTAATCTCTAAAAACAGTACCTTAGGCCTATTTAACTAAATTAGAGGAACTCATTTGCTCACCCTTTTTGTTTGAGTGTGAATACTTCTGACAACAAGAAGATGAACTTTAATAATTTTTTTTAACCAAATTTTATCTGGGAGGAGCCATTCACTAACAGTCATCATTAGATGTTTCATATTGCACTGCAAAAATATCCTCCATAATGAAACTTGCACTTTTCATTTCTGTCAAGACCCTTACTGATTTAGACCCTTAATGGGGTCTAATTAACCAATTATGTGGTTTGTAGCTCAGAGTCACAAACTGTACCTTTTCCACAGGACCGAATGTTGCACCGTCTCCAACTTGTGGGTCGCGGTCGCCAGGAACAGTGGATTTCCCGAATGGGCTTCCTATTGTGGCGGTGGGCACATGTCACATGGCGTGACTGAAAGCCATGACGACCACAGGTGGCAGTGCACTGAGTCCAAGGTCCTATCAGCCAGTGGAGTGCACATGCATCAGTCGTACAGTTTCTGCGTGACGAGGGTCTGTTCAGAGTCACACATACACAACCAACTGTTTATACCGAACAGCCTTAATTATTTCATATCAAATCTAGATCTAGTAAATTAAATTAGTATTTGTTACACAATCTTTTACTTTGAGAGGGCGCTGCACATTCTGTGGCTGGCTCTGGTGCTGTTCCTATCTTGGCAGAAAACAAACCGGTGCTGGGTGGCCAAACGATGACCTATACAGTGACCTTGACACTGTCATTAAACACAAAGAGCAAAATAAACATGGTCAATGTGATATGCCTGTCAAGCCTTTCCACCCATGATATCAGGCCGAGATATGCCATATTTTTTTCAATTTCTGGAATGATTCTAAAATATCAGTTTGTAGTTATAATTATATTCTAAAGGTAGTAAGCCACAATTTAAGCTAAACTCAAGAATCAGAGACCCACACTTTTTTACTGGGAAAGATCTTTGAACTGCCATAAAATGGAATAAAATTCTTATTTAGTGTCCTGTCTGTAGGAGCTGTAGTACTCACTGGCCCCCAAGAGGGTGTCATCCATTCGGCACAAGATTGGATGCTACAGGGCTGCAAGTGAGACGGCCTCTTCCCAGCCACTGCACACTTATGATCCCCATCTTCTGCACCCTGACAGGTGACTGTGCGTCTCTGCAGGCCTCCTCCACAGCTCACTGAGCAGGCTGACCAGGGGGACACCACCCACCTGATCAGAAAGTTTCAAAGAAGTCAAACACTTGAGAGTGGAAAGAAAGTGTTTATGATCTGGAAAGTAAAAATGCATTAGTCAAAATATTGTAATCAGTGTATACCAGTAACACAATGTATATTCCTACTTTTAGTTTACAAATTAATGTTGTCGGTTTCATGGCACTATATAGTGAATTATAAGCATTATAAGCATTTTTTACAGAGTATAAATCCTGCAGAATTAGTGAGTCAGACATTGTTATGTCCTAATTCTGTGAAAATATTCATTTCACAAATTGTCGTGTGAAGAGAATATGTTTTTTGGATGTGGGTGAAAGGAGATCTCAAAAACATAGTACAGTTGAATTACCTGGGGGGGCAGTGTTGTCCATGACATGAATCTGAAGACCTGTCTGGACACATCAAACTGTTGCCTGCTGCACCATCTGAACACGTACTTCCTACAATGCATACATGCCCAAAAAGAGCAATGGTAAATGTACAAGATGCCACTTGTATACTATGGAAACAATGATTCTATTTCCTAAAACAAAACAAACCATGGGTAAAATGTTGTTAATAGTTTAGTGCATTTGGGTGAGTGAATCTGTTATATGCACACCATAGACTGTCCGAGTATAAAACAACATAGCGAGACACACATCTCTAAGTAGCAGCTTCCAGAGACAGTTTTGTTGTGTAAATGAAGGGTGTAAATTGTCATTATGTTGTTTTAACCTGTTTTTCCCATTATGAATGTAATCAGAACAACAACTGAAAAAAGCCCCCACAAACAGACCTGGCATTAATTTGCATTTAGAGGGAAAAAAAATGCTTGGAGTGCTCAACATGCTTTTTGGCCCCAAATTTCATTGTCAAGTAGTTTTTTTCTGAATTCAGTCCGTCTCTTCCTTTGAGGTGAATGAAAATCAAACCTGCAAGCTTTAGAGATGACGACACAGATGTGGAGCCCACTTGGTTCTTGGCAGTACATGTGTAGAGTCCAGCATCAGCTTCACATGGAGACTTGATCTCAAGGGAGCTGTCTGGCAGAAGGCCTACTCTGCCACAACATAGACAACAAGGCTACAAGGTGGCTGGAGAGGAAGTTTACAGAGAATATGCCTTCATACAAAATGGTTATTAATTATTTTTACTGTCACTCCAAGCACTGAAGTGGCCTGTGATGCCTAAATCAAAGGGCATGGTGCAACATGGCGGGCAGTGGTGGCTTAGCTGGTAAGGAAGCGGACCCGTAATCAGAAAGTTGCCGATTCGAATCCCAAGCCACCAAGGTGGCACTGAGGCGCCACTGAACAAAGGTCCGTTCCCCACATACTGCTCCCTGGGTGCCTTTCATGCCAAACCTTTCTCTTGGAAGCCCCCCCACCTGTATCCAAGACAAGCCAGGACCCTCAACCCAAATTCCTTCCCGCAAACACACATTAAAATAATACAATTATTAATTATAAACTTTTATTTGAGAAAAAAAAATAACAGCAGTTTCAGGTTTTTGATCTTATTCTCATGGTTTTACACTGCAGTCTATAGAGAGTCTATATCATTCATCATTCATTTGAGTTATGCTCAACCCAGCCTGAGCCTGATAGAATTCAGCCCAAACCTGACCCGAGCTGACTGTTAAAGCAGAGGGCACATTTCATTGTGTACACCGTGTCTGCAGTGTATCACAATGACAATCACTTCAGTTTAATTTTTTTGTGCAACATTTCCATACAACTAAGACCCTGTGAGCTCTTGCAATGTTCAGCTTTTTAAAAGCTGTGCTTTCTTTGCATGCTCTACGAGTGCTATATTAAGAGGGAAAGGAAATGTAATAAATATAATCGTCAGATTCTTGCCTCCGTTTAACCTCCTTAGCACCTCTAGCAATAATTAAAATGCATCTGATGACAGGGCCCAAGAATTGCAAGTCACACTGACAGTTAAAACTATTATTAACAAAATTCTGCATATCAGTACAGAAAGGATAGGTAGTATACACCAGAAGTTCATGTTTGCTGACTGAGTCAAGCCAACCCGAGCTCCAATTAAAATGATTGAAATTGAGTACGAACCCAACCCAAACTGGGCCAAGGTTTACAGCTCCTGTCTATACAGGATGCAGGATTACAAATATTTTTGTAACCTCAGCGCAGATACAATTGTGTTCCTCCCCTGCGATCCCAGGTTGGTAACCAGTACGGTAAAGTGGTAAAATGTCACTTGACATAACAATTAACTGCTGAATATATAGTGTGGATTTTACTATTATTATTTGACCATACAAACATATTACAACACATAC
Source organism: Denticeps clupeoides (assembly GCF_900700375.1). Classification (NCBI taxonomy): domain Eukaryota; kingdom Metazoa; phylum Chordata; class Actinopteri; order Clupeiformes; family Denticipitidae; genus Denticeps; species Denticeps clupeoides. The sequence goes on from NC_041707.1 coordinate 24,530,770, forward strand.
AACACCTTTTAATGTTATGGTATAAAATAAAATTATTGGAGTTCATACAGTACATCATTTCACTGATAATAGAAAAAATCTTTTAATGTTATGTGTTTTTTTTTAATGAGAAATCCCAGTTTCCATATCTACCTGTACATATTTTGCATATCATGCATATTTTTCAATGGAAAAACCATTCTTACCTGCTGTTGTACTGTAGTTCTTTCCCATCCTTGGTCCAGGTGATAACTGGCTCAGGTTTGCCTGATGACTGGCATTTGAACACTAGTCTGATGACCTGTCTTGGCAGCATGACCTGGTTTCCAACATTGACCATAAATTCTAATGGCGAGGCACTGTTGCTCCACTGGTCCTTCTGTATGATCACTGGGCTTCTAAATGCTCCATCCAAAGGTTTTGTGGAATGAGGGGCTGTTCTCAGGTCAGTTTTCTGTGTGACCACACTCTGAGTTGAAACTTCCATGATCTCTTGAACATGAAAGGTGGACTCATTGGCCTCTTCATGGTTCTGTGTGAGCTCCCCCAGCAGCTGGGCCAGGAAGTTTTCCTTCTGCTGGCCTCCTGACAGGTTGCGACTGACCTCATCCAGTGTCTCCATATCCGCTACCAGAATAATGGCTGTTTCATCTTCCACGTTGGAGCCATTTTTCTCTGAAGACTCCAACAGCTCTTTGGAACTGGGACTTAGGTCCTTCATATCAAGGATACGCTGGACCACCATGTCATATTGATCTGGGGTGAAGTGTAGCTGTGTTGTGGAGAATGAAGCACCATGGACCTTCTTATCACTTTCTGAAAGCCAAAGATCTCCTTCTGGCACAGCAAGCTTCCGTTTGCTGCCAATAAATCTTAAGACAAAGTTCTCTTGGGCCTGACCTGCAACACAAGTATACACTCCAGCATCTGAGGCTCTCAGCTGCTGAATCTTGATGTAGCCCAGGTGGGAAATAGTGAGATGGGGCAAGCTCACCAGGGCCTTGCCATCTTTCAGCCAGCGAATATGGCCCTTGCGGAAGCGCCGAGTAGGGCAACGGATGACAACAGATGTCCAAGGCAAAAGGTATGCATAGCCACCCACCACAAAGTGCAGTTTTCGCCCTTTTCGCCACTGGATGTAGACCTTTTTCTGTGCTAGGATGGTTGGTTCTGGGTTGACAGCTACTGGCTTGACAAAGCCTGGAAATGACAAGAATCAGGAAACCTATAGAGTGAAATGTGATCTCTCCCTCTAATGCAGCCTTACTAGCCTGGAAGCTAAACTCTCTTGGGTGCATTTGAATTCTGTAGCTGAGCTGCTCAGAGTGGAGGAGTCTGAGAGATTTCAGCATCAACTTCCATCTGGCGCTATTCTCTTACACTTGCATTTCCCAAATCCTTTCTTTTTTTGGATCCATTGTTCCCTCAATACTTTCAACCCCCACACCCTGAATGTCTTTTCCTATTCTATCCACCAATTTGCTCTTTTAGAGCCAATAAATACCTTATTGTTCTCTATTGTGAACTTTTGGCTTACAACAAGGGTGTCAGAATAGGTTCAAGACAGTAAGCACCGTAACAGAAAAGAGAAAAATAAATTAATTTAAAAAATGATCTTGCCCCTGAGTTAACATGTGTGTTGATGTATGTAATTTTTAGCATAACTGAGACTCTTACTCTTGCATGGCAGCAATAAACACACTCGAACAGTGCCAGGCCGGGGACTGGAGTCACAGGCATCCGGCATAAGCGTCTCGTACTGGCCATTCTTGTTCAGTCTCTGGCACACAACTAGGAGCCTCTGTGTACCCTCTCCACAGGTGGCAGAACACTGGACAAAAGGATAAACAGATATCTGACATGGTGACAGTGATTCTGTCCTGTCCTGTGTTGTGCTAACCCTGTGCTGATCCTGATCAAGAAGGAGCCAGAGCACTCCATCATATTGATGTGGACCATGTAGTTTAAATGGATCTGTAGTACAGGAAACGGTAAGTAATCAGGTTGCCTGGGATAGGATGTTCTTTCTAAATTGTTAAATCAAAACATTGTTCACTGGCCCATGGTGCAGTGGGTTGGGAAAGTATTCAGACCCACTTAAATTTTACTCTTAGTGATATTGCTTCCTTCAGCTGTCCATCCGGCCAAACTGAGTTATTGAGGGAGAAGAGCCTTGGTGAGAGAGGTAAAGAAGAACCACTGAGCTCCAGAGATGCAGTCGGGACATGGGAGAAAGCTGTCAACCATCACTGGAGCCCTCCACCTATTGGTGCTTTATGGGAGTGGCCCAACGGAAGCCTCTCCTTGCATGGAATTAGCTAAAAAATCCTGAAGGACTCCAAGATGGTGAGAAATAAGATTCTCTGGTCTGATGAGACCAAGATAGAACTTTGCACTGCTCATCACCTGTCCAATACAGTCTCAACAGTGATGCATGGTGGTGGCAGCAACATGCTGTGCTTTGCAGGGACAGGACGACTGGTTGCATTTGAGGGAAAGATGAAATGTGGCCAAGTACAGGGATATCTGGACGAAAACCTTCTCCAGAGTGCTCAGGACCTCAGACTGGGCCGAAGGCTTACAATAAGACAATGACCCTAAGCACACAGCTAAAATAACGAAGGAGTGTCTTCACAACAACTCAGCGACTGTTCTTGAATACCCCTTCCATCCCTGAATTAAACCCAATTGAGAATCTCTGGAGAGACCTAAAAATGGCTGTCCACCAACATTTTACCATCCAACTTCCCAGAATTGGAGAGGATCTGCAAGGAGGAATGGCAGAGGATCCCCAAATCCAGGTTGATCCATATTCCCAAAGACTCATGGCTGTAATAGATTAAAAGGTTGCTTCTACTAAATACAGAGCAAAGGGTCTAAATACTTTGGACCATGTGATATTTCAGTTTTTATTTGTTAATAAATCTACAAAAAAAATCTTTTTTTTTTCTCTGTCAGTAAACAATATTTTTTTTTGCTACTGAATAGTGAGTAATGAATTCCTTACCTCTGACCAGTCTGTTGGGACCCACTGTGGGGGGCAGTCAGTCTGGCCACATGGCTGAAGTGTTGGTGGGCTAGATGTTGGGCAGAAGGTGTCAGGCAGCTCTAGGACACTCCCATCTGCCATACGCTGCTTACACAGCACCTCTCGCTTCTTAGTCCCACCCCCACAACTACGGGAACACTACAGGACAACATTTTATTAAAACAAAATATAAATAAAATACATATTGCTGAATGAATGTTATTTTGTTGCATTAAGTTTGAATGTACATACATTTTATTTAAATTATTTTGGGACTTTATTTGTAATCTGATTTATGACGCTGTCTTGTCCATTTAAACTGCATGTATAGCACCCAAACAAAACACAGCACACAGCATTTTGTCAGTAGTGGATCTGTATAGTGCTCATTGTTTGTACTGAAGCACAACAAATTTGAAAAAAACAAAGTGTTGTTCTCAGTACAGATATATGAACCACCATGATGCAAATGAGCAGTGTCAATGAATGCAAAGTGCTTACATTAATCTAAACAAATTTAAGATGCTCACCTGACCCCATTCACGTGGGTACCATGAAGGTGGGCAGTCAAACCGATTACAAGCCTGGACCAGGCTGGGTTTTGGCAAATTGCATTCCTCATCCTGCACCATCTGAGTATTGTTGCTGTGGTGCAGCCGCAGAATGCATTTCACTGCCCGAGTGCGAAGACCGACCCCACAGATTGCTGAACAAGAGCTCCAGGGCCCAGTGTCCCATCTGATAAAAACATTAACCAACATTATGGAATCAAAAATGATCTAAAGATTTAGTGAAACATCATGTATGCCATACTTAGAAATGCTAATGGAGACTCAGATCAGAGATAACTCGGAGATAAAATGTTGCTATGAGGTCAACTTGACAAGCAACTTGTGTACCAACAGTGGCTGCTATGAACATTGTCCTAAATGTGTCTACTCAAAATAGACGGCATTCCAGGCAATAAAAACTGAGCACCCTCTACAGACTCCCTTTATATGGGAAAGGACCCAAGAGTGAGAGGGGAAGGACTAGTATGGAGGCACTGACCTTGGCCAAGGGAAACATGGAGAACACAAAGTTTGTTGTGCTTCAAAATAAAAGAAAGTCTTGAAAAAACAGGCCAGGGAAGACAGCAAGTCTCTGGGTTTTCTAACATAGTGTGAGGAGCAGAACACCAGCCCGATGGGTACCAAGAGTGTAAATTTTCCAACTGTGGTCGGCCACAATAAACGACTTTACATTCTGCAAATGGTTTGGATACTTTAATGTCCAAGGCATTAACAGCTTTATATATTTTCTTCAAGAGACAGACCATAGTAATGATTAATGGATATTTAAGAAAACATGCTGAAAATAAAAATGGACACTTTTTTTGTCCAAAGCTAACATCAAAGCTTTTACCTGGGGTGGTAGTAGCTAACACAATATAACTTATGCATATATTAATGCTGTTTGATAGCACTTTTGCCTAAAAATAAAACACACCATTGGCACCCTGAAAATTAACAAGCTTTTATAGATCATTGATCTGAAAGCATAATTTGATTTGACTGATCCAAGGCCCTTCTAAAGATGTTTTCATGTGATGTACAAAATGGAATGGTGCAATGTGCTTGGTCTCGTAAAGATTCAGGGAGGAAAGGGAGAATGGGGAAATACGCCAGACAGATGTCCTGTTCACAGTAGTCTACCCAGTGCTTTTTTTGTGGCCTGACTGTGTTCTTGTTTCAAGGCTGGAATTGTACTGTTTCGATTTATTAAAATGACCTTGGTAAAACGTTTGTGCCGTTTGACTCCCTCTTTCTGATTGTTCACGTTCCTGACCTAGACGAGGACATAACAGTAATACACTCAAACCAGAAGACCACAAAAAAGATGCAGGTTCAAACACCACTTACTACCATTGTGTCCCTGAGTAAGACACTTAACCATGAGTGTCTCCAGGGGGTCTGTCCCTGTCACTTCTGATTGTAAGTCGCTCTGGATAAGGACGTCTGATAAATACCACAAATGTAAATGTATTCAAAGTAATAGGGATGTAAGGACATATAAATACACTTGTTGTTTTATTGTGCTTTGCAATACTGCAGCTCTGCTAACTTTAGCATTATCAAATGCACTGCAAATGCAGATAATAACTTTGGTTGCTTAAATGTAAAAGGTGGCTGTGACCTAGCTTGTTATTGAGACTGTGATAAAATCTGTTTGTTTACTTACTCAGTAGGGTAAATAAAATAAATACATGTATTATTTATATCATGGATGTTTTTTTTAAGTCAGTTAAAAACAATTACAGTATTTAATTGTATCACAATATATTTAATAGTAACCCACACAGTGTCTAATTTGTATGGAATTGCTAGATTATTGCCCCAAAATAAATTGTCCAACTCCAACATTTAAATGTAATTTCAGATGAAAGCTGCAGAACTACAAACACAACCCTTACTGTGTAATACCAGCTGGACAACTAGAATGAAGTGGTAGATCCTTTAAGTGGCTTTGACAGATAATGGTATTGAATAAAAACCTCCCCAATCTGCAATGCTTCTGATTAAGCTGCTTACTGCCCAGAGGACAGATAACATGGATGACATCCCAGAAGCCCTCTTCAGAACAGAATAACGGAAACCTGACTCTGATGGTGTCTGACCCAAATTGTATTGTCAGAGTGAGGTGACTGGGTTCATTTCCTGAACTTGAAGGGAGCCCCATTCATTTCACCTGAGTGACTAAAGTGAGTGTGAGGGAGATAGAACATTTGATGTCTCCTCTAAAAATCATCCATTTTTGTTAAAAATAATAAAGCAAAAGCAGAGCCAGCGGCAACAATACATTAAGCACTACATGAGTTTGCTTTGATTTGTGGGGTTACATAAGCATCAACAGAACGCCACTGGATCCATGCCTGGATGAAAACATGAAATGTTTTAAATGCAATCTAGCAACTGCAAAAGAACAGGAGACACAATGACAAATATTATTGGAGAAGGAATGACACTGTATGTAATAGATTTTATACATTTGATTTGTGTCATACATTGAACCTGGTTCAAAGAGTCTAACCTGGGAGGGCAGGGTTCAATATTGCATGCTTGCACCAGTTCTGGGGGTCTCCGGGTTCTTTCACACAGCCCTTCATCTGAGACTTCCTGTGTCTGCTTATTGAGACAGATCACCACTGCTTCCTGCATGCCTGTACAACACATGGAGACGAAGAGATGCACATGGTCATGACGTCCTCAAAAGACATTCCAGTCCTAATTTAAATTGCCTGATTCAATTTGTTTTAGAAGATCAATAACACATACAACAAATTCTATAGAGATATTAAACCAAATTAATGCATGGTATCTTAATAATGTAGCCATCTCTATTAAAATGAAAAATCTGTTATTTAGTGTTTGACTGCATTTCATTTCTAGCATAGTGTACACATTTCCATTTATATTTCAAGTTTTTTCAGGTTTAATGTCTGAACCAAGTAAATGCTGGAAATGGTGGTCTATCTGACCTCACGGTTATTTTTATCAGTACCCATTTTTGCTATCTTGACCCTGTCTCCTTGTCGCATAGACACCTGACACTATATAATAGGGCTCTCAGACACCCTGATTTGGAATGGTCCATCATCAGCCTTTGGAACACATTTATATTATGTATAATCTTGAAGCATCAGCTCCAGTAAGCAAAGGTAAGGCTCAGACATCTGAACTGCTGAGGCCCATCACTGGATTCTTATTGCACTTTAGTTCTAAATATAGTCTGTATAGTCCAGTAAGATGAGTGAGTGATCAACGCCAGGTCCACACTGGTTTTGAAACTAGTGTACAGAGTACAATGCAAAGCCTTGTAGGTTGAATGTGAATCAAGTCGGCTGACACTGTGATTGGTGAAGTTATCAAGGGGCTCAATTTCTATCTCAGGAAGGATCAGGTGGGAATTACTAGGGCAGTGAAGGGGATCTTTAGACATTCATGTGACCTGCAGCAGTTTTAGGAACCTAAAACGTTACCTATCTCATACATCTCTAAAAAACAACATACTGGTTGAATACACTCCTTTAAGGTTTTGCTCTGAGAGTTAAGGTTTTGAAATGTAGCACGAGGTTATTTTAAACCTTCTTCCATGCTCTTGGACTAGATAGTGCTGGTATAAATTGCTTACTGCTGATGAAGGATGTAAAATGGATGGTTTTAGTCATTTACATTTACATTTAAGGCATTTGGCAGACGCCCTTATCCAGAGTGACTTACAATGTGCTTTCAAGTTTCCATCGAGGAAGTGATCAGTTCTAGTTCATTAGGACCCTCAACTATGAATGCAATATTTTTATTCACTCTTGATGTAGATTCTCTACATATGTTAGACAATAAGAATGTTACAAGTTAATCTAAATATTCTCTAAAGAGAATTTTCAAGCTGCCGTTTGAAAATACTCAGTGACTGAGCTGTTCTGACCTCAAGGGGTATTTCATTCAACCACGGAGGGGCCAAGACAGAGAAGAGTCTAGATGAATGTCGTCCTTTTACCTTTAGCAATGGAGGGACCAGGCGAGCAGTACTGGAAGTTCAGAGTATACGAGGTGCAGTGCGAGATGTAATAAGGGCTGTGAGGTAGGATGGTGCTACTCCATGTTTGGTTTTGTAGGCCAGCATCAGTATTTTGAACCTGATGCGTGCAGCTACTGGGAGCCAGTGGAGGGAACGTAGCAGAGGGGTGGTGTGGGAGAATTTGGGAAGGTTGAATATCAGTTGTGTGGCTGCATTTTGTATGAGTTGTAGAGGTCGGATGGTACATAGAGGTAGACCAGCTAGAAGGGAGTTGCAGTAGTCCAGTCGTGAGTTTACTAAGGACTGAACCAGTATCTGGATGGCCTGTGTTGACAGATAAGGGCAGATTCGTCTGATATTGTAGAGAAGGAATCTACATGAGTGGGAAAGACTGCTGATGTGAGTCGAGAAGGAGATTATGCCACCACGTTTGTTGTCACGATTGGGTGCACCTGGAGACGCATCTGGCACCCATCTGCAGGGCGTTTATAAGGCGCTGTTGAGCATCCCATTGGGGCTGTGAAATTTTTATTACCCATGTGTAGTGTTGTTTTCAGTTCTGGCAATTGCCACAAGCCTGTGGGTTAGTTTATGTTTTACCTTTTGTTTCCCCTATTTTTGGCCCTCACGCCGATTTGGTTTTTGTTTAATAAATCATTGTTTCCAGAATGTCCCGCCTCTGCGATTCTCTCCCCAGTCAGCTCGCGGACGTGTAGGTAAATGTGGGTCATAGATTTCATCTTCCCAGATAAAATATTACCATAATGACAATTAACAGTATGCTGAACAGAGGTCAAAATTATAGATGTAGTTTTTCAGTGTACATGCCTTTGAATGGTGAGAGGAAACTGGAGAACACAGATGAAACACATGGGGAGAGCATGCACAAGGCCTGAACTGGGATTCAAATCTTGGAAGTGTGAGGTCACAGTGTGAACCACTGCGCCACTGTGCACCCATAATGCCTTATTAATTTATCACAGTGAACAACATTTTATCATAACTATCTATTTTTCTTCAGGTGGTTTCATATACAATGTTCTGGTTTCTAAATAACTCCTAGCAACATTTTTGGCTTTATATTTGAAATTCTTTATGTATTGCAGATAATAGAAAATTTGGTGCATTCACTAGTTGTCTTCTGTGAATCAACTAATACTACAATACCTATTTTACAGTGACGGCTAAAGTAAATATAAGGATCTTTACAATTTACCTCCACCACATGTCTCAGAGCACTCTGTGAATCCTTCATACTCCCAGTCATGTAGAACCTCTTTCTCTGGTGTCCGAGCCCTGTCTCTCTCCCTCTCTTCCCCTGGCTTCCACCCAGGACATGGCGTCTGGTAGCATGGCTGGCTTTCTAATGGCCTTGGTCCCTCACACTCATCATCCGGCAGGTCAGCAACTGTTTGGGAGAAAGGTAGCAGGACCTGGCACTTCACAGTTCTCCACTGCGTACCTGCTCCACATGACCGGCTACAAGAACCCCAAGGGCCTGGGATGAACCTAGAAAAAAAGAACTGGTTAGAGAATTTGATTATGGTTCTCTTTGTTTTTAGTGAAAATGTGTAAGAATTGTAAGAATATGTACCAATAAGGAAATGGGTAAGAATTACATAGAAATACATAAAAAGCAAGAAAAACACAAAGTTTAGCAGCTGTATCACAATCACAACTCATTACTCAGCAATAACTTTCAAAAGGTGCACTACAGCAGAGGGTCTTTTCTGGCCATGTATTTTTCTCACACATTTTAGTCATTCGCAGTTCAGTTCATAAACTAGAGGAGTGTTTCTGAAAGGCCATCCTCCCTGTGGTTCACTTAACAGCTGCTCTGCATTAGACCCAGTGCTCTTGAATAAATTGCTTTGATGCTTCCTTCCTCCATTTTTGAGAATGGATTGTAAGGGATATACAGCTGGAGAAGTGGAGTATAAGAGTCTCTCTGAAGCTGTTTTTTGTGTGCCAACATGATCGGGGCTGAAAAACAACTGTCATACATTCATTTGTTAAACTGAAGGGCCTGGTGGAGAGACAGAGAGGGGTGTAAGTGATCCAATATCATGCAATATCCATCTTATACCTTCAATAGCCAAGGAAGGAACTCATGCTTAAATGTCACACAGGTATCACTCTCATTAAAGAGTTCCCATGAGATGAAATAAAACTGACCTGTAAATTGTGTGCTTTTTGTGCAGTAAAAACTCACCAATCTCATAAAACCACACTGCTAACATCTGCTAATTTTTAGTAATCATTCATGAGAGGACAGGAGATTTTGGGCCTGTAATAGGCTGTGTTGTTGATGGCTTCTTTAATGAATGGTTAACTTTCTGTTGTTTTGACTTAAATATTTTTCAAATCAGAACTGAGGGTCAGAGGATATCTAAAGAGTTGAGGTTTGAAGGAATTATACGACTAACATCCTGGCATCCCCCAGATGGTGCTACATATTTGTTTACTTCCAAATTACTAATCAAATTAACCACACATGCACGCTTTGTTTCCTAGGCACTGTCTGTGGTGCCTGTATCTGTTTTAGTTCTCAGTTCAGGTCCACCCGAATTATTTGAGGTCTGATTTAGCCCGTCGTACCTGCTTTCTGTTCTTGTTTATGTTCAGCTTACCATGTCATGTACTTGTGCCATCTCATGCATGACAGAATGAGCAACACACCTTGTTTCAAGGACCTGTAGGAAAGTATGACGAATACTGAAGCTCTCTCTTTGAGCAGTGAACAGGGGTTGATTGGCTGGCCTGACTTCAATTATGAGGAGGGCAACTAGGCATGGACAACCCTCTGTCTGGATCCAGAGTATGAAGATGAGGGTGATTTGGAGGGAACCAAAGAGTGGGAGTTTTGAATTTGGCAGGACTGAATAATTGGAGTGGCCTCGCACAGAAAACCAGTACTCCACGAATGGTCTCTGTCACCAACTATACAACAACGCATCCTTCTACACCAGTTCCAACACCACGTCATCTGGTTCTGCTCACCACTGGTTTCTTTACCTCTTTGTCTGGCTCTGTTCTCTGCCGTTCTTCCTGTCCCAACAAAGTTGCCTTGTCCAATCTTCCACCGTTTCTTCTGTTCCAGCAGGTCTGTTCCCTACCTGGTTTCTTCACACCATTGCCTGGCATCCTCCTTTCTTCCAGTACCAGGAGATTTGCCATGTTCTTAGTCTGAGCTTCCAGCTCCAGCAGGTTTGCCATGCTGGCCCCAACACACTTGCTCTGGTTCCAACAAGGTCTGCTTTCCTCCATGCTTCCAGTACCAGCAGAGTTGCCCGATCCAGCACTTATTCTGGCTCAACATCCTCTCCTTTCACCCTTCTGTGTCTCACTCTTTCACTCTCTACTGTGCCCTAGGATGGTTTCCTGTGCTCTCCTGCCCCCAATGCTTTAGCTGGTGGACCTAAAGATATGGTTGGCTGGTCATAGTTGGTGGTGGATTGGAAAGCGCTGGTACTATATGTAGGGTTTGGCTGCGGAGGATTCAGTCAGGGTACTGGTTGCTGTAGACATCACCCAGAAATGCATGTCCCTGAGGTATGGTTTCATAGTGGCTGGTAGCCATTCCAAAACGTCGGGCTTACTGAATTCCTGATTATCCTGCTCTTTGGCTACCTCCAAATAACCATCATCTTTGTCCTCCAGGTCCAACCAATACACATCATCCTTTTTGTCCAGGCACGTGAAACATCTGTCCATGCTGACCTGTTATTTAGGTGTTTAATCTCACAATGTCATGCACTTGTGCCTTGTGCCTTTTCTGAAGCGTGACAAAGTCCATTTAAAATATCTCTGTCTGGTTTGAATTCATGGCATTGCCAGACCCATCTGTTGTGCCTGTGAGTCATCAAATGACATAAAAAAAAAGAGGCTGGAACTGTTTTAATTTCCTCCTCTCTATCCTAATCCAACACCCCATTGTAGCCTGATTCCCTCTTGCCACCAGGGAAGCATCTGTACGTTGAAAGTGATTTTAATGAAAAACCCATAACTTGTTCAAGTATCTCTAAAGTCAATGTCATTTAACATTTAGAACACAATTTAATGAGAACAACTACTAATAATTACTAATACTAATACTTAAAATAATATAAAATAAAAGTATTTATTTATATTTATGTACTTATTTATGCCTGCAATCACTTGGCTTTATCTAATGTATGTACCTGACACTGTACACTAAACACTGTATGTTTATTAAACATGGTGTTTATGAATCAAATAGTTTTTAACTTTATTCTTTTTTTTAACTTTATACTTTATTAATACAATTTTAAGTAATGCATTTCTTTTAACATTAAACAAGGGACAAATCATTTCTATTCAGGTCCTTGCTGACCAGCAGTGACCTGCAGGAAAATGTGGAAATGATGTCTAAAGACCAAGGGGTGGCTGGGTGTTAAAGACAAATAATGTCTAACTCATTCCCCCTTTCCAGCATTAAATATTAGAGGCGGATATTTAATGCTATAAATCTTTGTGCTGCACATTGCATGTCTGGATTAGCCGTTGCTGCGCCGTGCTGCTCTGTCTAAATCATCACCTGAGTTGAAAGACCATGATGACTTCAGCAGAGAATCTGCACACGCAGTGAGTCTAAGCTGCCACCTGCCCACGCTGTCCAACTCCTTCCAACTCATTCGCATCCAGTTCAGCCTTTCCCCCAATCTATTTAAACCAGAACCACACAGCAATGGAAGACCCATCTTACTGAGGTCAAACTTTCCATGCAAACATGAAAGAGGTGCATGTGAGCATTTCTTTCTTCAGCATCCATCTGAAAGGTCTGGAGAAGAATCTATTGCCAAATTTCTGTTTTATGCTTAGAACCAGGATGGACCCAGGATTTCTTGTTGAATGTCCAAGTTTTTCAAAGGACTGTGACAACAACTACAAGTGGACTAAGTTCAAAGGCAACTTCTGGGCAACAAAAGAAAAGGTTTCATGGGGTTTGGCATAAATGGGATTTGACCCTTAGTTAAAAAACACTCACGTGGGTTCCTCTGATATGGTTGTTTCTGCTTCCAGTTCCTGGGCCTGCCTGAACCAAGGTGGCTTGGCCTCAACTGGGAGTTTCTCTGTAACAGATGGACAGAGAATGAACATCCTAAACCCTTTTTCCTAAAGAGGAAAATGTCTGGAATTACTTCTTTGTATCTCTGCTAAGTGTGCCTCTGCTAAACAAAGAGATGCAAATAAATTAAAATAATAAATTAAAATAATGCATTGAATGCATGTGTCAAGGAGTCCAGAAGTAAATACCCATGGGTTTGTAGCAAGGGACAGCAGCCAGACAGTCCTCCTTGATGTGGGGCTTGGAAGTAGGGTTGCAGCCTCCAGCATGGAGACCTCGATGATCAACACACAGGACCACCCTGTAGCGCAGCCCTTGCCCACATGTTACAGTGCACTGTGGAGAGATAGTGTATATACAAAAATGGCAACTAGTATCTTACTTTTCGGTAAACTGAATAATTAATAATCCAGGAAACTTTAATCCACCCAGCCAATAAGAAACACACTGTTAACCTTTTTCATTTTGGACAAAGAGCTCAATCCCTGCTACTTGTATACTGTATTAAATGTTCCTTTTCAACTGTGACAGTGTCCTGCCTCAAGCTTGAGAGCAGAAAAGACGACAAATGCGAAAAGTTGTCTGCCTGCAAAGAGCTTTTTCAAAGAGTGTCCTCTGCCAAGAAAAGCATTGAACTTGAGGTCAGAAAGAGGAATGTGCAAGGTAAACATGGTCCTAGGTTTTCTGAATTTTTCAGAAGGCCACAAATCTGGTTCCCCTGGTCTCTGGATGATCTCACTCGAGGGGGAAGTTCATTTCCGCGTGAAATTGTAATTCACAGGGCTATCTTAAACAGATATTTGATTGGCTTAGGACCGCAATAGATATGGGGAAAGTAGCCCTGAGACTAGGAAATGTCTCATTTTGTGGACTGGTTTACTGATACCAGACAAGAATGTGAAATCTACTCTGTTAAAACTGCAGCCTTTTACAAATCAAACTTTTATTTGAGTGGCTGGTCTCCGGTTGTAATGTGGGGGCCATTCTTTGTCCAGACGTTCAAAACCAGATTAATCATGCTGTTTTTTTCACCTCTGCCAAACTAATTAACACATCATTAGCAGTGAGAGCACTGCAGCTGATCAGAGATAACAAAGACTAATGAGCTGCTCACTGACGCATGATTGCAGGGTCAAGTGCTAACAGTGGGGGGAAAAAACAACTCAGCACACCATAGTTCAGACGTTTTCTGTCAAGGTCTGCACACCCCTGTGATGTTTCTCCATAACCTTGAGACATAGTGCGGTTTTGGGATATTTCACAGGAAAAATGTAATCTCAGGGGCCAGCAATTAAGGGTTCAGGTCTTTGCCATGGCATGCAGGTTTCTCTAATTCACTACTTGTATTTTTGTCTTGGACTGAACCCAAGTCAACGAAAGAACCCCTTTGGTATACAGGCCTTATATTCTAAAAAAAAATTACAAAGATCCTAGGCATGGTGGTTGGAATGTACCTTTCTTCAGGTACATTACATTATGATTGCAGGTCATGCACATGACATATTGCAAATAGTTCAGTTGTACTTGTATTAATTGCGCTTAATGGGAGTTCAAGGAAAGTTAATCCAGAAGGAGTGTTTAGCATGTCATTCAGTTGATCTTTCTCATCATGCTTTTTTTTAATTTTTTTTTTTACCCCAGAGTCTTTTGTGTCTGAAGTAAGTTAACCCAACACTGTTTCACTGCAATTTCACTGTTCCACTGGAAACCAGATCCATGTTAGTGCAATTCACAATATTACCTGCTTTCACTGTATCATTTAGAATAGTGTAGAAAAGAATAGAATACTTGTGACCATTCCTGCGCCAGCCATGTTGGACAGTCAAAGTTGTTGCAGGGCTGTAAAATTGGTGTTTTGGGAGCATAAAGGCACTTCCATTCCTCTGTGGGGGTAATGGTCCCCTGCATGTCCTCTTCCACACAAGAAACCGAACGGCTTTGAACTCCCCCATCACATGAGGTGGAGCAGGCTGTCCATGGACTGCTTTCCCACCTGAAGGTAGAGTAATCACACCAGTAACAAGTGTAAAGCCATGTTCCATGGTAGTTCATGTAGAATGAAGTAGGGGTGGGCAATCTGTTCAGACAATCTTTTGGGGCAGGACCTGACACACTATTTGAATAAAAAAAACTGTATCTGTATGTACAATTGTAGGAAACAAACAGTTCAGTTTTTTCTGTTTGTGGTTCTGGGAGTTAACCATTACTCTTGAACCAGCAAAATGGCATGAGGATAAAAGGGATTTCCAGATCAAACTAGCATAATCTCCAAAGCTTTTGTTGAATTGAATTTTTGTGATACCAATGAAAATATGAAGTTCACATAGAGAGACCGTAATCCCAAACGAACTGTAAATTGTGGGAAGTAAGTGCCTACCTGCCATGCTGAGTGTTCCTGACTGTTAATAAATCCCATTTGTTTGCTTTACATTGGTATCTTCCGTGCTTCCAACACGGTCCTGACAGCACTTTATTTATTTAATGACATATTCTGTGTGGTTCCTCTGAAAAGCAGATCAAATGGAAAATTTAGATTGTCCATGGCACAAGATCATTAGATTGCCCACCCACTACACTGAAGTATACAGTGAACAGTTCTGTGAAGTTTGTCTAGAGTTAGAAATCAGTTCATCATAGACATAGACAGCACTGCAAACAACCCCCTATGGATTTTCCTGAACTAAAATGCACCATTCGCAGCACAGTGAGTTATATTGGAAACTCCGTAAATACCCTGAAATGTTGCCAAACAATGCTATAAAAAGTCTGTTTCAACATTATAGTTCCAGAAGCTTCCCTGTGCATCACCATTGGATATCGAAAGGGGAACACTTTTGCCCCCCATGTGCTACTGATGTCTTTCCAGACTGAGCTGGTCTGGCCTGGACAGAATTAGACCTTTTGACATCTGGAAACCCTGTAATGGTAGTCTCAGGTGTACTGGAAAGATGGAGAGGAACAACAGTTTATGACAGACCTGAGCCAGACTGCAATATACAGTCTTAAGGCACATGATATTCTTGTTACATACCGTGGTAAGGGATGGTAGAGGTCATATGGCATGATCTGTTTGTAGCCATCACTAAAGCAAAAAATTAAAAATAAAAAATAAAAATTCAGTGAGCTCAAAATAAATAATCTTCTTGTCACCTTTTATAAATGCCTATTATCCAACCCTTTATGGGGTTAAATGAAGATCTACACTTAAATATGCACATAACCTATCCAGACAGATGAAAGTAGAGTACAGTATGATGATCCAACCACAGAACTATGAAAACATGCTTTAATTCAAATATCAGTTGCTTTGTGACTGAAAAACCTTACCTTGCGGGACAAGGGTCCATATTACACTCCTGAAGCTTTGGTTTGGGTTTGATGTTCTCTGGATAATAGTGACAGTACTGGTCCACCACCACACGATAAGTCCTCAGATCAAAGCATTCAGCAGAAGTAAGCTGATATCCTGTTACAGTTAAGAAAATGCTCGGCATTTGGCATTGTTTTAGTGTGCTATTGCACAATCAAAACACAGATGCGCAGATACAAGCTTTTATAGCTAATATGTTATAATATGATTTAGCATCTGACCTCCCCCGCAGGTGACTGAGCATGGGTAGAAATCAGTTTCCTTCCAACGATGGATGATGGGCTGGTAGAATATGAACTGTACCACACTGTCAGCACCACTTGAATACTGGACCTAATATGCCATAAAGTAAAGGAAAAAACACTTTAACAACAACAAAAAATAAGAAAAAAGAAACGATGGTTCAGTTGCAAAGGGAGTTACAAGAGTTAGTATTTCCTGCAAATGCATTCTGAACCCAGCTAGCTCTCAGTGGGATAACAACACAACCAACCACAACATTTTAAAGTGACACAGAGCATACAGAATGTTTGAAATGTTCCTGGACCTATCAGTGACCTACAGAACACATTCCACCGTTACTGACAGCCTACGTCAATGGGGAGTGAGAATGGGCCAGAATCAGCAGAGTTTGTCCAGAGTCTTTTGCTGTGAAGAGTCCTGCTGAGTCCACTTGGCCAGTGGCGTCTCAAAGTCAGCTATGTGGCTCTAGTTAAGCAGTGAAAGGACATTGTCTTAGAGTATGTCCGCAAATAATTTTTCAGTTCATTGTTCATATAGTTCATATAGCATTAAATCTTCCTTTGAACGCAAGCAACACTGATTAAAAGAAAGTAGTAATTTTAAAACAAAAAAATGTGGAATCAACAACATCAGTTTAAATCATACAGGTTGACCAGATATAGTCTCATTTTTTTGGATCTTGGTGATTTTGGTGTTGGTATTGAAAATATTGTGTGGTGCAAATTTTCCAATTGGCCCTAATAATAATGGTAATGATCATAAAGGGTTGAGAGTGCACAGATCTCACACAGAAGATCATCTGAAGACTGTAATCGGTCCTTCATAAACCCGCTATTAAAGTCTTGCTCAGAGTGAGAGAGTGGCTTTGGTGTGGTCCTGCTCAAATAAACCTGCTAAAGCTTGTCACATTCCATGGTGGTGACAAAGTGTTTCATAGTAGGGTAAGATATAGCTCCCCATGCTGCACAGCTGAGCCAGGTGTGGAGCCCGGCAAAACAACAAAAGCTCCTCAATCCCTTCATCTGTTAATAAAGAAACCTATTGAAAACATATGTCTGAAAACATGCATTTTGGAAAAGAGGTCTGACGAACATACGTTTCCTCTCCATCTACTGCTGATCCCATATGGGTTGTGTGACAAAGTATTGGAGAGTTTCTACATTGTAATAATTCATTGCAATCATTTAGTATGATGCAGGGACACAGTGACTGGCCTTACTTGCAGTACAAAGAGTGTACTTGGCTGAAGACATTCTAAAATGAACAGCAATTATTTGAGTTTAGAACCGGTTAAGAACCTGTTAAATTTATTTTCAAATTTCCTGCCATGAATTTGGACAGAGGGATCAAACATCTAACTATTAATTTACCAAATCTGACAAATATTTGCACATTCACTCATAATAGAACAACCATGTGACTTGTAATACCTTTTCCGACTCTCCTCTGTGTTTACAAAAGCTGTGATATGAACTGGCTGTCTGCCTGGTGTTAGATTAGAAAATTAAGCATTTACAGCATCTATTTCTATTAGGATTGGGCTTTAGGTTTGTGTGTGTATGTGGGTATATGGGTGAGCTGTTTTCAGGCGTTTTCCATCAGGCCTGGTACATTTGTAACGGAATTTAGTTCTTTGTTGCATGGAGATTAATTAAAAGCATAGCAAATGGAACATGGCTTCTTCACAATGGAAATAATAAAAGCCCACCATTTTTTCCATCAGGAAAGCCCACCCTGTAGGTTGAATCCTATAATCACTTGCCATGTGGCTATGCAATGCCTTTGGAGGGAGATTACTGAGAGAGAGAGTTAGACTGCTAGGATTTCCATCTATCAACCCATATCAGACAAAGTTCCTCTCTCTAGCTTTCTAGGTAACATGCACTCATATTTGTAGCTTATTTTTAATGAATACTTCATGCTACATCACTGAATTGAATTATTGAACCAGTATCAGAATGAATTTCTGATTTAAGTACTTCTGCAAGTTACTAAGATGCTCTGCATAATGTAAATGCAAATGTCTTGTACCACAGAAATAGGAATTCGGATAGGTTTATCCTGCTTGACCACGGACAGTTTCTTACTTTGACAGAGAAGTCAGCTCCCAGCGGTCCAGTGATTCTGAGGACTTCTTTATCGGGGAGCTTCTGATACTCTACTGTGGTGTTCTCCAAATGATACTGCTGGGAGGCATCCAGGGAGAGCTCCCCTTTCATCCCCTGAAGTGTCTTAGTCTCCAAAACTACAAAAGGAAACACAACACCAACTTGCTAGAACAACAGGTACCCCTACAGGGAGTTATTGCTACCAACAATTACTTTCAGAACCTTAGATCGCAGACATACTGGCTGATAATTGTATTTGTCAAGTGTGTGCATGGACTTATGAAACTACAAATTTTTTTCTTTACATCTTGACCATGAATTAGCCCTGTGCTAAAACGGGCTGTGTTTTAATCTGGCATTGGGCATTTACTGAATATTAACAGCAGCAGTAAAAACACATTTCAGTCTCTAGTGTTAGGATGGACAGATCCTTAACAGAAGTCATGTGTTTGATCATTAAGTGGGATAATCTCACATGTGCACAGTATGACAAGTACAAGTGAATGCTATAATAAAAATAGATTAGCTCAGTCCCAAGTGATGTATTACCTTGAGCCACAGAATTGTTTTAAAGAATAGGTATTTCCCTATAAAAGTGTGAAACAATTTTGGTGCAGTTAACAAAATGCAACCAGTTACTGTTTGGTCAATTGTGACCTTTTTCATGTAAGGTCATGCCATTGACCATTCCTTCCTTCCATGTCAAAGCAACACTTAGCATTGTATACATAGTGATACAATGAGTGGACAGACTTCTTCATATTTTAGCAGAAGCCCCCTAGACCTACCAAGACTTACACAAGTGATCCAGGCCTTTTAAAATCAGTCGCACATGACGGCTGCCATAGGGGATAACAATGACTGTGTCCTCAGCTGAAAGAAGAGCAAATGGTTTCTGTCAGTTTCACATGAGACATTGTCACATGTTTCAGATCATCCAACAAATGTAAATGTCTGACAAAGATAACCCAAGAAAAATAAAATTTAATTTTGTTTATGTGCGTTATATTTATCACTTAAGTGTGACAAAAATAAGAAACCAGGAAGAGGCAACTGTATATAACAGCATTGTATGTAACCGTAAATGAAAACTATAAAACAGAATATTCCAGTAGTGATATCCAACACGGCCAGCCTTAAAAGTGTTTTAATCATGATGCATTTCTGTATATAATTCTCAATTCACCTGACAAGAACTTGGCAGCATGGTGCATTTAAGTGGGTCATATATTCCTTTGATTAACTATATCTGCCTAAATTAAAATGCAGTTAACTACAAACATGCAATCATCTTCTAATCATTTATAACATGATATACAGGGAGTGCAGAATTATTAGGCAAATGAGTATTTTGTCCACATCCTCTTCTTGCATGTTGTCTTACTCCAAGCTGTATAGGCTCGAAAGCCTACTACCAATTAAGCATATTAGGTGATGTGCATCTCTGTAATGAGAAGGGGTGTGGTCTAATGATATCAACACCCTATATCAGGTGTGCATAATTATTAGGCAACTTCCTTTCCTTTGGCAAAATGGGTCAAAAGAAGGACTTGACAGGCTCAGAAAAGTCAAAAATAGTGAGATATCTTGCAGAGGGATGCAGCACTCTTCAAATTGCAAAGCTTCTAAAGCGTGATCATCGAACAATCGAGCGTTTCATTCAAAATAGTCAACAGGGTCGCAAGAAGCGTGTGGAAAAACCAAGGCGCAAAATAACTGGCCATGAACTGAGAAGTCAAGCGTGCAGCTGCCAAGATGCCACTTGCCACCAGTTTGGCCATATTTCAGAGCTGTAACATCACTGGAGTGCCCAAAAGCACAAGGTGTGCAATACTCAGAAACATGGCCAAGGTAAGAAAGGCTGAAAGACGACCACCACTGAACAAGACACACAAGCTGAAGCGTCAAGACTGGGCCAAGAAATATCTCAAGACTGATTTTTCTAAGGTTTTATGGACTGATGAAATGAGAGTGAGTCTTGATGGGCCAGATGGATGGGCCCGTGGCTGGATTGGTAAAGGGAAGAGAGCTCCAGTCCGACTCAGACACCAGCAAGGTGGAAGTGGAGTACTGGTTTGGGCTGGTATCATCAAAGATGAGCTTGAGGGGCCTTTTCGGGTTGAGGATGGAGTCAAGCTCAACTCAGTCCTACTGCCAGTTTCTGGTACAGGAAGAAGTCTGCATCCTTCAAGAAAAACATGATTTTCATGCAGGACAATGCTCCATCACACGCGTCCAAGTACTCCACAGCGTGGCTGGCAAGAAAGGGTATAAAAGAAGAAAAACTAATGACATGGCCTCCTTGTTCACCTGATCTGAACCCCATTGAGAACCTGTGGTCCATCAAATGTGAGGTTTACAAGGAGGGAAAACAGTACACCTCTCTGAACAGTGTCTGGAAGGCTGTGGTTGCTGCTGCATGCAATGTTGATGGTGAACAGATCAAAACACTGACAGAATCCATGGATGGCAGGCTTTTGAGTGTCCTTGCAAAGAAAGGTGGCTATATTGGTCGCTGATTTGTTTTTGAATGTCAGAAATGTATATTTGTGAATGTGGAGATGTTATATTGGTTTCACTGGTAAAAATAAATAATTGAAATTGGTATATATTTGTTTTTTGTTAAGTTGCCTAATAATTATGCACAGTAATAGTCACCTGCACACACAGATATCCCCCTAAAATAGCTAAAAATAAAAACAAACTAAAAACTACTTCCAAAAACATTCAGCTTTGATACTAATGAGTTTTTTGGGTTCATTGAGAACATGGTTGTTCAATAATAAAATTATTCCTCAAAAATACAACTTGCCTAATAATTCTGCACTCCCTGTAATATGATCACATATAATTATGTTCCTGCAACCTTCAAATGCATTGTAAAGCACTAATTCTTTAATGAGGAAATGCATAATCACATGAACTTGAATATCCAAAAATCAAAGTCTTGGAAAAAAGCTTCAAATTTCGTACTCTTTCCTGTTGAATGCTGGGTTTTGAAGTGTCCCCGAACAAGCCTGCAGGATGTGCCATCGCCATTGCAGATGCCACAGTTGTCTTCCTTTGCTGTGCTCCCAAGTTGAAGGTCACAGCCAACAATCTGCCATCGTAAACAGTAGCTTTATTCCTAGTACTAACAACTGCTCTGCATTTTCCTTTGTTTAATCAGTGTTTTGAAGTCTGCCTAACCAAACTCACACACCTTTAAATCAGGATCATAAGATTACATAGTTCCCATAGTTAACACAAAAGGAAGGGGAATGCAGCATTAGTTGTACCTGGCAGGCTCCACTGATGCACATATCCAAGGACTCTGTATAGCAGCGAGTCCCATCCAGTACCTTTGGTGCCAGCTCTACTACAAGGCCTGTGCCCTTGGCCTTGCATTTTAGAGCACAGGGGTTTTCAGGATCATTGTCCACTGGTAGCCATTCATAGTACTGGCCCTGGTAGTGAACATCAGCATGGGCTGAGCATTGCTGAGCACGGAAGTCTCCAGAATCAGGGGGGCAATCCTGAAAAAAGCATATACGATCATGTGATATTAGTAATACCATCACCAACATCCTCCATGAATAGCAATATGATCTATTTTGAGTAAGGAAAATATATTCCTTACACTTTATGAGCTTCAGTCCTCCACATGCAGTAAAGCTCAAAATCTTGTGCTTACCAAATTACTGCAGGTCCGGTATTTGATATTCTGTCCCTCACAGGATCTGTGGCAGAGGGAGGAAAATGAGGTGAGAGCAGGCTGAGAAAAACACAATTACACCCAGATTTACTGTTCACTTCATCTGTCATGTGAAACTCTTGAGGATAAACTTAGACAGCTACTCGGCCATTAAAAAAACCCAATCATACATTTTTTTGTTTTGAGAAAAAGCAAACAGATATGACCCTTGTGCCTCCCTACATAAATCCTTACGCCTCTGTGAGCTCCACGCTAATACCTCATAAAAGCAATGGCTGTTAAACTGAGCGTGCTTAATATTTAGACTCTATGGACTCTCTTCAGAGGTCTTCCCTTTATGTTGTCTTTTTCACATAAGCCCGACCACAAGCCTTGGATTCCTTTTTGCTTTGAAGGCCCAGCAATAAATGACACGGCAGCAAAAGGCCGATTACTCTGCAGCACAAGAGAGATTACATAAATGAGGTGCTTTGACTTCAGTAACATATGCGAAATTCCTGTGTCACTTGCGCTTATCTAATCTCTACCCTTGATTAGAGGCAACAAGGCTCCCCAAGAATTTTGAATTGTGGACTCACAGAGGATCAAAATTTTATGATCTTATTTCAGCGGGAAAGAATAGGAGATGCGCATGGCATGGCAAGACCATTATATCCACAACATATCCAGACTGGCCGGCCTGCCAAGCCAAACAGGCGAGTGAGGGGCCCTCAGCCACTTCTCTGGGGATGTTTGAATGACAGGCAGTGCAGATGAAATTTGGTGTACATAAAAATGAAGCCATGTTGGTGATTTATTTCAGAAGTGGAGAATGAGTAAAACTAGGGAGAGAGAAAATTCCCAGCACGCTGCATAAAGTGAACGCAAGCCAGGTTTGAAAGCAGGCAGCGTGCCTTGGAAGCCAGACCAGGAGAAGGTGAACGGGAATTCATCATGACATCATGCAATTGGGAGGGAGGCTGTTTTGAATTCCAGGGGTCCCAAACGGACATGTTAACTCCTGAACTACAACCAAGACACACACAGCTACCAAATGCTCCCTCCTTCCGCCCCTCTGCACGGAAGGCCCTCCAGGCTGCCAGAGAGCTGGCACATAAATAATTCCTTCTCTGGCCCTGAGGAAAAACAGGATACAACAATATCACGGATGTGTTACAATTTACAAAGCAAATGGAAGTTATGACCAAATCAGTAAAAACCTTCATAACGAAATGACCACACAGTTAAATTTGATTTAACTTTTTTATGCTGGCCACATGATAAATTAGATTATGCATACTTAGGATGGGTTATGTAGCTGAATGCATGAGCTTAAAGAAATGGGATCTGTTTGAGTATGAAAAGCTTTTCGAGGCATTTGGATGAAAGCAGGACCGACATGGAGTGTTGGTCTATCAAAGTATTGTTCAGTGCCCTACTGACCTCTCAACAGGTCATTTGAAGGTAAAACGAGGAGTGCCGTAATAGAATAATCGCTCACAGTTCAGGTCAGAGACGATGGCGAATGACCCCTCATCATCGCCAGAATTTGAAGAAAGCACTAATGACTAGGGAAACATGAGGAGAGAAACAAAAGCCTTTTAGAAAGGGAAAGGTCACTAAGGGAGCATGTCAGGAAATGGGAGACATTGCACATCTCTTGGTCTGTCTGGAAAATCAACAAATTTGTTTGTTAAAACCCTTGCAAGATTTGAATGTCAGAAAAAATTTGAAACATTGATCTGCAAAATATGCATGTTTCAGAATCCAAAGAAACTGAGGAAACTCCCTGACTGTGTTTCTTTCATACTTTTGGCAGAATAGGAAAGGTCACTGCTGCAAGGGCTGCCTCCCCTGTCACCCCCTGGCTGTGGTTCATCCAGCCAATGCTCTTTCCTGCCGACAACGTGTCGCATGCTCTCTCACTTTCTCTCTCTCTTTCAAACTCCTTTTCTCTCTTATTGTATGCAGCTGGAGGTGGTTAGAGTCCAGCTCTGTAACACTCACTCAGCACATTTGGTGTGATGCTGGAGCACAACGCTGAGGCATGTGCATACACATACACATACACAGACACACACACACACACACTGTCTACACATCTAGACAGAGGCTGATTCATTGATGGTGATGCTCCAGGTTAATGACAGAGAAAGGCTCAGTGAGGAACGGGAAGACAGACACCACGGGAGATTGGATTTCCAGGTCTGTCATACTGTCAATCAGTTCTGGAGCTTCCATTATGACAGACTGATCTGGTCAAGCTGAATGAGAAAAAGGGATGGCTAATTCCAATCTCAAAACCTTCTTTGGCTTTTTGTTAAAGTCCTAGACACTCATTTCACTTCACTTTGACACAGTGTCAATTATAAAGTCAAGTTTATAAAGTTTATAAAGTCAAGACCCCCTGTTAGACACAGACACAGACAAAGTTAAATTCACCCTAGTTAGGCTGTCCTAGTTAGGGTACCGAGCCACTGTACCACCAATATACCACTATAACCACATATTTCAGTATCGGTCGTACAGTGCCACCGTCTGCCGCTGCTTCTGTTTGTTTTCTCCGAGACACGGAATCAGGCGCCCAGACTACTGGCAGACCCCAGTGAAGAGACAAGCAGATAAATCCTGGTTCCTGACAACTGCTAAACGAGGACATAGCATGAAATGAACCAGAGGGTCACAACAGCCACCACCACCACCATTACAACTACAGCTTCAGGGATCTTCAAGTGGACCAGTAGCATCATTATGGACACGTAATCTAGACCATGACACTGGACTACATTCTGGACTTCTCCAACCCTACAACTGTAGGACTTATTATTATATTGTACAAATCATCACTAGCCCTGCACTGACACAATTTGCAGGCTCACTCTACCTTGGAAGGGGGTCCCTCTCTGTATCACTTCTTCCCAAGGTTTCTTCCTTTCTTTTTTTTTTTCTCTCTCCAAGAGTTTTTTTTTCTTTGGAGTTTTTCCTTGTGTGCAGAATGGTCAAGTGTGGGGGGTGTCAACTGCATGGCTTGTCAAAGTCCATTGAGACATACTGTATGTGATTTTGGGCTATATAAGAAATAAATGTTGTTGTGTTGTTGTTGTAATGTCTTAGTGGAGATTCAACATTCAAGAAAGTATATTGTCAGCTAATGAAGTCAACAGAGAGTTTGAAATATATTGTTTTTCTGGAGAGATGCTCCAACATTTAACAGAACAATCATTAGATGCACAGTGCAATTTAAGAGAAGATTACAAGAGTGTAAGACCAGGAAGCTATAATTATTAAAAACTTCCATATGCTTAGGCCTAATCAGAAGTCTTCAAGCATGGTCTTTAAATAACTTACTAAGACCACAAAATACATAAAACACTTCACTCACTCTCACTCATTCAGGATCCAGACTCACTTACTCCAGAAAGCCTAAAGAACACAACATGAAGTTAAATAATAAATATAGTTAAATAGTATTTTTTTCCCACATAAATCAGCAATACATTTGCAGTCAGAAGTTCAAATACACTCATCATGAGTATGAATGTCATGGAAATATGGTGATTTTTAATGATTCCAAGATACAGGCTGTATAATTATTCCATACCAGGAAAAAAATATTTCAAAGAAATTACTGAGAGACTAAAATTACCATTACATTCATGGCTATGATGAGTGTATGTTAACATCTGACTGCAACTGACCATCACTTATTCATTGTATCAAAGAGTACAGGCACTGGATGAGAGCATCTGCCAAATGCTGTAAATGTAAGGAGTATACAATAATATCACCATTATAACCTTACATTTTTTTGTATATTGTATTTTTTTATTTTATATTTCATCTTAAAATGTAAGTTCAAGTGCAGGGTGGTAGTAGCCTAGTGGGTAACACACTCGCCTATGAACCAGAAGACCCAGGTTCAAACCCCACTTACTACCATTGTGTCCCTGAGCAAGACACTTAACCCTAAATTGCTCCGGGGGGGACTGTCCCTGTAAATACTGATTGTAAGTCGCTCTGGATAAGGGCATCTGATAAATACTGTAAATACTGTAAAGTTCAAACAGGCAAACAAACAATGGTTGGTATCCTTACATGGCATCATGGTTGGACGTAGTTTAGCAATGCTGCATATTGCATGGTGTGTATATGTTATGTTCACCATGCAATAGATGCATGACTTTAGTCTGACGATTGTTGAGACTGTTGAGGTTCTAGTTTTCTAACCAGTAGTTTTAAAAAAACGGACTGTTTCTTAAGTTGAATGTAGAGCCCAACATTCATATTCTGCCCAAGCAATATTCCACTGAGGTTTCTGTGTGTTTGGTTTCAGCTCTGATGGATTCAGAGTAGGTGGTCCTTAAATGTCAGTATGTTAGTGAACCTCAAGATGGTGGCCAATAGCTAATTGCCAATTTATAAAAAATCTAAAATAAAGAAGCACACTTAAATAGTGCTTCATTCCTAGCCATGAATAGCACATACTAAAATATCACTGTTTGACCTTATAATTACTGCTGATCATGGTTTTGGAACTCTAAATGTTCAGCTGTGTGCAAAACGTTTGTGTTTTTTTTTAAATTGAAATATGTTTGGGCTGGAAAAACTGCAAATGCTGGGCATGTCCAATTTTTTTTTTTGTGAGATTGGCCCCGGCCATCCTGTGGAAAAACCTAAATATCGCTACAGCCAACTGGTTTCTACTGTGGCCAGCCATGTATCTATCAATACTGGTTTCTCACATCTTGCTCAATTGTTTGGCTCCACAGCGAGACACTATTAATTCCAAGATTTCAGATTTTATACAAGATTTTACATTTCTCAAATTTTTGTCAGCAGTATTACAGGCTATTTTAAAATGTCATTAAAACAGAACTTTATATTGTTTCAGGGCATCACCTGGCAAAGACAAAACAGGTGTAGAATTCACCTATCCAGTCCATTCTTATTTGTGTGTGATAAAGCAAAAGACATGACAAGTAGATTAAAAAATTTAATAGACTGCATGCAAGCATTCTACTTCTCTTAGCTTGTAATACAGAGAAGTTGGGTATCAGTATACCTCACAAACATGATTCCAGCTAAAAGCATCTCAGGACTACATACAAGAAGGCTTATCAGTGATTTAATTCAAACTTTCTGATGGGCAAACTAGTGAAAGTGAATTTCTGAACTCAGTGAGAACACAAAGCCTTGTACACTTTAAAAAGGTCTTTGATCTTCCACCCTGCCTAAGATCCTGACCTTGTTTCCACGCTAAAGGTTAACATGGCTGCTTAAAAGTCCCAACACCACAACAATTCAGCCCCTTTTGCCAGCTCACACAAACAGCCTGCAAAAGCCTCACCACAATTCCTCATAAAGTACTGGGCCTCAAACACCTCCAGTCGCAGGGGCCTATTTTTAATGGCCATTTCAAAATTCAGGGTGTGCTCAAGTGCCAAATCTCACACTGGCAAACAAAATGAACGTGTGCCTTGTCATAGATTCAAGACTGAAATGTTTCCTCATTTTTTGCACTGGGCAAGAATGAGGGGCTTTCCAGTAGAGAGTAAAAAAAATTGATTTGCATTCTGGCTTCAACTGATATTTAATGTCACATTTACAACATTTATCAGATGCCCTTATCCAGAGCGACTTACAATCAGTAGGCACTCAGGGTTAACACAATGGTAGTAAGTGGTGTTTGAACCTGGGTCTTATGATTCATAGGCTACTACCACCTCAGAACTAAGCATGTTAAATAGCTGCTACTTTTGAAGAAATGCTCCATGATGACCTTAAATAATACTGTTGATGCTAAGATGTATAATTTCATCTAAGTCTGGACCAAAATGGCAGACTCGATCCCTCAGTGCACTCAGTCCACTGGGCATCTTAGAAACTCACAGTGCATCATGGGAATCATAAAGGCAAGAATGCATGAG
Source organism: Denticeps clupeoides (assembly GCF_900700375.1). Taxonomy (NCBI): domain Eukaryota; kingdom Metazoa; phylum Chordata; class Actinopteri; order Clupeiformes; family Denticipitidae; genus Denticeps; species Denticeps clupeoides. The sequence goes on from NC_041707.1 coordinate 24,558,744, forward strand.
GTCACTGGGCAGACATTTTCCAGCCCATAAATGTGACAACATTTCTATGGAAAACATACTCTCTTACTCTTGCACGCCATGGCAATCCCTTTATAATTGGCCACTTCATTTATCCACTTGCTGCTGGATTTGGCTCAATGCAGATTTATTGGAACTGATTTGGCACAGATTTGTGGGGTAGGTTTCCGTGCCCTCTATTGATCATCAGCCTCCTCAATCTGGCAATGGCACTGTTTGCTGCAATACACACATGTATTCCTGGGCTCCATTTGGAATAAAAAACCAATGTTTCTCTGCTAACTGTCTTTAACAGTCACATAAAATGCATTTTATTATTATTGAGTGTTTCTGTTACAGACATTGGGACACAGTCCTATGGCGATATATATACTGTTATTATGAACAAATCCATGTGTATTTGGAAGGACATAAACCAGCAAGAGGGACTACTCTTTTATACGACTTAATGGAAATCAGTCAGACCATCTGAGAAAAGAGATTCCTGCTGCCTAGTTTAAAGAGGCTTTAACTAATTGTTTGGTATATTATTGGTTAATTTGGGAATTTATGATACAGTTTTAATGACACTTGATGTTATGATCTGCCAATTCTTTTGTTTTCCCTCAATATAGTTGGTGTGAATAACAGTAAAGCACTTGTGGTTAATTTAACACATTAATTGAACAAAATTCTTAAAAACCTGGCCACTTTCACCTCGTTTTTTACAACGTTGCTCTGAGGTCCCCCCTCTTTTTCAGACATTTTTGTTGTTTGCTGAAGCCCTTTGTCACATCTTTAACAAATAAACCCTGAGTTGTAGCACAGTAGGTGTTCAGAGGGGTGACCCTGAGGATGGGCAGCAGGCTGTTAAAAAAGGCATGCGGACGAAAGAGTCACAAGGGATCATGGGAAAGTTTACTTAGAGCTGAGGCAGCGTCTAAGGGAGTAGGAGGCCCCACCACCGCAGGTGCGCGAACACTCGCTCCAGGAACCCCAGGCGTCCCACAGAGTGTCTCGGTCCTCCTCCGAACGCGCTGTGCGTGAACTCTGCAGGGGATTGAGAGCGAAAGAGAGAAAAGAGTTCATAACAGTAGCATATAGGTAACAGTACAGTGTATAAATATTTACATACACTGTTATGGTCATGAAATACAGTAACACAAGACATGAATATATGTGAGTAAAAAACACACATTGTTCTGCTGCAGTGCTGTTTCAACAAAATAAAACATTAAGAGGGGGCAATGTGCGATGCTGAAACCACTGAGATTCTTTCTAAACAGACACTGGCAGCAGGGATCAGGTTGCAGCACTCAGCAACGAGACAAAAAGACCCATATCACTCCATCCACTCTCCCACCTCCAAGATGTTCGACTTTCGCTTTCACTGTCATCACCTTCTGCTCACTTTTCAATTGGCTGGGGAAAAGTGGATTGAAGACAACTCAGACACAAAAGAAAGACTGCTTGACCCACAATGCCCTTCTTCAGTGTGAAGCTTGACCCTGCCAACTCCCAGCAGGTACTCTTAAGGGCAGAGATACATGAGACTCAGAAAAAGATTGAAGAGGAGCATCTATTCTAAGGTCAAATGGAATTGTTTGTCAGTCTGCTACTGCCATCTTATCAGTACACATTATGCCTGCTATGTGATGCCCTACGATTGCAGGCCAAATGTCAGTTGTCATTCTGTGACTGTTAAGACTGCACCGGTACCAAGAAAATCTGTATATTTTATTGCATATAAGATGTCTAAAGAAACATTTTTGCATTTTAATGTTTAGTAGTCAGTCATTTTTTAAAATGAATGAATAGAAATGCATCTCCTAAAGAACAGGGTAGAACCCTTGCTGGTAGGAAATGACCAGAGCTCTTTCATTTCCTTCAGTATATTCTAGTCAGATGTCCGAGTCATCTTTTGCAGTCCCAGTCCTCCACTCCCATTCCCCCTATTCTAATTGCACTGCAAAGCTCTGGGCAAGGTCCAGATATGAGATATGAATCTGGTTCCAAGATCAATATTATGAGAAGATGAATTTTACACTCGCAAGGACAGTGTGCAGCTCAGTCATGCCGTGACAACCAGCAGAGCCACAACCGCCTCTTTCTGGTCGGGCCAAAGACTGCAGATCGTTGTTTTCACAAGGGGTTTATCACTTGTGAAATGACTCACCTTGCTCGCAGGCCACAGTCTGATTGGACCACAGTAACCAAAGACGATTGTCTAGATCCTAAATTCTCATTTCTCACGATTTGACGTGAGAAACTCAAGATCTATAAAAATCATGGACAAATTGCACAAAGACAGAAACCACTAGAGTCCTCTTAAGTACACTGGTTGTGTAGGGAGTTTATGCAGAAATAGAAGCTTCCTTTCAATTGCAAAACTTAAAATAAATAAAAATATATCATGCCCCCCTTTAGAAAATGAATTGACGTATGTGATCACACGAAAGACAAAAAGAAAGCAATATAAACTTCTGAGTTCTAAATAATGCAACAGATCCAAAAATTCATTGAGTGCAGGCTATTGTCAGTGCATAGGTTTAGACAGGGGACAATGGAGCCCATAAAAGAAGAGCATTTTGGGCACCTGTGTTTTTAGTATTCATAGGATTTTTCCCAGTGGGAAACTTCTCAGAAAAGTCTGCAGAAAGCATTCAAATTTTACACCTCTGAACCCATGGGGAGAATCTCTCTGGAGAAACACCTGCTCCTCTGAGAATGAACCGATTAATGCCTTTTTTTTTTTTACAGTACAGGATCAAGCTTCACCAGGCCCTCCTTTTCCTGTGTTTTTAAATGGAGAACAAATGCCTGCTGGGCATGATTCTCTTCCTTTGAAGGCCCACTTCCACTTCAAAGTTGCTGGCTTCATCCCAGCAGCATGGCATCTCATTTAAACTAAAGATGAAAAATGGCTCTTGTGAGGAAAGGAGATACAAGTTAATGATACTGTCAAATTATTTTCTTTGGGCCCAGTAGCGAAAAGGGTCAGTTATTCATCTGGTGGTTCCAGCATATTAAAGAGGGAGCGCTATAAACAGTCCTGAACGCTCAGAGCCCTAACAGATGACGGCAGGGAACTCAGAGATCTAAACACGAGCAACTGAGCATGGAGGAAATTATATTAGTGACACACACTTTGTCTGCAGGATTTATCGTCAATGAATCTGAATAAATAAACCTCTGGCCCTCAGTTTGAGGTCTGCTCTGGACGCCTCCTTGGTTTCCTGTGAAAGGCAATCAGTGGATTTGCACTCAATTACTAGAAGCCTGTTTGTATGGCAGATGCTGTGGGGGGGGTTGGGCATATCCAGGCAACAGCCAGTCCACTGTTACCAAGTGCAACAATCTCTGCCTTTGTTCAGAATCAGATAAACAAAGGAAATGCAAAACATAAAATGAGATATATGACTATTATAATTACTCTTCATGAACAAGTTGCTCATTCGATTTCACAATGCTATTATATGCTATTCCATTTTGAAGGTTAGCTCTCACAAGAGAACAATTTCATAACTCTTTTAGATGTTCTCTTGAATGCCATCTGACCCCTTTTAACTTTAATTTTCTCCTGGATGATTCATGCTTCTTCTGTTTCTTGGATGAGTTTAAAATACCATACACTTTGCACTAGATCCCCACTTTCCAGACCACCAGCCCCCCTCAAATCCAAGTACACTATGCCCCACAGTGATCTCTGCTGACTGCCAGATAGGATGGGTGTCACGTTTGGATGAAGATGAGAGCAAATGCCCTAAATTTTGCACCTCACGTGGGTAACTGTTGTGACGGGAAATGTCAGCAAAGCTGTGAATTTGATTTGTGGGGGTTCTGCTTGCTTTTCAGCATGAGCGTTACAACAGGCCAAATAATTGAGCACAATGCTCGCTTTCACAGACCCTGGGCTACATCAATATACACGGCATGGCCTTTATTTAATTGGGAAGTCATACGATCGCCTCACATCTGCTTAAACCCTTGTCTCTTCCCTATGCCACATACCAAATTTGTCTCTGCCATAGGTTTCTCAGTATTGTCGATTTAATTCAACTACCTAAGTTGCCTAAGGCTGTGACCTGCACTTACCACATCTGTATAGTTAAAAATAAATTGATTATAAATCTACAGAGTTTATTAAAGCCTACCTTTCTGAGTTGTCAGGAACTAACAAAATGTGCATCATGTTAACTGTCTAATAAAACCACCATCAGCCACTGACAAAACACACTACCTCTCCAAAATGCATTCCATTAGCCTAACGTAACCACTCCATTATAAATAAGCTCTGAATTCAGATAGCCTTTGTCTCAGTTAACTTAAAATTCAAACCTGTTGCACAGGTCCAAACAATCAATAAGTAAAAAAAATCACAATAAATCTGATATGCTCCATTTCCTCAGGTGACAGGCAGAAAAGATTTTACCATACCAGTAGCAGGAGAGTTGCCAGCCACGCTGCAGAAGTGATGGATTGGTCCATACTGTCTGAGGCAACAGAGAGTGAACTATGTGTGTGTCAGCGTGTGTGTGAGTGCAGGTTCGGCGCTCCGCATCCAGCCAGGTCTTATGTGTTTGTGTGGGTGTTTATGAGAGAGAGAGAGGGTGTCGGCTTGCCGTCTTGCTCTGTGTCCTGTCCCACTGAAGACGGCGTCTCTGAGCCCCAAAAGCCCCTCGGGTCTAACGTGCCAGCCAATCAGAGGGGGCCCCAGTCGAGCATGCTAAACCAAACAAGAAGCCGACCAGCTGCAGATTCACACATTCACGCACAGTCACTCCGTATCCTGCTTTTTTCCTTTCTCTCCACTTTCCACTTTACTAACTTTTCATTTTCTTCTTTTCACTCCTCCTTCCCTTTCCCTTTCTTATTATTTTCCATTCTGTCTTCGCTTCAGATTTATTTCTGGGATTCATCTCTCTGTTAGTCTTAGCTCAGGCAAGTCCAGCCCCATCCATAGCCACCTAACAGCCCACTTACTGCAGTTATCTTGGAAAAAAATGGCAGATGACTAAATCAGAGAATATTTGCACAAGAGCCTGTCTGTACACACACAGACTCACAGTGTCTGAGGCACATACTGGGACACACAAATGCAAATGTTGTGATGCATCAGCCATATAAATCACATGATCCTTTCTGATCCTGTCAGGACCAGTGAGATGGATTTCTCTAAAATATATTATCATGTCATGAACTGAAATGCATGACATCGGGTTGCTTAAAAATTAAATATTAGTAAGGGGGACCATTCTCCCATGTCTCCCCCAAAGGGATAGTACCTGAAACATAAAAAGACCACGATGTTTGTGTAGACAGGATATATTTAACCCCTTAATACTTCATGAATCAGCACCAGAGACAGCTCCCTTGTATTATTCTGTAACTAAAATGTATTAATGCAGAAACTACATGGAACTAAGACATGGTATGGATGACTGAACATCACAGACACAGACACACACACACACACACACACACACACACACACACACACACCTCACATACCTACAATTGAAACAGAACACCACAATGATTATTAAATGTGCACACTTTTTCTATTTAAAACAGCTTCACTAAAGACTCTGCAGTGTGATCCTGTGTATCTGACAGACTGGAGTCTGGAACTTGATTAATTCATCCTAGGAAAATTATAGCAGTTTTTAGTCTGGTGCTGTTTTTAGTGAGAGAATTAATATGTTAACTTACATCAATTTTCAAACCATACTTGTGTGGTTGGACACTGCAAGATCCGCAGTGACTGTGGTAACCCAATTACACTTTAGCAGTCCACAGTATCCAACCACACAAGTAAGAAGAAAATTAGAGGTTTGGGGTCAAGCAGTAAAAGGATTTGGGTACAGGGAACAACTATAAGACATTTGGGCACTAATTTAATTATAAGATGAAAATGAGTTGGAGGGTGCAGTGGCACAATTAAATGACAATCAAATTCTGGTATTTTCTGAAGTGGGACACTTCATAATTTTAATTGTGTAGGCCAATCGCTAGGGTAAATCTATGTACTAATGAATTTTATAGTTTGCAGGCACATTATCTCATAATTAAATGTACTAGCAAAATAGACAAGTCAAGGTCAGGACATGATGCCAGGGCTAATTCAGCTGAACTAGACCATTTGAACGTGCAACAGAAGATAGGAACTCCATGCAGAGAGCACCTAAACTGAGATATAAATCTGGATCTGAAGCAGCCCTACAAAAATTATGAGTGCAGATTCTATGTTAAAGCAATCAAAAGAAAATAAAATATAAAAACTACTGTAAAGAGCATACTACCAAAGTGACAAAACTACTATAAAATCAACAATAGACAATAAAAGCCACTGGTCTGCTAGGATTATTGTGATACACAAGGGACACAGTGAATGTGTCCTCTGCATTTAACCCCTTGTGTGAGGGTGCAACATGTAGGAATGATACTCTTCTCAAGGATACCTCAGTGGCAACTTGATTTCTGGTGAATTTGTACCTGTGACCTTTCTGTCACAAATCTGCTTACTTACACCATAGCCCGATTGCTTTAGATATGCTAAATAAATTCATAATGGCATTTAAGTGTGAGTGAATTGATGTGGTACTGAAATTCTTATAAGAAACTAAAATATCTGAAACTAAAAAGTTTTTCCTTCCAATGGAGCATAGCTCAGCCCTTTCAGATAAAAAAAAAAAATCCTTGGAAATCCATATAATTACTATCAATTACATTTTTGTTTGCTTTCCAACAAATCTTAACATTTTGCAAATATTCACCCATAGGAAACATGCTCACTACATCTGCCTGAAGAATGTAAATGAGTCTGGCACCCCCTAATTTTTGTTTAATATTACTTTTTCTTACGGTCCTCAGTAAAACCTTACTTAAAAAATCCTAAAATCTAAAATTATTTGTCCTCCTTGCAGGCTGTTATGTCCTTGGATGTCTGCTTGTGCTCTTGTGCAGAAACAAGCCCCCAGAAAGTAATAAAAATCCTGAAAATGCGCCTACTGCAGATGTAAAAAGAATGAGTACATATCCATCTCCTCAGTGGAGAAATCACGAGACTTGCATAAAAGTATAAGCAGAGGCTCCAAGGACCCTGGCTGAGGTGATTTATGAAGGAAGAACAGTTGTAGTCCAAAACCTAAAAATCTTAACATGACATAAACAATGCAGTCTCCATCTCCATGGATTTCAGATCTAATTAGTATCTAATAGAGTGGGGACATTTAAGTGGTGAATGAGAGGGACAGCCAACAGGTAATGACAATGATGAGTAGTAATGTGGTTTACCACAAAAACTTTCACACAGTTTGTGGGCAAATTTCTCCGTCTTTAATGATAAGTGAGATATTTTTATGGTAGGAGTGGACTCTTACCCTCTGGGTATTTTTCCATAAAATGGAAAGAAAATGGTATGATGAACACTGGCAATATTTTCCTGTTTTGTTTAACTTTACATTAAATTCAACAATTTGTCTAAGGACACAAGCATTAAAAGCAATACACATTGGAATGTATTTTATTTTAGTGCAAGAGATCAGCACTCAAATGATAGTCTGAAATCTATAAACGTACCTCACAGAGTAAGTAACTTACACCATGCCTCATGGAAGATTTACAGCTACACCATTTTACCTGCACTTACTGCTGGTTCCTCATGGCCATAAACAACAAAGAGCTCTTCATGTACTCCAGCAGAAATCAGATGCTACAGGTTCAAAACTTTTAGAAGTTTTGGAGGTTAAAATAAAGACCAGAGAGCGAGTGCTGAGGGTTTCTTCAGTCAAGAGCCCAGGTCTCCAGAGGAAAGTTAATAGTGAAAGAGGGATAAGTGGTAACCCCCAACCATTTAAAGGTACATATGCTTGGGACATGATTTACAATGAAGTCATAATTTTAAAGTTTTTTGAAAACCTTGTTTTGAAATGTTGTACTAGCTTTATGGTCTATAGCTGAAAACCAACCTCAAACCTTAAACCAAGGAATAAAATAAAAACCCGATACTCTACTTCTTGCATTTCACTGAGTTAAAGTGATACATTTTAAACATGACAGAAACATGAAAAAATAATTGTGTATTAGAAACCCTATTTTTTTAATGCATTGAGGAATAAGCAGAACAGGGTTCAGAGTAAAGATCAAAAGCTATGAACATGACTGTGTAAGACCACTAGTGACAAAAAACTAAAAATTACTACTTAGTTTAAAAATGACCACTTGCTGAGTACTAAACTGTGGATGATTTATGAATCATAAATAAACAACAGTGAAATGAGTGAGTTGGAAAAAATTATCTAAAGCGCTTCTTCATCTCCAACAAACACTGAAAGGGAGGATGATTTTGATTTTCTATAGTTCGTTCATTTCAGTCATAAAGAACTAACATTTAATCAAGCACACTGTTAAATGTGCTAAAATATTCAAACATATATAAGTATAAATTTTGGTCCCTGCTATTAGTGATTTTGATGGAACTTTTCTGCTTTGTTTCATGCTCTCATTGTGTATTTTGTCAGACATCTTGAGAACTCCCAGACACAGTTCCAGGGACCAACAAACCTCTGAACATATCTTCACATGGTCCTCATCCTGTCTGCTGAACTAATTGGTGCTGGTCCCTAACAATCCTCATTAGTCTGTGAAGGGACAGTAAAGGACCAAACTTAACATTGCAGGAAACATTGCATGCAGTGCATTGCTTCATTTTGTTAATACAATTATGCTAAATCTTCAACACTCGATAAATACGATTTTTAAGGTTTAAAACATGCTAGAGAATGCTTCTCAGGAGCGGATAAATTTTTAATTTTAACATCCAATCACTGAGCAACTACAATGCTTTGCACAGTCGGTGGAGTTACATTTTAGAAGAGGGGTGGGAAATTCTCTCGGCGGACAAAGCATGAGAAAAGGGAGGTAACCTTTCCCCCTATGATGACAAAAGGGGAGACATTCCAGATCCAACTGTCTGAGCTGCTGCTCTCTGAATGGTGCAGCAGAATGGCGAAAGTACTCTTTATACATATTGCAATTTTTAGCTATTGCAGGACCACAGACAGGAACTTGTATAAAAGTTAAATAATCTAACAAAGTAAAATATTCATAATAGGGGATCTTTAATTATTTTATTTTTTTCAATTTATTTTACATGTAGCCCTGTGCTTTTGATTGGGTTCATATAGAAACTTGATACAATCTCTTTGTGTCAGATTTTTCTTTAATTTATAAGCTTCAAAAAAGGTGGGAGTATAAAAACAGTTTTTTAAGAAATTGCTAACCATAAGGGTTTTGTAAAACCTGAGGGAATAACATTGACAAATATTGAAGTTAGAAAGGACCTTTGTGACTGTTGGTGTAATGTTTGAAACAAAATAGATCATGCATAGTGGTTAAAAGTATATTCTGATTTTCCCAGATGTCTTCCAGATCTTGCGAGGTGTTTGGTGTTTTTTCATAATATGAAGCCTTAAATCTAGTACAAGATGGAAAAATCATTGAAAGAGGATTGTGAATTTCTCAGAGTCTACATTCTGTGCTAACCCTTTTATTAATAAAGAAAGCTGTTCAATACAATAGAGAGATGCGTGTTCTTTTTGTTTTAACCAATGACTTCACCCAAGCACTTCTCCCTAAGATGACCGTAATCACCCAGCTACACATGCCTATGCAAAACAATTATAAGCACAGCATTTATAAATGTATTTCTTATACATTTTCATATTTCATATGTATCCTTTATCTTAAATAAAGATACATATGAAATATAATATTCCCAACACATGGGCAATTTGAAATTGCACATAGTTTTAGACCCTCAATAGATTACATAGAGTCAAAAACCCACCACAGTTCCCAGGCAGTCACAATCCAAAGAACAACCCATAGAGAGTCCTGTCTTCAACAGTCAGGTATTGGCTAGAGATGGGTTGCAGGCTATTTTCAGATCCAATCAAGTGAGGAGCACCAATTGCTTGAATCAACACTGGGTCAGTATGAGTTCATGCAGATATTACCCCTGGGACAGATGGAACTGAACACAAGGAAATTAGCCAGCTAGGTTTCACAGAATAAGCAAACAAATAAATGAATAGATGGCTCACCCCAGGGCAACCCTGTTAGGCGTTTATGTGGCGCCTGCTTGGTTCATTCAAGACTGTGTGCTGAGTGTGCTGTCTTCAATAAGGACCCTACAGGTGACTAGGAGCCACGTAACAAAATTCACTAAATCTGTATACCTAGTAGTACCATTTCAAATAATCATTTCAAAGCAGCCATGGTTTTGTGTGTTACAGTCTAGAATCTACAGTCCTTTTCTGTGGTAAAGTCATTTTTTTTGCCTCTGCAATAATTGCAAAGCATATAAGTGCTCACTATTCACTTGGTATTACATAAATTAAAGCAACTCCTATGTGCTGCTCTATTAGTTACTTCCTTTAGGCTAAAATTATTTAAGTATTGTGTTCGGATGTGTGTATGAATATCAGCAGTGAAAATAGAAATGAGTTGTATAATATTTTTAATAACAATAATAATAAAAAAATGTAACACACACACATACACACAAATGTTTTATCAATGTTTTTACTACTTACCTCAGATAAACTTTTCTATTCTTATTGACTTATGGTCATAATGATTTCTTACAGCCATCAGGTATTTCTTGAAATCCATGCCACACATTTCAACTGTCAAAACGCACCTGCAAACATCCTGTCAGTCCTGTTACAACACGATCATCAGCACATTCTACTGGATTTGAGTGATGAAACATACACCCAGGGCATGGCTGCTCGACTTTTCTTAGGCTATGGCTCATGTCATATGTCCAGACAGCACAGAGACATCTTTGTGCCAGGACCTGATCTGTTTTTCCCACAAACGCGCTCAATTTTAATTCATGCTGGCAGACATTGGCACTACCTTATACCTTGATATCTTATCCCTCAGCACTGATATAAACTATTACAGAAATCTGAGAAAAGTCATCCAAGGCCAAGTTTCTCCGGCTTACAGCAGAAAATGCATATTCCCATGAAACATCATTTATATTTATTAAAACAAATGATACCTTATATACTATGTTTCCTAACATGTGATGAGGAATGTACATACCAAGTACTATATATCAAGTACTTTTTTTTTCCTTAAGCCATTGGGCAAGTGGAAAAGTGAGATCACCCATTCAGAGTGATCCCAATCTCCACATCTCCATAAAAAAGAAGTCAGATCTCAAATCCACAGAACTAAATCACTAAGTCAACATTGAAACCTGTCTCATGGGATCTCAATCTCTATATATACATACACACACCAGCCTCAAAACAAATACCATGTAATCACTGACCATCTTCCCATTCCAGGCCCTCATAATTCAAAGGACAACTTTAAGTTAAACATTTGGGTTGAAAAAAGAAGGCAAGTCAAAATTCTGTCATAGGATCGCATGCATGCAGGGAACTTAAATCCAAGAAATATGACCACAAGATAATGGCAAAAGAAAACAGCTGACATCATTCTGGATGATGGTAGGAGCAGTGAGGTGAAATGAGAAGCTGTCTGTCTCCTGCCAGTGCAAACCATCATCATGGCTCCCAACCCCTCAAAAAAAATTCCCTCAGATGCTTTGTCTACTCATGAGAGGACTTCAGGTGGAATACCCTTGATCGAATAGAGGATACATGACATACCTTAATACCTTACAATTTACATTACCTTGATTTACAATGTTGTCTTTTTGGGTCAAATAAAATTAATGTAATGTCGGCACAGACAGGTCAGAATTACCTGATATGGGCAAATGATTCCTGGCCTGTTTAACTTACAGACATTTAACACTACATAGGCAGTGGTGGCCTAGCATTTAAGGAAGTGGCCCCGTAATCAGAAGGTTGCCGGTTCGATTCCTGACCCGCCAAGGTACCACTGAGGTGCCACTGAGCAAAGCACCGTCCCCACACACTGCTCCCCGGGCGCCGGTCATGGCTGCCCACTGCTGGGTGATGGGATAAATGCAGAGGACAAATTTCACTGTGTGCACCGTGTGCTGTGCTGCTGTGTATCACATGTGACAATCACTTCACTTTCTTTCTAAAAAAAATAATAAAAACAACAATGATAAAAATTTTGCCAGTCCACTTAAAAAAAAAACACTTCGGAGGACATTTGAGGATAGATTCAAAATGGTGGTCCTGATTTTAGAAACATTTTTATGTCTCACAGACTCAATTGTTTTGACCGAAAAAGGTGCTAATCATGAAAATAGAGGTGTTTTAGTAGCCCGTAGACAGAAACTGAAAAATATCTTCTCACAAATATATTTGCAATAATGAGGCCTAAGGGTCCTGCCAGGGTCTCAACATACTACCCTGTCCTGGCTCTGAGCCCGCTGCACGAATTGTCATTAGAGCAAAGGCATAACATTCTCAGTTCATACTGGCACTGCCTGAGCTTCGTATGGATTATCTGGAAAATATAAGGACTCTAAATGTTTAATAAACAATCAATCTTAACCTTGACGTTAACATTAGACTTTGCAATGTAAATCTCAAAACTGAAGTCATATACAGATTTTTCTAATTTCTAATCCCTTCTAACCAGGGATTAATTTCTTGGCATCAGATTTATACTGGTTAAAGTTTTAACTGGCCATTTGATTCTAGCACCTGAGCCACCACATACAGGGAAAGAGAAGTGATGAAAATGTTGACAGGTTATTAAATATGCCTTCTAACTACCCAACTCACCATAATCTTCTACCAAAACAGCACAAACCGAATCTTACAATTGTGGGCAATGAATTGTGGTGTTGAGTGGTACCAGAAGCCCCCTTCCCCGGCAAGTGGGCTCTTAGCTTCAGCCTGAGTGGGCACAGCGTGTTAATGTTAGCATTAGCTCACAAGCCGGTTGGACCACCCTGGAGAAGAAAAAGACAGCAAACTACAGAGAGCATGTGAGAGAGTGCATGAGATTTGTAATAAGATATAGATATAGGAAGACAGGAACACCCCTTCATACTGAAATCTTTTCCAATATCAGCCAGAAATGATTACACAAGCAGCACTGTGGCACAGCTTAGCTTGATCTTTTATTCATTCATGTTCACCACTTGAATCAATAGAAAAAGGGAACATCTGAATTAAATAAAAAAAAATCAAAAAAACGATTTTTTGTCATGATGTTCCCAAAACCCCAGAACATTGAAAAGGGCCTTATTTGGGAACCCCTAAAATTATATTACTAAAGACTCATCTGCAAGATAGGGAATAGCTTTTTATGCTTTTTAAAATGGATATGTCAAAACAGATCCTTAAACTGCACCAACCAGTAACTGAATACCTGCTGACCAAAAACCAAACAGACAAGGTTGGTTGAATAAAGGGCGTCCTCTTGTGTCCATTTGACTGAATTGCAGTTTTCAGGTAAAGGTACTATTATTAACCCTCTTTATTTATTAATTTTAGAATATAATTTCCTTAGTTGTGTATTTCTAACAGTCATATTATACACTGAATCCAGGCTCTGGCTGTGGTCCTGTGTGTGTGTGTGGATTTGTGTGTGTGGAGTCTGCATGGGTTTCCTTCTGCAATCTGAAGACATGAGCACTAGGTAAGTTGGTGTCTCAAAAATGCTGATAGTATGAATTAGTGTTGAGAGAGGCAGAAGTGGAGCAATGAATCCAAATCCATATGATACTTATGTAGTGCTGAGATACTGAAACTATGATTAAATCTATTTGGTAGCAGAATGTAGTAAAATAAATTATCTTGACAGTTTATTTAAGACATTCAGACACCAGACTAATGACAAATGGTGCCAAGCCATCTTACTTTCATCCGTGAATGCTTGCAATATGAGCTGCAGCCCTTCCTGGTAGCTGCTGTAACCACCGTCAAAGGTGCCTAATCATCAAAAGATTGCTGGTAGTGTTGCAACCCCCACATTCACTCATAAGCAAGGTTACTGAAGAATTGAAATAAAAAACACATTTATTTCTCCCCTGACTGAAGCTGAGAAGGTGGGAAAGGGTGCAAACAATAGTGAACAGTGAAACTAAATAGAAGGGATTCACTGCAGAGTAAGCCTCAAGCTATCCAAGTGAAAGCGAAAATGAAGTGATTGTCACTGTCAAGCACACAAGCAGTGCACACTGCGAAATGCGTCATTTAACCAATCACCCTTAGTGTGCAGCCATGAAAGGAGTTGCACCTTGCTGGCT